>NC_054481.1:64345051-64679216 GCF_017639515.1 Carcharodon carcharias | reverse complement strand
TTTTGGGGGAGGAGAGGAGGAGGAGGTGTTTTGGGGGAGGAGAGGAGGAGGAGGAGGTTTTGGGGGGAGGAGGAGGAGGAGGAGGCTGGTTTTGGGGGAGGAGAGGAGGAGGAGGCTGGTTTTGGGGGAGGAGAGGAGGAGGAGGTCGGTTTTTTGGGGAGGAGAGGAGGAGGAGGTGGTTTTTGGGGGAGGAGAGAGGAGGAGGTGTTTTTGGGGGAGGAGAGTGGAGGAGGAGGTTGGTTTTGGGGGAGGAGTGGAGGAGGAGGTGTTTTTGGGGGAGTGGAGGAGGAGGAGGCTGTTTTTGGGGGAGGAGAGGAGGAGGAGGCTGGTTTTGGGGGAGGAGAGGAGGAGGAGGCTGGTTTTGGGGGAGGAGAGGAGGAGGAGGCTGGTTTTGGGGGAGGAGAGGAGGAGGAGGCTGGTTTTGGGGGAGGAGAGGAGGAGGAGGAGTTTTTGGGGGAGGAGAGTAGGAGGAGGTGCTTTTTGGGGGAGGAGAGGAGGAGGAGGTGGTTTTGGGGGAGGAGAGGAGGAGGAGGTGTTTTTGGGGGAGGAGAGGAGGAGGAGGTGGTTTTGGGGAGAGAGGAGGAGGAGGTGGTTTTGAGGGGAGGAGGTGGAGGAGGCTTTGGGGGAGGAGTGGAGGAGGAGGTGATTTGGGAGAGGAGAAGGAGGTGTTTTTGGGGGAGGAGAGGAGGAGGAGGTGGTTTTGGGGGAAGAGAGGAGGAGGAGGTGGTTTTGGGGGAGGAGGAGGAGGAGGTGGTTTTTGGGGAGGGAGAGGAGGAGGAGGTGGTTTTTGGGGGAGGAGGAGGAGGTGGTTTTTGGGGGAGGGGTGGAGGAGGAGGTGGTTTTGGGGGAGGGAGGAGGAGGAGGTGGTTTTTGGGGGAGGAGAGGAGGAGGAGGCGGTTTTTGGGGGAGGAGAGGAGGAGGAGGCTGTTTTTGGGGGAGGAGTGGAGGAGGAGGCGGTTTTTGGGGGAGGAGAGGAGGAGGAGGCGGTTTTGGGGGAGGAGAGGAGGAGGAGGCGGTTTTGGGGGAGGAGAGGAGGAGGAGGCTGTTTTTGGGGGAGGAGAGGAGGAGGAGGCTGTTTTGGGGGAGGAAGAGGAGGAGGAGTGCTTTTTGGGGGAGGAGATAGGAGGAGGTGGTTTTTGGGGGAGGAGAGGAGGAGGAGGTGGTTTTTGGGGGAGAGGAGGAGGAGGTTGTTTTTGGGGGAGGGGAGGTGGAGGAGGTGTTTTTGGGGGAGGAGAGGAGGAGGAGGTGTTTTTGGGGGGAGAGGAGGAGGAGGTGTTTTTGGGGGAGGAGGAGGAGGAGGAGGTGTTTTTGGGGGAGGAGAGGAGGAGGAGGGGTTTTTGGGGAGGAGAGGAGGAGGAGGTGGTTTTGGGGGAGGAGAGGAGGAGGAGGTGTTTTTGGGGGAGGAGAGGAGGAGGAGGTGTTTTTGGGGGAGGAGAGGAGGAGGAGGTGGTTTTTGGGGAGGAGAGGAGGAGGAGGTGTTTTTGGGGGAGGAGAGGAGGAGGAGGTGTTTTTGGGGGAGGAGTGGAGGAGGAGGCGTGTTTTTGGGGGAGGAGAGGAGGAGGTGGCGGTTTTGGGGGAGGAGAGGAGGAGGAGGCGGTTTTTGGGGGGAGGAGAGGAGGAGGAGGCGGTTTTGGGGGAGGAGTATAGGAGGAGGTGCTTTTGGGGGAGGAGAGGAGGAGGAGGTGTTTTTGGGGGCGGTGAGGAGGAGGCGGTGTTTTTGGGGGAGGAGAGGAGGAGGAGGTGTTTTTGGTGGAGGAGAGGAGGAGGAGGTGTTTTTGGGGGAGGAGAGGAGGAGGAGGTGTTTTTGGGGAGGAGAGGAGGAGGAGGTGTTTTTGGGGGAGGAGAGGAGGAGGAGGTGTTTTTGGGGGAGGAGAGGAGGAGGAGGTGTTTTTGGGGGAGGAGAGGAGGAGGAGGTGTTTTTGGGGGAGGAGAGGAGGAGGAGGTGTTTTTGGGGGAGGAGAGGAGGAGGAGGTGGTTTTGGGGGAGGAGAGGAGGAGGAGGTGTTTTTGGGGGAGGAGAGGAGGAGGAGGTGTTTTTGGGGGAGGAGAGGAGGAGGAGGTGTTTTTGGGGGAGGAGAGGAGGAGGAGGTGTTTTTGGGGGAGAGTGGAGGAGGAGGAGGAGGTTTTTGGGGGAGGAGTGGAGGAGGAGGAGGAGTTTTGGGGGAGGAGTGGAGGAGGAGGAGGAGGTTTTGGGGGAGGAGTGGAGGAGGAAGAGGAGGTTTTGGGGGAGGAGTGGAGGAGGAAGAGGAGGTTTTGGGGGAGGAGTGGAGGAGGAGAGGAGGTTTTGGGGGAGGAGTGGAGGAGAGGAGGCTTTGGGGGAGGAGTGGAGGAGGAGGAGGCTTTGGGGGAGGAGTGGAGGAGGAGGAGGCTTTGGGGGAGGAGTGGAGGAGGAGGAGGCTTTGGGGGAGGAGTGGAGGAGGAGGAGGCTTTGGGGGAGGAGTGGAGGAGGAGGAGGCTTTGGGGGAGGAGTGGAGGAGGAGGAGGCTTTGGGGGAGGGGAGGAGGAGGAGGCGGTTTTGGGGGAGAGAGGAGGAGGTGGTTTTGGGGGAGGGGAGGAGGAGGAGGTGGTTTTGGGGGAGGGGAGGGAGGAGGAGGTGGTTTTTGGGGGAGGAGGAGGTGGTTTTTGGGGGAGGGTTGGAGGAGGAGGTGGTTTTTGGGGAGTGGAGGAGGAGGAGGCGGTTTTGGGGGGAGGAGAGGAGGAGGAGGCGGGTTTTGGGGGAGGAGACGGAGGAGGAGGCGGTTTTGGGGGGAGGAGAGAGGAGGAGGCGGTTTTGGGGGAGGAGAGGAGGAGGAGGCGGTTTTGGGGGAGGAGAGGAGGAGGAGGCGGTTTTGGGGGAGGAGTATAGGAGGAGGTGCTTTTGGGGGAGGAGTATAGGAGGAGGTGGTTTTGGGGGAGGAGAGGAGGAGGAGGTGGTTTTGGGGGAGGGGAGGAGGAGGAGGTGGTTTTGGGGGAGAGGAGGAGGAGGTGGTTTTGGGGGAGGGGAGGAGGAGGAGGTGGTTTTGGGGGAGGGGAGGAGGAGGAGGTGGTTTTGGGGGAGAGGAGGAGGAGGTGGTTCTTGGGGAGAGGAGGAGGAGGTGGTCTTGGGGGAGGGGAGGAGGAGGAGGTGGTTTTGGGGGAGGGGAGGAGGTGGTTTTGGGGGAGGAGGAGGAGGTGGTTTTGGGGGAGGGGTGGAGGAGGAGGTGGTTTTGGGGGAGGGGAGGAGGAGGAGGTGGTTTTGGGGGAGGAGAGGAGGAGGAGGCGGTTTTGGGGGAGGAGAGGAGGAGGAGGCGGTTTTTGGGGGAGGAGTGGAGGAGGAGGCGGGTTTGGGGGTGGAGTGGAGGAGGAGGGGGTTTTGGGGGAGGAGAGGAGGAGGAGGGGGTTTTGGGGGAGGAGAGGAGGAGGAGGCGGTTTTTGGGGGAGGAGAGGAGGAGGAGGCGGTTTTGGGGGAGGAGTATAGGAGGAGGTGCTTTTGGGGGAGGAGTATAGGAGGAGGTGGTTTTGGGGGAGGAGAGGAGGAGGAGGTGGTTTTGGGGGAGGAGAGGAGGAGGAGGTGGTTTTGGGGGAGGAGAGGAGGAGGAGGTGGTTTTGGGGGAGGAGAGGAGGAGGAGGAGGTGTTTTTGGGGGAGGAGAGGAGGAGGAGGAGGTGGTTTTGGGGGAGGAGAGGAGGAGGAGGAGGTGTTTGTGGGGGAGGAGAGGAGGAGGAGGAGGTGTTTTTTGGGGAGGAGAGGAGGAGGAGGAGGTGTTTGGGGGAGGAGAGGAGGAGGTGTTTTTGGGGGAGGAGAGGAGGAGGAGGCGGTGTTTTTGGGGGAGGAGAGGAGGAGGAGGAGGTGGTTTTGGGGGAGAGAGGAGGAGGAGGAGGGGTGTTTGGGGGAGGGAGATAGGAGGAGGCTGGTTTTGGGGGGAGGAGAGGAGGAGGAGGTGGTTTTGGGGGAGGGAGAGGATGAGGAGGTGGTTTTGGGGGAGGAGAGGAGGAGGAGGTGGTTTTGGGGGAGGAGAGGAGGAGGAGGTGGTTTTGGGGGAGGAGAGGAGGAGGAGGTGTTTTTGGGGGAGGAGAGGAGGAGGAGGAGGAGGTGTTTTTGGGGGAGGAGAGGAGGAGGAGGAGGAGGTGTTTTTGGGGGAGGAGAGGAGGAGGAGGAGGAGGTGTTTTTGGGGGAGGAGAGGAGGAGGAGGTGGTTGTTTTGGGGGAGGAGACTAGGAGGAGGTGGTTTTGGGGGAGGAGAGGAGGAGGAGGCGGTTTTGGGGGAGGAGTGGAGGAGGAGGCGGTTTTGGGGGAGGAGAGGAGGAGGAGGCGGTTTTGGGGGAGGAGAGGAGGAGGAGGCGGTTTTGGGGGAGGAGAGGAGGAGGAGGCGGTTTTGGGGGAGGAGAGGAGGAGGAGGCGGTTTTGGGGGAGGAGTATAGGAGGAGGTGCTTTTGGGGGAGGAGTATAGGAGGAGGTGGTTTTGGGGGAGGGAAGGAGGAGGAGGTGGTTTTGGGGGAGAGGAGGAGGAGGTGGTTTTGGGGGAGGGGAGGTGGAGGAGGTGGTTTTGGGGGAGGGGAGGAGGAGGAGGTGGTTTTGGGGGAGAGGAGGAGGAGGTGGTTTTGGGGGAGGGGAGGAGGAGGAGGTGGTTTTGGGGGAGGGGAGGAGGAGGAGGTGGTTTTGGGGGAGGAGGAGGAGGTGGTTTTGGGGAGGAGGGGGAGGAGGAGGAGGTGGTTTTGGGGGAGAGGAGGAGGAGGAGGTGGTTTTGGGGGAGGAGAGGAGGAGGAGGTGGTTTTGGGGGAGGAGAGGAGGAGGAGGCGGTTTTGGGGGAGGAGTGGAGGAGGAGGCGGTTTTGGGGGAGGAGTGGAGGAGGAGGCGGTTTTGGGGGAGGAGAGGAGGAGGAGGCGGTTTTGGGGGAGGAGAGGAGGAGGAGGCGGTTTTGGGGGAGGAGAGGAGGAGGAGGCGGTTTTGGGGGAGGAGTATAGGAGGAGGTGCTTTTGGGGGAGGAGTATAGGAGGAGGTGGTTTTGGGGGAGGAGAGGAGGAGGCGGTTTTGGGGGAGGAGAGGAGGAGGAGGTGTTTTTGGGGGAGGAGAGGAGGAGGAGGTGTTTTTGGGGGAGGAGAGGAGGAGGAGGTGTTTTTGGGGGAGGAGAGGAGGAGGAGGTGTTTTTGGGGGAGGAGAGGAGGTGGAGGTGTTTTTGGGGGAGGAGAGGAGGAGGAGGTGTTTTTGGGGGAGGAGAGGAGGAGGAGGTGTTTTTGGGGGAGGAGAGGAGGAGGAGGTGTTTTTGGGGGAGGAGAGGAGGAGGAGGTGTTTTTGGGGGAGAGGAGGAGGAGGTGTTTTTGGGGGAGGAGAGGAGGAGGAGGTGTTTTTGGGGGAGGAGAGGAGGAGGAGGTGTTTTTGGGGGAGGAGAGGAGGAGGAGGTGTTTTTGGGGGAGGAGTGGAGGAGGAGGAGGAGGTTTTGGGGGAGGAGTGGAGGAGGAGGAGGAGGTTTTGGGGGAGGAGTGGAGGAGGAAGAGGAGGTTTTGGGGGAGGAGTGGAGGAGGAAGAGGAGGTTTTGGGGGAGGAGTGGAGGAGGAAGAGGAGGTTTTGGGGGAGGAGTGGAGGAAGAGGAGGTTTTGGGGGAGGAGTGGAGGAAGAGGAGGTTTTGGGGGAGGAGTGGAGGAGGAGGAGGTTTTGGGGGAGGAGTGGAGGAGGAGGAGGTTTTGGGGGAGGAGTGGAGGAGGAGGAGGTTTTGGGGGAGGAGTGGAGGAGAGGAGGAGGTTTTGGGGGAGGAGTGGAGGAGGAGGAGGCGGTTTTGGGGGAGGGGAGGAGGAGGAGGCGGTTTTGGGGGAGGGGAGGAGGAGGAGGCGGTTTTGGGGGAGAGGAGGAGGAGGTGGTTTTGGGGGAGGGGAGGAGGAGGAGGTGGTTTTGGGGGAGGGGAGGAGGAGGAGGTGGTTTTGGGGGAGGAGGAGGTGGTTTTGGGGGAGGGGTGGAGGAGGAGGTGGTTTTGGGGGAGTGGAGGAGGAGGAGGCGGTTTTGGGGGAGGAGAGGAGGAGGAGGCGGTTTTGGGGGAGGAGAGGAGGAGGAGGCGGTTTTTGGGGGAGGAGAGGAGGAGGAGGCGGTTTTTGGGGGAGGAGAGGAGGAGGAGGCGGTTTTGGGGGAGGAGAGGAGGAGGAGGAGGCGGTTTTGGGGGAGGAGTATAGGAGGAGGTGCTTTTGGGGGAGGAGTATAGGAGGAGGTGGTTTTGGGGGAGGAGAGGAGGAGGAGGTGGTTTTGGGGGAGGGGAGGAGGAGGAGGTGGTTTTGGGGGAGAGGAGGAGGAGGTGGTTTTGGGGGAGGGGAGGAGGAGGAGGTGGTTTTGGGGGAGGGGAGGAGGAGGAGGTGGTTTTGGGGGAGAGGAGGAGGAGGTGGTTTTGGGGGAGGGGAGGAGGAGGAGGTGGTTTTGGGGGAGGGGAGGAGGAGGAGGTGGTTTTGGGGGAGGAGGAGGAGGTGGTTTTGGGGGAGGGGAGGAGGAGGAGGTGGTTTTGGGGGAGGGGAGGAGGAGGAGGTGGTTTTGGGGGAGGAGAGGAGGAGGAGGTGGTTTTGGGGGAGGAGAGGAGGAGGAGGCGGTTTTGGGGGAGGAGTGGAGGAGGAGGCGGTTTTGGGGGAGGAGTGGAGGAGGAGGCGGTTTTTGGGGGAGGAGAGGAGGAGGAGGCGGTTTTGGGGGAGGAGAGGAGGAGGAGGCGGTTTTGGGGGAGGAGAGGAGGAGGAGGCGGTTTTGGGGGAGGAGTATAGGAGGAGGTGCTTTTGGGGGAGGAGTATAGGAGGAGGTGGTTTTGGGGGAGGAGAGGAGGAGGAGGCGGTTTTGGGGGAGGAGAGGAGGAGGAGGTGGTTTTGGGGGAGGAGCGGAGGAGGAGGTGGTTTTGGGGGAGGAGAGGAGGAGGAGGTGGTTTTGGGGGAGGAGAGGAGGAGGAGGAGGTGGTTTTGGGGGAGGAGAGGAGGAGGAGGTAGTTTTGGGGGAGGAGAGGAGGAGGAGGAGGTGTTTTTGGGGGAGGAGAGGAGGAGGAGGAGGTGTTTTTGGGGGAGGAGAGGAGGAGGAGGAGGTGTTTTTGGGGGAGGAGAGGAGGTGGTTTTGGGGGAGGAGAGGAGGAGGAGGAGGTGGTTTTGGGGGAGGAGAGGAGGAGGAGGAGGAGGTGGTTTTGGGGGAGGAGAGGAGGAGGAGGTGGTTGTTTTGGGGGAGGAGACTAGGAGGAGGTGGTTTTGGGGGAGGAGAGGAGGAGGAGGTGGTTTTGGGGGAGGAGAGGATGAGGAGGTGGTTTTGGGGGAGGAGAGGAGGAGGAGGTGGTTTTGGGGGAGGAGAGGAGGAGGAGGTGGTTTTGGGGGAGGAGAGGAGGAGGAGGTGGTTTTGGGGGAGGAGACGAGGAGGAGATGGTGGTTTTGGGCGAGGAGAGGAGGAGGCGGAGGTGGTTTTGGGGGAGGAGAGGAGGAGGAGGAGGTGGTTTTGGGGGAGGAGAGGAGGAGGAGGAGGTGGTTTTGGGGGAGGAGAGGAGGAGGAGGTGGTTTTGGGGGAGGAGAGGAGGATGTTTTGGGGGAGGAGGAGGGGAAATAAAGGTGCTATATAAATACAAATTATTGTAAGACTTCTCTAAAGTTTGAGAAATCATACGTTTTCCCTTCCTTGCAGACAGTGGAACATGGATTTCCAAATCAGCCCAGCTCTTTGGCACATGATCCAAAACTACAGCTCATGGCCATTGCAACCAAAACAGGAGCTGTGAAAATGTATCCTTTTTTTAATAAAAATACTGCTTTTGATGGTGGCCACTTGCACGAAGGTAAGCTTTGGTTGGTTACAAACTGAAGTTTAAACAAAAGAGAACAACGGTGCTTTCTGAATGGATGGCATTGGAATTTGGCATGTCCTTTGAAAACTCAGCTTTTTGAAAATTCGTTGCAATACTTTGCTCTAGTAATAGCATTTCAGAGGACCCATGTGTAATCAAGCTCTTTGCTCCTAGCTGTCAGACCTTGTAGCAGAAAAATATTGTTTTTCATTTTTTCTAGATTTTCATCCTGTTTTGTATTCATTGGACATAAATATTAATAAATAAAACTGATTGGAGCATCTCTTGGATGCATCTTGAGTATGTTTCGTCCTTGCAATCTGTTGAAAAAACGGCAGAATAGGGGTGGGATGGGTGCATTTTTACACTTTGCGTTTCCGCATGCCGGAATCTTGTTGCAGCCGATTAATGGACTGCATGACCCCTTCCTGCTGCTTCCTTTTTCTTGATGTATACCGTATGTTATAGTACAAACTGTCATGTCAGGTGGGCAGCATTCTGGCGGGTGAGTTTGAAAGAGGCTGTGGTTATTGAAAGAATATAAATGCATTTGGTGATTGGGGAGGGCATGACTTAAACATGGGCTTCAGCCCTTGCCTTGGACCAAGTCTTTCCCAGAAGCAGAAAAATAGCATGCACCCCCTGATGGCTGTTGGTGTGACCGGGAGAGAACCTCAGGCTTCAGTCATTGCCATTGTAACTAACCAAATTACAGCAAGCTGATGGAGAGAGGAATGCCTGTCTGGCATGGGCGGTGGAAAATGGGGAGAGGTGAGTGGCAAGTAATAACATTCCCTTGGAGAGTCCAACCCCATTTCTGCTCTGGCTGAAGTAGTGTTTGTGTCATGATAGTCTTGTTGGTGCATTGGTTGAGTGAGCTGAAATGTCTGTGGTGTAGGTTCTTATAGCTGAGGTTGCTGCATGTGCTTTGCTTGTTCCCAGGGAGTATTGTGATTAATGTATTCACTGACCTTGCTCTTGCAAGACATGTTATTGATGTTGCAGTTAAATCATAAACATCCTGAGTTAATAAGTGAAAGTTACTGCAGATGTTTGAGACAATTTAATGAATTGTTTTTTCCGTAAAATATTGTTTATTTAATTATTGGCTTACTTTTATCTGCTGTAAAGCATTGAAGGAGAAGATGGTTACTCTGAAAACACAAAACTGCAACATGTACTTAATTGATGCACGTCAGAATGTCAGTTCAGACAAATGCTCCTGAATGCACCCCTAGTTCTAGGCGTAGAATACTCTCTTCAGACACAATCCCAGAGAGGAAGATGCCGTCTAATTGTAATGTTCAAGTAGATGCATTGGCATTTCACACACACCATTGCACTGCTGAAATTCTATTGTCAGCATTGTTGCATATTTTAAATAGACCATGAAATGTGCAGTATTCTGAACAGTATTTGCTTCATGCACAACATCCAAAGATGGTAAACCTGCCAGCACTCACTCTGGGCTGTGTTTATGGATGCTTAATGCAGCCTTGCCAGTGTTAGTAGCACTCAGAGAACAAATAAATGGAACCAGAAAACTCCATAAATCAGCTTGGTCAAATACATGAGAGAGTTGTCTATGTGTATCAGGGACTATTGGGGAGACACCTGGGGGAGAGTGATCTCTCTATGATTTACCAAGCCAGCAGTGTGGCCTTGATGGTGGATCACAAGAGCTCTAGACTATAACAAAGGCTCCTCTTAATTTGATAAATGTTTATCCACCTTCTACCCCAGACATTTTGGCAATCTGTTATACAGATTGCATTGTTTGAAACTGTTGCTGCAGATTGTGAAATATAAAAGAGGAATTTTTTTTTAGAATTCCAGAATGTGGATTCAAGAGTTTTTAATTAATGTCCTCTTTCAGCAATGTGTCTGCAACTTGGATAATCTGGTAACCTCTACACCATGATGATAACTACATTTTCTTTCAATTCTAACTGACATTGCATAGTCATAATGTGCAAGATTTATCAGTAGTTTAGAGGTTACATTACTGGACTTTAACACTTGCCATGGCAGTTAGGGAACTTAAATTAAGTCAATTAAAATATATCTGGAGTAAAATGCTTGCATTAGTGGTGACCATGAAACTACCAGATTGTTGTCCACTTATGTCCTTTAGGGAACTTGCCTTCCTTGCCCAGTTTGACATATACGACTTCAGCCTCATAGCAATGTGACAGCTTCCTGAAGTTGCCTAGCAAGCCACTCAGTTGTTTAAGAACCACTACAAAAAGATTGCAGTTTCAAAAGGCAACTCATTACTGATGTCTTGAATGCAATAACTGGTCAAAAAATGGCACCCAATGAACAAATAAAAAGTTACCCTGAGCATGGGAGTGTTTAATGGTGACTCTTAATTGCAAAATGGAAGTGACATTTCAATCCAGCACCAACATTTCTCTGATTATATCAGCTCTTCCCTGTCTGGGAAGAGCTTTTAAATGCAGGTTGCCTGAAGTTGGTGGGGTGGGGTGGGGGGTGGGGGGAGGTACTTTAGGAATGGCGTGACTGATCAATGGAGCAGTCCAAAGCAGAGCCCCTTTGTTAATAGAAAGCTTGTGTCTGGATATTGTGATGAGCCGCATTAAGGCATGACTCAGAAGTGCAGTGCAACACACCAGCTCTGTCCTGCTGGACAAAGGGTTTACTTAGCGACCTCTTCAAAAGGGTCCACAGTCTTTCTGTTTTGCCCATGCCTTCAATCTCCTAACTGTTTCTGACCTTGGCAGTTTTGGTCTTTGAGCATTTTTTTTGTGACACTCTGTTTCTTAGAACCCATTTCCATTCTTTTCTCACAACAGTTTACACTGCCCTCCATGACTCCAAGTATTGAAAGATGGTGCTCTCTGAGCTGTTGCTTGACCTACAGGGAGGTGTGCTTGAGTGAGACAGGGGAAGCTTTAAGAAAAGGTCTCTTTCTACACATCAGGAGCAGTCCACAAGCTTTTCAACTGTTCTACTATATTTTGGCCTCCTTATTTGGTTTTACAAATGCCAGCTCTATAAGGTTCATGCAGGCTTCCTCCCACTGTTCATGTTCTCCATTCTCATCCTCCAGTCAAAACATTCTTGTGGGGTTTTATTGTATGCCGTGCCAACCAGGCCTCATGGTCAGGTTGGAGTTCTGTTTCTGATAGTAGCTGGGTTGATTTTGCTGTATATGAAATTTTGCTTTTCTTTACACACAGGTTGCAGAACTTCAAGGCTTGCATGATTGGTTTACTTGTCATGATTCACTGGGGATAGTGCGCTGTAATATCAAGCCCCACTGTTCCCTGAGCCGTGACAAGTTTGACCAAACCACCAGATTGCCCCAATTCTATCTAAACACTTAATTTAGGTTAACAGAATACAAGTACCAGGATTGTAAACTTAAGAAGTAAATAACTGTTTATTGAACAAACTGTCGTTAACCAGTGGCAAAAGAAAGAAATATGAACTGCTAATTTCTAACACTATAACTTAAAGGGTGGGATAAAACAGTTCAATAGCACCAATCTGGAGTACAGAATTCGATGGGTTGATTTTGATCAATGTCTTCCAAATTCCTTTCAGTTCTTGTTGATGATATGAGGTGGCCTTCCAGCACTTTCAGCATTTAGTTCATTGGTTGAGCACTTGCCTTTCAATGTCTTTAACAGTGATTTTCCCCTTTGCTTCTTAACAGGGGTTTTCAGAGAGACAGTAGATTATAGAGATATGAGGAGAAAAAGCCAGCTAGTTATTATTGTGTAATTACTGTTACCTTCCACACACAGGAGAAAGAAGTTTTAGATCTTGTTCCTTTCAGGCTATGAGCTATTCGGCTGCACTGCTTCTCACATACAACCAGGTCAAGAGCCAATTAAAATATTGGGGCAGCTCCCTTGGTCAAGGAATCCTTTCTGGCACCATCCAGTCTTTCATGGCACACTCTGTTTCAGGACATTGTATATATCTCTCATCTTGTTCCATTGGACATGTCTTTCAACCTGCAGCCATTGTAATTTCAATCTACAATCCAACAGAAATAAAAAGATATGTTCCTTACATTGTTGATAAATGATGTTGCAACTGAGAGCCGGTTGTGGGGCCTGCGTTCCCTGGTTGGGTGCAAATTTACTATTCAACAAAGTGCAAACCATGTTCTTTTATAGGGAGCTATAGGGTGTAAGTGGGACAAATGCCCTGCCAATGCTGGGGCTCTGTCTGGGTCTTCATTTATAAGTGGCCTGATTTTTTTTTCTAGCTCTAATAAAAGCAGCTGCTAGGACAAGGGTTATAGTGACTCCTAACAATTGCATCTCATGGACGAGGTTGCAATTTTAGTAGGTGAATGGCTGTAGGTGACAATATCCTGCCCAGTGCTGAAACATTGTGCTCCAAACACAGGAATTCCTTGCTGAGAAGGTGTTGGAAAGCCTGGGCTGCTTTATACTTTCAGCTGCAATCGAAGTATAATCCAGAGCTTGCTTGGTGGGGAAGAACAGGTGGAAAGTAGTGTCCTGAGCCCTGGATGTGCACCAGTGCCTAATTTGAATAATTTTCCAGAGACTTGACACCTCTTATGGAAGGATGGCTGGTGCCCAGCCTGGGAGAGGGCAATAGCTTGGATGGCTTGCCTGTGATGGGAAGGAGCAACAACAACTTGCATTTATGTACACCTTCAATGTAATAAAAGATGCTTCACAACAGCATATCAAACAAAATTTGACACTGAACTTGGTCAAGAGGTTTTAAGGAATGTGTTAAAGGAGAAAGCAAGTTGAAGAGGCATAGAGTTTAGAGAAGGCTAAAGGCACAGCCGCCAGTGGTAGTGTCATTTAAAATTAGGGATGCGCATGAGGCCAGAATCTGGAGTGCATAAATCTCATAGAAAAGGGTGAGGCCATATAGGATTTGAAAAGTGGGCGTAAATTTAAAAATGGAGACATTGCTATATTGGGAGCCAAACCAAACTAAAGTTGGTGAACACAGTGGATGATGGTTGAACAGGAACAGAATTACCTGGAAAAACTCAGCAGGTCTGGCAGCATCGGCGGAGAAGAAAAGAGTTGACGTTTCGAGTCCTCATGACCCTTCAGGACTCGAAACGTCAACTCTTTTCTTCTCCGCCGATGCTGCCAGACCTGCTGAGTTTTTCCAGGTAATTCTGTTTTTGTTTTGGATTTCCAGCATCCGCAGTTTTTTTGTTTTTATCTCGATGGTTGAACAGGGTTTGGTACAAGTTAGAACATGGGCAGAAAAGTTTTGGCTGAGCTCTATGGAGGATGGGAGGTGGGAAATAAAAATAGCTGGAAAAAGTCAGCAGGTCTGACAGCATCTGCAGAGAAGAATACAGTTAACGTTTCGAGTCCGTATGACTCTTCATCTGAACTGAGGAAATGTAGAAATGAGAGGAAATATAGAAATGAAGTGAAATATAAGCTATAAAAACAAAAAAACTGCGGATGCTGGAAATCCAAAACAAAAACAAAAACAGAATTACCTGGAAAAACTCCAGGTCTGGCAGCATCGGCGGAGAAGAAAAGAGTTGACGTTTCGTGTCCTCATGACCCTTCGACAGAACTTGAGTTCGAGTCCAAGAAAGAGTTGAAATATCGCAGAAAAGAACAGAACTTCTTCAAGGAGGTAGGCATTTCTTGAAGAGCAGTGGCAGTCAATTAAACACAGAGATAAAAACTCCGCCGATGCTGCCAGACCTGCTGAGTTTTTCCTGGTAATTTTATTTTTGTTTTGGATTTCCAGCATCCGCAGTTTTTTTGTTTTTATCTCTGTGTTTAATTGACTGCCACTGCTCTTCAAGAAATGCCTACCTCCTTGAAGAAGTTCTGTTCTTTTCTGCGATATTTCAACTCTTTCTTGGACTCGAATTCAAGTTCTGTTGAAGGGTCATGAGGACTCGAAACGTCAACTCTTTTCTCCGCCGATGCTGCCAGACCTGCTGAGTTTTTCCAGGTAATTCTGTTTTTGTTTTTGTTTTGAAATATAAGCTGGTTGAGGGGGGTGGGGCAGGTAGAGCTGGATAGACGGCCAGTGATAGGTGGAGGCAAGGAAGAGATTGCCAAAGATGTCATAGACAAAAGAACAAAGGGGTATTGACAGTGGTGATTTTAGCTATGTAAGGGTAGAAAGCAGGACGAACAAGTAACAGCCCGGGTGGGGGGAAGGGATCGAAAAGGCTAAAAGCTGGAGATGAAACAGTGGATGGAAATACATTTAAAAATAATGGAAATAGGTGGGAAAAGAAAAATATATTTTAAAAATATAAATTATTGGAAAAAGGGGGATCGGAAAGGGGGTGGGATGGAGGAGAGAGTTCATGATCTGAAGTCAGAAGATGAGGTGTTGTTCCTCCGGTTTGCTTTGAACCTCTGACTAGGCACTTTACAGCCTGCCGGACTTAACATTGAGTTCAACAACTTCAGATCATGAACTCTCTCCTTCAACCTCACCCCCCACCGCCCCCCCCGCCCCCCCCCCCCCCCCCCCCCCTTCCCAAACCCCTTCCCATAATTTATATTTTTAAAATATATTTTTCTTTTCCCACTTATTTCCATTATTTTTAAATGTATTTCCATCCTTTGTTTCATCTCCAGCTTTTAGCCTTTTCGGTACCGCCCCACCCCCCGCCACACACCCAGGCTCTGTCACTTGCTCATCCTGCTTTCTACCCTCAATGTCGCCATTAGAACATTCAATAGCTAATATCACCACCAACAACACCCTTTTGTCCTTTTGTCTGACATCTTTGGCAATCTCTTCTTTACCTCCACCGGCCCTCTATCTAGCTCTACCTGTCCCACCCCCATCAACCAGCTTCTATTTCACCTCATTTCTATATTCCCTCAGTTCTAATGAAGAAACTTGAAACGTTAACTGTCTTCCTCTCCACAGATGCTGTCAGACCTGTTGAGTTTTTCCAGCTATTTTTATTTTTGTTTCGGATTTCCAACATCCACAGTATTTTGCTTTTATATTATTATGGAAAATGGGAAGTGACCAGGGATAGTCCAGTCTAGACGTAATGAATGGATGTCTGTTTCAGCAACAGATGAGCTGAGGTGGGGTGAAGTCAGGTGGTAAGAAGTTGGGAATAGCTGGTCTTAGTGAAGGTGTGGATGCGGTTGGAAGCTTCCTTGGTTAAATATGACACCAATGTTGTGAACAGTCTGCTTCAACTTCAGACAGGTGCCAGGGATGGAGTTGATGTCTAGGAACAGAGTTTGGTGGGGACTGAAGACAAAAGCTTTTGTTTTCCCATTAAGTTGGAGCAAAATAATAGTCTCCAGCCAAAAGAGGCTGCATTCCTGGCCTTTACATTTTTTCCTGGTGTTGATGTGCTTTAGCCATCTCCGTGAACAGCAGTCTTCTAAAATGAACTGAATTCTTATCTCTTTTGTTAAAACTGTCTGAACTATGTGTACTACTCCAGATAACATTCTCCAAATCATTCCAGGGAATGGTTTCACGCTCAAGCAATTACTTTCAACAACAGTTTAATAAGAATGAATAGAAATTAACATGTGAAATGGCGACTTAAACCTATAAGAAAAACAGAATTACCTGGAAAAACTCAGCAGGTCTGGCAGCATTGGCGGAGAAGAAAAGAGTTGACGTTTCGAGTCCTCATGACCCTTCAACAGAACTTGGTAAATCCAAGGAGAGGGGTGAAATATAAGCTGGTTTAAGGTAGGTGGGGGTGGGGGGAGAGAAGTGGAGGGGGGCGGTGTAGTTATAGGGACAAGTAAGCAGTGATAGGAGCAGATAATCAAAAGATGTCACAGACAAAAGAACGAAGAGGTGTTGAAGGTGGTGATATTATCTAAACGAATGTGCTAATTAAGAATGGATGGTAGGGCACTCAAGGTATAGCTCTAGTGGGGGTGGGGGGGCATGAAAGATTTAAAAATAATGGAAATAGGTGGGAAAAGAAAAATCTATATAAATTATTGGAAAAAACAAAAGGAAGGGGGAAGAAACAGAAAGGGGGTGGGGATGGAGGAGGGAGTTCAAGATCTAAAGTTGATGAACTCAATATTCAGTCCAGAAGGATGTAAAGTGCCTAGTCGGAAGATGAGGTGCTGTTCCTCCAGTTTGCGTTGGGCTTCAATGGAACAATGCAGCAAGCCAAGGACAGACACGTGGGCAAGAGAGCAGGGTGGAGTGTTAAAATGGCAAGCAACAGGGAGGTTTGGGTCATTCTTGCGGACAGACCGCAGGTGTTCTGCAAAGCGGTCACCCAGTTTACGTTTGGCCTCTCCAACGTAGAGGAGACTGCATTGGGAGCAATGAATGCAGTAGACTAAGTTGGGGGAAATGCAAGTGAAATGCTGCTTCACTTGAAAGGAGTGTTTGGGCCCTTGGATGGTGAGGAGAGAGGAAGTGAAGGGGCAAGGGTTGCATATTTTGCGTTTGCATGGGGAGGTGCCATAGGTGGGGGTTGAGGAGTATGGGGTGATGGAGGAGTGGACCAGGGTGTCCCGGAGGGAACGATCCCTACGGAATGCTGCCAGGGGGATGAAGGGAAGATGTGTTTGGTGGTGGCATCATGCTGGAGTTGGTGGAAATGGCGGAGAATGATCCTTTGAATGCGGAGGCTGGTGGAGTGATAAGTGAGGACAAGGGGGACCCTATCATGTTTCTGGGAGGGAGGAGAAGGCGTGAGGGCAGATGCGCAGGAGATGGGCCGGACACGGTTGAGGGCCCTGTCAACGACCGTGTGTGGAAAACCTCGGTTAAGGAAGAAGGAGGACATGTCAGAGGAATTGTTTTTGAAGGTAGCATCATCGGAACAGATGCGATGGAGGCGAAGGAACTGAGAGAATGGGATGGAGTCCTTACAGAAAGCGGGGTGTGAGGAGCTGTAGTTGAGGTAGCCCGAGGGCAGTGAATCAGGTGGAAGTGGAGCTCTGGGTCGCCTGATCTTGATTTTCAGTACGTAAAATTTGTTAAACGTGGATGTTCGTCACCTAGGTACTGATGAAACTAGGTAGCCGGTCACATGGTTAGTGGTCCAAAGACCTACCCTGAATCACATCATCTGAATGTGTGTTACCATTGTTTCCAGGATTGTCACTGACTTCATCTCCTCTGGGGATCTTCCTCTCACAGCTTCCAACCTGATAGTCGCCCAACCTCGGAGGGCCCGCTTCTACCTCCTACCCAAAATCCACAAACAGAACTGTCCCGGTAGACCGATCGTGTCAGCTTGCTCCTGCCCCACGGAACTCATTTCTCGTTATCTTGACTCCCTTCTCTCTCCCCTTGTCCAGTCCCTTCCCACCTACATCCATGATTCCTCTGACACCTTACGTCACATCAATAATTTCCAGTTCCCTGGCCCCAACTGCTTCCTCTTCACCATGGATGTCCAATCCGTCTACACCTCCATCCCCCACCAGGATGGTCTGAGGGCCCTTAGCTTCTTCCTCGAACAGAGGCCTGAACAATCCCCATCCACCACTACTCTCCTCCGTCTGGCTGAACTTGTTCTCACACTGAACAATTTCTCCTTCAACTCCTCTCACTTCCTCCAAATAAAAGGTGTGGCTATGGGTACCTGCATGGGCCCCAGCTATTCCTGTCTCTTTATGGGGTATGTGGAACATTCCTTGTTCCAGTCCTACTCCGGCCCCCTTCCTCAACTCTTTCTCCGGTACATCGATGATTACTTTGGTGCTGTTTCATGCTCTTGTCGGGACTTGGAAAAGTTTATTAATTTTGTTTCCAATCTCCACCCCTCCATCATTTTCACGTGGTCCATCTCTGACACTTCCCTTCCCTTCCTTGACCTCTCTGTCTCAATCTCTGGTGATAGACTGACCACCAATATCCATTACAAGCCTGCCAACTCCCACAGCTGCCTCGACTACAGCTCCTCACACCCCGCTTCCTGTAAGGACTCCATCCCATTCTCTCAGTTCCTTCGCCTCTGTCGCATCTGTTCTGATGATGCTACCTTCAAAAACAGTTCATCTGACATGTCCTCCTTCTTCCTTAACCGAGGTTTTCCACACACGGTAGTTGACAGGGCCCTCAACCGTTTCCGGCCCATCTCCCGTGCATCCGCCCTCATGCCTTCTCCTCCCTCCCAGAAACATGATAGGGTCCCCCTTGTCCTCACTTATCACCCCACCAGCCTCCGCATTCAAAGGATCATCCTCCGCCATTTCTGCCAACTCCAGCATGATGCCACCACCAAACGCAACTTCCCTTCATCCCCCCTGTCGGCATTCCGTAGGGATCGTTCCCTCCGTGACACCCTGGTCCACTCCTCCATCACCCCCTACTCCTCAACCCCCACCCACGGCACCTCCCCATGCAAACGCAAAATATGCAACCCTTGCCCCTTCACTTCCTCTCTCCTCACCGTCCAAGGGCCCAAACACTCCTTTCAAGTGAAGCAGCATTTCACTTGCATTTCCCCCAACTTAGTCTACTGCATTCATTGCTCCCAATGTGGTCTCCTCTACATTGGAGAGACCAAACGTAAACTGGGCGACCGCTTTGCAGAACACCTGCGGTCTGTCCGCAAGAATGACCCAAACCTCCCTGTTGCTTGCCATTTTAACATTCCACCCTGCTCTCTTGCCCACATGTCTGTCCTTGGCTTGCTGCATTGTTCCAGTGAAGCCCAACGCAAACTGGAGGAACAGCACCTCATCTTCTGACTAGGCACTTTACAGCCTTCCGGACTGAATATTGAGTTCAACAACTTTAGATCTTGAACTCCCTCCTCCATCCCCACCCCCTTTCTGTTTCTTCCCCCTTCCTTTTGTTTTTTCCAATAAATTATATAGATTTTTCTTTTCCCACCTATTTCCATTATTTTTAAATCTTTTATGCCCCCCCACCCCCACTAGAGCTATACCTTGAGTGCCCTACCATCCATTCTTAATTAGCACATTCGTTTAGATAATATCACCAACTTCAACACCTCTGTGTTCTTTTGTTCTTTTGTCTGTGACATCTTTTGATTATCTGCTCCTATCACTGCTTGCTTGTCCCTACAACTACACCCCCCCCCCCACCCCCAAAACCTTAAACCAGCTTATATTTCACCCCTATCCTTGGATTCATCTAGTTCTGTTGAAGGGTCATGAGGACTCGAAACGTCAACTCTTTTCTTCTCCGCCGATGCTGCCAGACCTGCCAGGTAATTCTGTTTTTGTTTTGGATTTCCAGCATCTGCAGTTTTTTGTTTTTATCTCTGGACTTAAACCTATGCCTAACCAATGCCTTTAGTCTTTTCAGCCCTTAAAATGAGTGAAGTTTTTTGCTTGAAGCAGCTGAGTGGAGGCAACACTAATGTACAGAGGGGGCTGCTGTCTTTTATATCTACCAGCAGGTGAGGGAATACTGAAGTTTAGGTCCTTCTGGGGTGTGGTTTCATGAGTGATTATCACTTTCTGATATCTCCTCAAACTCTCCTGGGGACCAGGGCAGAGTGGGACTGTTAATGATGAACAAATTTCTGTTTGGTTCAGCTGGATGTATAAAGGAGGATGGAATAAAATCTTTCCCCTTTCACAGTGATATAGGAACACACTTCTGGTGTGGTTTCCTTGCTTAAACTTTTTTTTCTAATTTGGCAGAAGTTAAATGTTTTTGGCATTGTGCTGCCTGGTACCAGTTTTCAATCCTAACTTCCTAAACTAGGTGTGAAATGGGGTAATTCATGAATTTGTGTTGTCCAAGGATTTTTTTGTGAAGAACAGATTCATTTATTCAGTTAATGCGGCGTAAGATCAAACTGCTTTGTTAGGACATGTATTTCTTTGTCTTTTTAATTGGGGGTGGGGAGGTGTGAGAATGGTGAGGAAAGCTCTAGGCAACACCGTCTTCAAAGAAACGCCCCTTTGAAGCAGTTGCCATGGTGTCTGCCAAGAAACCTGTGAGTGAGGATGCAGTGTGTTTGGTAATAGGCTACAGAAGGAATTATTAGGGAATGTTGACCATGGAGTTAGCAGACTTTCACAGTCGCAGTGCTTTGGGCAACCCTCTCTGCCCATTAGTGTTGCCTCCGCTTAGTTGCTTGGGCTGGTTGGTGAGGTGCATGGATATAAACAAACAGCCTGCACTCGAGATTCAGAATTAGCAGTGTGGATCCACCACCATTCAGTAATGCTAATGACAGGTTCTTGTGCTGCAAAGAAATTGCAAAGTTTAATTTTATAATTTTTATAATTTGTCTTTTTCTCTATCCCCACCCCCCCCCGCGCGCAAATAAAATTGTGATATGGAAACAATGTGCCTGTTTACATCAAAGTAATGTGGGCAGTTGCAGCTGTTCACAGTAGCTGCTAACAGGCTTGGTGTTCTGAGTCAGTAGTCTAGGTCAAGGTATTTCCTACCTCCTGAGAAACGAGGGAGACGGTGTATGTAAGGGGAACTGGGGGACAGAAGATGTGTTATCTTTGGGGAAACTCACCCCTACAGGTCAACCAGTGTCACCAAGTGACAATATTGAAATATTATCGCAAATTCCCCAGGGTACCACAAATAATAAACAAACCAGGATAACTATCACATTTACTCCAGTAATTGCTGACCTAGTTTAAAAGTTGACACCTGACTTCTAACCAAAAAATCCAAACTTCTATTTGCCACACACTCACCGCTGAAGTCAAACTCTCCCTGGTGCAAACCTACTCATTTGAAGGTGGCTGTCCAGCTCCATGTCTGTGCAGAATAATAAAATTATTCTGGTTCCTTTTGTGCTAGTTTTGGGGGCGGGGTTGGTGGATAGCAGCTATGCAATCAGCTGATGTACAACCATAAGCAGGTAGAGAGGATGCATTTCTACCCCTCAAACATTACTCGCATATAAGTCAACCCCTTACTTTTCAGCTAAAAATTTGGTCTCAAACTCTACTTTTACATGAGTATGTATGGTTTGTGTAATTGCAGCAACAACATTCAAGTAGCTGATTATAATGATGTGACTGTCAGTAAGGCATTCTGCACCCTCTGGTGTGCAGAGAAGTATGAACATACAAAATAGGAGCAGAAGTAGGCCATCTGGCCCCTCAAGCTTACTTTGCAATTCAATAAGATCATGGCTGATCTGTTAGGTTTTTCAAATTCCACATTCCCATCTACCGCCGATAACCTTTGACTCCCTTGCCTAACAAGTATCTACCTACCTTTGCTTTAGAAATATTCAAAGACCCTGTCTCCACCGTTTGAGGCAGAGTTCCAAAGTCTCACAACCCTCTGAGAAAAAAATTGTCCTCACCTCTGTCCTAAAAGGGCAACCTCTAATTTTAAAACAGTGCCCCCCTAGTCCTGGACTCACCCACAAGAGGAAACCTCCTTTGCATATCCATCTTGTCAATACCATTCAGAATCTCTTATACTTTAACCAAGACACCCCTCACTCTTCTAAACTCCAGTGGAAACAAGTCCAGTCTACCCAACCTTTCCTCATAAGACAACCCGCTCATTCCAGGTATCAATCTAGTAAACCTCCTCCAATACATTCACACCCTTCCTCAAATAAGGAGACCAAAACTGCACACAGTATTCAAGATGTGGTCACAGCAATGCCCTGTATAACTGAAGCATAACATCCTTACTTTTATGTTCGATTCCTCTTCTAATAAATGATAGGATTCCATTAGCCTTAAATACTTGCTGTACCTGCATACTAACTTTTTGTGACTTGTGCACTAGAATACCTAGATCCCTCTGCAGCTCAGAATTCTGCAGTCATTCTCTGTTTAAGTAATACTTTGCTTTTTAATTCTTCCTGTCAAAGTGAAAAACTTCACATTTTTCTACATTATACTCCATCTGCCTGATTTTTGGCCACTCGCTCAACCTATCTCTATCCGGCTACAACCTTATGTCCTCTTCACAACATAATTTCCTCATCTGCAAATTTAGCTACATGCCTTTGCTCCCCTCATTTAAGTCATTAATATAAATTCTAACAAGTTGGGGCCCCAGCACAGACCCCTGTGGGACTCCACTCATCACACCCTGCCAATCAGAAAAATACCCATTTATGCATACTCTTTTTTTCTGCAAGCTAGCCAATCTTCTATCCATGCTAATGTTACCCCCTACACCATGAGCTTTTATTTTCCACAGTAACCGTTGATGTGGCACCTTATCAAATGCTTTCTGAAAATACAAGTACAGTATGTCTACAGGCTCCCTTTGTCCACTATGCTTATTACTCCTTCAAAGATCTCCAATAAATTTGTTAAATATGATTTTCCTTTCACAAAGCCATGAGTAACCTCGAGTTTTCTAAGTGCCCAGCTATAACCACCTTCCCAAGACAGACATCAAGCTAACTGGCCTATAATTTCCTGTTTCCTGTCTTCCTCTGTTCTTGAATAGGGGGGTTATATTTGCTACTTTCCAGTGTTGGATCCTTTCCAGAATCTAGCAAATTTTGGAAAATAAACACCAATGTATCTACTACCTCATTAGCCACTTTTAAGACCCTAGGGTGAAGTCCATCAGGACCTGGAGACTTGTGAGCCCTCGGCTCCATCAGTTTGCTTAGTACCACTTCCCGAGTGATTTGTAGTTTCACCAAGTTCCCCTCTTGCTTCCACTTCCTGACTTACAGCTATTACTGGAATGTTTATTTTAAATCTTCTATAGCGAAGACAGAAGCAAAATATTGGCTTGTAACTTCCGTGCTGTCCGGCATTGAGTTTGGGGTGGGGCGGGGGGGCTACCCCAAAGATGCGCTGGGGAAGCTCCCAGGTAAGGGTTTGCGCGGCAATAGCCCAAAAGTGTGCACTTTCTCTGGGCAATTACGCTGTGCTGGGAACCATCCAAAAATGTGGTTTAAATTGCAAACTTTGGATTGTTCCACCAAGGTTATACCAATAGTTAACCAGAAAAAGTTAGAAGAATTAAAGCCTCTTCTGACTTCTGAGTAACTATATTGCAAAGACCAGGACCCCCCAACCCCCTGACCTCAGGCACACCCAAATTCTATCTACTTAGACACTTACATTCCCCTGGCCTGTCAATTTTCCTGGCCCTTTAAACTTACCTGCTTTACAACAGCAAGTGCTGCTTTTTAAAAAAAGGTGGCGTGGCCTTCTTGAATACACAAGCTACACTTCGCTGGGGCCTGCGAGGAGTCTTTCGATGCAGACCCCAAGCAACTCTGGCAGATGGAAGCGTCAACGTTATTTTCGAGACCAAGTAGGTATTTCTTCTAATTTCTGCGGGCCAGCACTTTCCAACGTTAGTTGGAGGTTATGGCCCATTATTCATTTCATCCATCATTTCCTCATTATCTGCTTTTACTCCTTATTGTCACTCTCTAGAGGACCAACACTCACTTTACTTTTTTCCTTTTAAAATACCTGTGGAAACTCTTGCTACCTGTTTTTACATTTCTAGCTAGCATCCTGTCATACTTTGATTTCCTTCTCCTGATTTAACCTTTGTCATTCTCTGCCATTCTTTATATATTCTGACAAACCATCTGACCTGCCACTTATCTTTGCGCAGCTATATGCTTTTTCCTTAATTTTGATGCTTTCCTTAACTACTTTAACCATGGATGGTGGGTGGTCCTCTTAGAATTTTTCTTTATGGGACGAATATGCTTATTCTGTATTCTGAAATATCCCATTAAATGTCTGCCACTGCATCTCTATTGTTTGTGACTCTAGCTAAGTATTCCAGTTCTCTTCAGCTCTCAGCTTTCATGCCTCTGTTGTTGCTCTGATAATAGTCTTAAGCTCACTCTTCTCCCTTTTCAAACTAGATGTAAAATTTAATCATATTGTGGTTGCTGCTACCTAGGGGCACCTTTACCCTGAGGTCATTAATTAATCTTGTCACATTACGCAATACTAAGTTTAATATAACCTGCTTTCTGGTTGATTCCAGAATGTACTGCTCTAAGAAGTGGAAAGATGTGTGTTTTTTTTGTGGCCAGTGAACTGAAAAGCTTTGGCTGGTCCAGCATTTGTTGTCTGTGAATCTGCATAATAAGGTTACTGTCATCTGTCAGTCCTGCACTTGGTGGGTGTGGTTTTCTAGTGTTGAGTAAATGGGACAAATCATATGGATTTGAACCAGTAATGTACATGTGCTGGCTTGTGACCAGCTGATTTTCTGAGATGAATTCTACATTGCTGTCTAACAGGTTTAGGTTGTTCATGCTCCACTATTGCGTACTTCATCTAACTGTCAGCAGAGCCCTCTACTGTCTTCCTTCTATTTTATCTAGCTTCCCCTTGAATGCATCTATTCTTGTTGCTTCAACCTCTCCCTATGGTGGTGAGTTTACATCCTCATACTCTAAAGAAGTTGTTTTTTCTGAATTCCCTGTTTGATTAGTGATATCTCTTATGGCTCTTCCCCTGGTGTCTGCTGGTGGAGATTAGTGTTTTATCCCTCTTGCATTGGTTACCAATGAGTTGCCTGATTCAGGGGAAGTTTGGGTTGTGGTGTTCAGGCAAATGACAGTAACAAGCAGGTGTTGAGAAATGTAATTTATATTTTGCACTACAGGGCCCTTGCAATAAATATTGGGGAGATTTTGCACATAGCAATGTACTGATTTATAGGATGCAGTCCAGTCAGCTTATGATTATTGGTAAGAAGCAAGTGTCTACCACTGAGCATTTTTCTCTGGCAGAAGTTTGTTGAATTAAGTTGTTCTCCTTTCCTCCTGTGTCATTTAGCTCACCAACAGAGCAGAAGCTTACAAGAGCGAAGTACTACGGATGCCAGAAATCTGAAATAAAAACAGAAAATGCTGGAAATATTCAGCAGGCCAGTCACTGTCTGCAGAGAGATAAAAACAGAGTGAATGTTTCAGGTTGTTTACCCTTCATCAAAACTGAGGGGTCACTGACCTGAAGCATTAACTCTGTCAGTATCTGTGAAAAGCAAACAATCAAACATACAGCTTTCTTCCATTTTCTTCCTTGCCAATCATCAAAACGGAAAGATACCCAACATCAAGTTTGACCTCCCCCCTATCCTTTTATCTCCTACAATGTCGAGTACCTTACAGATTTTTATTTTCCTTGACTTGATGTGAATCTTTTAAGCAAGCCTGTCTCCTTCAATCCAGAAGCTGTATTTTTATTAGTTAGAATAGTTACCCACATGAATTCCATATGTTATTTAAGACATGAGCTATTGCAACTAAAATAATACAAAATGCTTTACGAAATATTTGATTCTTTAAATGCTCTTTTTTTGTGTAGCATCCTGTAAAATGGTCAAATGACATTTCTTACTGTTTGTTTTTGTTTGGCTGCTTGAAATCACCATCTTTGTTCCTTTTGAATATTGGAATTACATTTGCCATTCATAATGGAATGTTGGAAAAATAGCAACCACAGCAACAATAACTTTTCCCTAATTCCAGGAGGATTTTAACATATATTCTGCCTGGACCTGGAATAACATTGCATTGAAGGAATAAAAATTGCCCTTCTGAAGTTAGTTGAATGTTATTAATCTTGTGCACTGTCCCAAACATCTAAAAATGTTTTAACCACCAACAGATGAGACTAGCATGTGGAAAATTGATTAATTCACTTGGGATTGTAGTTCATTCTGCTGCTGGGTGTTTTCTGGTGTGGGAACACTAACCTATGCAAAGTAATTGGACACCATTTGTAACACCTGCCATTGCAAAAGTCTACTATGGTGGATGATCTTTGCCTACTGTTGGGTATTATACCTCCAGATACATGGAGAAGTAAGAGACCAGTAACCAGTAAATCGTCCTGCTCAGAGTAGCCTATTTAAAGTGCACTTTTTGCACTTGGTCAACCCTCTAGACGGACTCCAGTGTGGAACACCTCAAGAATGTGTGCAAAATAAAGCATGTTGTCTGGATATCTGACCTGATGAGCATCTCCCAAATGGAGCCTCTGATCTGGAGCCAATCTGGCAATGCTTGTATTGCTTGCACACTGGTGCTGGTCATTCAAAATCAATGAATTAGAAGTGGGAGTGCAGTGAAATTAACTCAATGTGCAGCAAAGATGGGCCACAAACCATGCACCATCTTCCCCTCCTGTTCCTGACCATTTCTAACCCAAGCCCTGTTAATGCTACTGGTCTTGCCAGATATGCTGAAGCAAGACACATTTAGTGTTGTGGCAGGTAAGAGCATGCAGATGTAATGAGGCATTGGTTGAAAAAGGTGCAGTAAAAAAAATTCATCCTTTTTATTTTGGAGTTGAGAAATGTTGGGGACTGCTGCTGGAGAGGCTGGTAGTTTGCACCCCTCTCACTTAGTTTTACGCCTTTCCATTCTCCATTGCAGACATATAAAATATTTTAGACAAGTGGGCGTTAGGGACATGGAGTTTGCCTACTGCTTTGTCTGCTATTGCTAATACAGGCATTATAAACTTTGGTCAATATTGATACCAAAAATACATCCCTAGCATGACCATAGATTGAATCTGACAACAGCCTTGGTCATTGAGCAATTGCATTGAACAGTGAGCAACTGACCAAATAACCTGCCTTGGCTGTTGCCTCCCACAAATTGATCAATAAACATTGTGAATGCAATAAAACATAATGGTCGTACCTATTACATCTCAAGTCCAGTGTTGCACCTGAATATTCATTTGTGAAATGTTTTGTTTTAACTTTGTTTCCAAGTTGTGTTGTCAAAAGTGCTGTAAAATCCATGAAAGTAGGTACTCTGGTAGCAGCATTATATTTTATCATTCTAGTTAAGTGGTCTTCAAGCATTTGTGTGGGAGGACTCCTGGGGCTCACTCCTAACTTCAAACAGCAGTGCAGCAAAGTCAAGCCGCTCCCCTGGTAGGTGGTATGTATTTGTTTAGAATTAGACCAAACAGAGGGAAGATGGCAACTTTAAAAAAAAAATGGATTTTGCCAAGATTCTTTAATGACTGCCCCATTCTCATTTGATTCTTTGGAGAGGACAAATGACAGCAACTTCCTCCCATTTACACACCCACCCCCACAGGACTTTCCTAGAGATGTTGCCAGAGAAACACTGACACTTCAAAACTACAGCAGTGGAGGAGACAGATGGGGGTGGAAAGGAGAGATAATAGGACATCTCTTTCCACCATGCCATGACCATAGTCACCCTCCTTGTTTTTCCCCATCAAGTCAGGGACCATTCTTAAGGCTGTCTCATCTGGCTACCGAGTGGAAGATTAAATAAAGTTATAATGTTCTGGCACCTCTCCACTCTTGGTAACACCCTGTTCTGAATCTGGCATCTATCCCATTATAAATTCAGTCCTATTGAATTGAGTCTCTTAGAGGAAATAATCTGTTTAAGGAAGAGTAATTCACTCCAACTACAGCATTCATGTGAAAAGGACTGTAGCCTTTTCCTAAATTGTCACATTATTTTCAATTTTTTATTGTGACACTGGAGAAATCCAATTTCTATCATGTTTGTTTTCTGTCATCAAAGCACAAATAACTTTGTTTTGCTCTAATTGTCTCAACTTTGGATGTTTCTAATTATGCTACCCCCTTCCAGTATTTTGCAACACAACCTGGAATATGTCCCACTTTAAGGAAAGAGGAGGAGGAGAGAGGAAGGCAGAAACTTGCCAAGTTTATAAACTTTTAAAATCTTTTTTTTTAAAGAAGTACTCTGCTAGACGGAGGTCTGAAATGAAACATTGCAGGAGATCCATTCAAGGCTTGGTGGCCTCTGAACAGAGAGTTTTTTGTGTTTTCAGGTGGAGCGTTTCATCTGATGCCAAACTGCATCCCGAGCATTAACTTTTCCAAGGACAGCAGAGCTGCTACTGCCAACACTGCCTTTTAGCTTTCTGCTTTTTCAGAAGTGTTTCTCAGAATTTAAGACCTGGAAGGAACAATGACTTTGCCTCCTCTATTTGGAGAAGTCAACAGTTGCAGAATCTGTATGGCTTTGGGTGGAAGAAGTGTTACCAATAACCTGATTGACTACATCAGTGAATGATGGTAGTCCAGCAGGCCTCCAAGCTTACTGGCAAAGATTCCATTGTGTAGGATTGGTAATCACATTTCGTGCTGAACAGGGTAGTGTTGCAGTGTGTAAAGTAGTGTGTCGCTGGAGATAGGTCTACATGCTAGGTGTGAATGTTGTATTCACACTGTGGTCTACTCCTTTAAGTGATGTTTAATCCTGTTCAGTACATGTGTTTGCATTTCAAGTTACATGCTACTCAAGTATTTTCTGTAATCAGAAGCATTTGTGAACCAAAATTAATGCTAAACATCCAAGTAGCCATCTTAAGTGACTTGCAGCAAAATTTTACTATTTTGAAAGTTCCATACAGTGGGACTCAATTTGACCAGTAATTCTGTGGAGGTTTATAATCTTATAATTGTGTACCCCATTTATATTTCCAATGGTAATGAGTTATCACTGAAATTCCTGCCAGTTTTGGTATCAGTGGTGAAAGGTGAAATGAATACACAGTTGCTGCGGAGAAAGTTGCATTATCATTTTTACGGTGGATCCACCCAGATTGCTGAAAATCCTTCAGGTCTGCAGTGATGGTTACATCACTGGCCTGCACAGAGATCCAGCCACCAAGGCCAGGATTAAAAGACACTCCAGTGCAATACACGAATTAGGAGCAGGAGTAGGCCATTCGGCTCCTCGAACCTGCTCCGCCAATCAAACTCCACTTTCCTTCCTACCCCCTGTATGGACTCTTTTGTCCATCAAGAATCTAACTAACTCTGCCTTAAAAATATTCAATGACCCTGCCTCCACTGCTCTCTGGGGAAGAGAGTTCCACAGACTCATGACCCTCAAAGAATTCTCCTCATATCTGCCTTAAATAGGAGATCCCTTTATTTTTAAACTGTGGCTTCTGGTTCTAGTAGCTCCTAACTGTTTCTAATACAGTTATGTCCTTTCTTGAATAAGGAGACCAAAACTGTACATACTATTCCAGATATATAACTGTTGCAAAAAACAGTCCTACTTTTATATTCCATCCCCCTTGCAATAAACAACATTCTATTTTTCATAATTCATGTACCAGGGCATCCAGATCCCTCTGTACTGCAGAGTTTTGCAATCTCTTCTTCATCCCCACCACCATTTAAATAATAGGTTACTTTTTTTATTCTCCCTTCCAAAGTGGCCAAGTTCACATTTTGCCACATTATATTCCATCTTGCCAAATCTTTGTCCACTCACTTAACCGATCTATATCCTTTTGCAGACTTCTTATATCCTCTTCACTACTTAATTTACTACTTTGTGTCATCAGCAAATTTAGTAACTATAGATTTGGCCCCATGATCCACATCATTAAGATTGTAAATAGTTGAGGCCCCAGTACTGATTCCTGTGGCACTCTACTTGTTACATCTTGCCAACCCAAAAATGTCCAATTTATGCCTACTCTGTTTCCTGTTAGCTAACCAATCCTCTATCCATGCTAATTTGTTACCCCCTACACCAGCTCTTTTGTGCAGTGACCTTTGTGGCACCTTTGAAATGCCTCCTAGAAATTTAAGTACAGCACATGTAGGTTTCCCTTTATCTACATTGCTTGTTATTTCCTCAAAGAATGTCACTAAATTAGTCAAATATGCTTTCCCTTTCACAAAACCATGTTGAGGTCTGCTTGATTGCATTGAGATTTTCTAAGTGCCCCACTATAATCTTGATGATAAATTCCAGCAGTTTTTGTATGACATGTTAAGCTAACTGACCTGTAGTTTCCTGCTTTTTGTCTCCCTCCTAACTTAATAAAGGAGTTATATTTGCTATTTTCCAGTCTGATGGGACCTTTCCAGAATCTAGAGAATTTTGGAAAGTCAAAACTAATGCATCTTCTATCTCAGCAGCTGCTACTTCAAGACTCTAGGGTAAACTCCAACAGGCCCTGGGGACTTGTAAGCTTTTAGTTCTAATAGTCTTCTTAGTACTCTTTCCCTGGTGCTTGTAATTGCTTTGTTTCTCGCTCCCTTTCACCTCCTTGATACACGCTTATTTCTGAATGTTATTTGTATGCTCTACAGTGATGACAGATGCAAAATGTCTGTTCAATTCATTTGCCATTTTCTTATTTTCCATTATTAATTCCCCAGATCCACTCTGTAGAGGACCAACGTTCACTAATTTACTCTTTTCCATTTTAAATGCCTTTAGAAACTCTTACTATCTGTTTTACCCTTCTAGCTAGCTTTCTCTCGTACTCATGAATTCTCCCTTTTTTTTAGCTATTCTTTGCTGTTTTTTTATATTCTGGCCAACCTTCTAATCTTTGTGGAATTGTAGGCTTTTTCTTTCAATTCATATCGTCAAAATTGCCCTTTAAAGTTCAAAACACTAATCTTAGACCCACTCTTCTCTCCCTCAAACTGAATGTAAAACTCAATCATGCTATGATCAGTGCTTCCTAGGGGTGCCTTTACTATGAAGTCATTAATTAATCCTTTCTTGTTGCACTGAATCTAGAATAACTTGCTCTCTGGTTGCCCCTAGCACATGCTGCTCTAAAAAATATCCCAAAAACACTATGAACTCATCTTCCAGGCTACCTTTGCCAATCTGATTCACCCAATCTGTATTTAGACCAAAATCACTCATTAATATAACTGTACCTTTCTCACATGTCCCCATTATTTCTTTCTGTATATGCTGTCTGACAGCGTAGTTACTGTTAAGGGCCCTATAAACTGCTCCCACGAGTGACCACCTACCTTTACTATTTCTCATCTCTACCCAAACTGACTCTACTACTTGATCTTTACTTAATCTCTCACTATTGTTCTAGTGTCATCCTTAATTAACAAAGCTACCCTTCCACCTTTCCTAGTTTCTTATCTTTCCTAAATGTCTTGTAGCCTTGAATATTCAGGCCCCAACCTTTGACATTTTGCAGCCATGTCTCTATAATGGCTATCAGATCATAGCATAACAGTTCATCTGTTTTACGACTGCTTTGTGCATTCAGAGTTTTTACCTCTGCTGTTTTACCAATTTTTGGAATCTCTGGGCTCATCTGCTGGCACATTAAGTTTGTATGCTCTGTCCCTTCCTGCCATGCTCGCTTCTCTTATTGCTACCGTGCTCTTTTGCTTTGTCTTCTCTTTAATTGATCACACATTCCTACACTTGATCCCTCGCCCCTGCTATTTAACTTAAAGCCCTCTCTAGTTATACGACTAGTCAGAACACTGTTCCCAGCACGGTTCAGGTAAAGACCGACCCAGTGGTGCAACCCCCATTTCCCCAGTGTTGGTGCCAGTATCCCTTAAATCAAAATACGTTTTCTCCGCACCAATCTTTGTGCCAGCATTCAACACTCTCTAATTTTATTTACCCTATGACAGTTTGCTCATGGCTTGGGTAATAATCCAGAGATTACCTTTTTGAAGTTCTGCTTTTTAATTTAGCCCTTAGCTGCTCATAACTCCTTTAAACAGAACCACTTTCCTAGTTGTCCTGTGTCAATGGTAACTACATGGACCACGACCACTGGATCCTTCCCTCCCACTGCAGTACCGAGGGAGCACTGCACAGTCCGATGAAGATGAGAAGTTAAACCAAAGCTCTGTCTGCCCCTTCCGATGGACGTAAAAGATGCCAGGCACTCTTTTGCAAGGGAGCTAGCTCTGTTGTCCTGACCAATATTTGTCACTCAATCAACATGATTAAAAAACAAATAATCTGGCCTTTATCATGTTGCTATTCACATGACTCTTCTTCAGACGCTTCTTCACATGGATTTGAAATGTTAACTTTGTTTCTCTCTCCACAGATGCTGCTAGGCCTGTGAGTTTTTCCAGCGTTTTCACTTTTATTTCAGATTTCCAACATCTGCAGTATTTTGCTTTTATCACGTTGCTGTTTGTGGGAGTTTGCTGTGTGTAAGTTGACTGTCTTGTCCCCTACATTACTGCAGTGACTGGCTCTGTATAAGTACTTAATTTGCTGTTGAAGTCCTGTGGCCAGTCTTTTTTTTCTTACTGATAACTGAGATACCTGGGTGGCATATGAGTGTATATTGGTTGTATGGTTGTTGAGTTGAGTAACCTGCTGACACTCCCTGTCATGAGGCTGAGTTTGTCTCCTTTCACTGATAGAATTATAGTGACAATCCTCTTACTCTGTTCTGTGCAAGGGAAAAAATTGGGGCATTTTGCCAGTGCAACTCTGAAATCATTTGCTAACAGGTATATTGGAAATGGTCTATGTTGACTGTGCTTTTCTTCTGTAGGCAAGTGCGTAGTGGTGCAGTTGACTGCCACAGTTTACAACATGAACAGTCACAACTGCAGGTTTATTATCATTCTGATGGTGTTGTGCATTTTTCATTCCTCCTGCCCCCCACCACCAGCACTGATTTCCACCATCATCGAATAGCCTGTCAACATTTAGACCTTTTCACTGCCTGTAAGGGTAGTAGAGGCAGAAACCCTCACTCCTTTAAAAGTTGTCTGGATATGCACCTCAAGTGCCATGATCTGCAGGGCTACGGACCAAATGCTGGAAAGTGGGATAAGGCTGGGTGGTTCATTTTTAAGCTGGCGCAGAATTGATGAGCCAAGTAACCCCTTTCTGTGCCAGAAAGGTATGAGAGCAGCTGGCACTCGATACCAAGCCTTCATATGTGCTACTTCGTTTAGAGACATTTGGGAAAATGTTTTGCTGAATTGGCTATAGAATAAACAGCGAATTAGAGATTTTTATCTAGATTATACCAAATGCCTGTGTATGTAATCCAAAAATAGATTCAGGATTTAATATTCAGACCTTTTCTGACACACAATCTGATTTGAAGTGGTATTTATATCACGATTGAGACTGCTGCATGAGTAAGTTTCCAAAAGGCTAAAAGTAACATGATGACATGATGGCTTGCTTTATCGATCAGTTGCACACCTGCACATCTTCAGGAGGAACTGTGCACTGATGTGCTCAATGATCCATGTAACTGGTGTAATTAGTTTTATAAGCCACCCCCAGAACATTCAGAACTCTGCACCCTGCCTGGCATATCATAAACTTAACATATCTCGCAGCAAATGTGTCCACTTGAGTTAATTTGATTGCATCTTGAATTTGGCCAGCTGTATTCAGCATGGACTGCCCTTTCCTGCTTATCAGCATTATTTTCTTCTTGCCTTGCAAACCATGTTGCCTGAGGCTAAGCAGTCAGGTGAAATTCTGCCTCTTGGTTAGCACTACTTTGAGGTTGTGATGCAATCATTTGGGAATGGTAGCTTCTTTGCTTTCTTCTTCTCTCCCCCCCCCCCCCCCCCATTCCATTTCACCCCCATGGAATGGAATGGGGGTGAAGTGGCAAGCTCCTGCTTTCTGCTTCTCAAGCAGCCGCAGCTGGAGAAAACAAACAAAAACTGTTACTCAAAGTATGTGGGCTGCTCCAATTTGGTGTCATTCACTGCTGTCTGAAAATGCAATTCAGAGATCCCCAGAGCAGCTTTTGCTGGAAGATCTTTGGCTCCTTCAAAGTGGAATAAATATGCAAGAGCAACAATTTTTTAAAAAATGGTGCATCTGCAGTTTCCCATTATAATTTGGGTACATCTTTTGCAGCATGCAGACTTTGAAAGAAATGTTTCTTGTTATCAAAGTTTCAACAGCTTGTGTCAGTGAAATTCAATTAGTGTTGGAATTCTGGTTTGCTTTCAAAATGGAAGTACAATCCACAGACTGCAGAGAAACCTTAATTTACTGAAAGTGTGCTGGTGGGGAGCTGTTGTTCTGTGAATAAATCTGACTGGGATCAGTGGTGGGCAAGTATCAGGTTTCGTTGATTCTACCTTTCACACTCGTGTGCACTTTCTAACAGGAATAATCAAACGGTGAACACTGGCAGGAAATCATCTTGGGTTATGCAAGGTTGATAGAATTGTGGAACTCCTTCCTCAAAGCACAGGTGGTGGCTTAATTAATCATTTTGAAATCTGAGATTGATAGATTTTTGCTAGACGAGTGCAAAAGGATATGGAGCCAGGTTGATAGAGTTAAAATGTAGGTCAGTGCGATCTCATTGAATGGCAGAACAGGCCTGAGGGGCTAAATGGCCTCTTTCTTTGTTTCTCAGTTCCTCAGTGATCCTGGAAACTCGAATCTTAATGTTTCAGCTCCACCCTGGGCAGTGCATTTACCAAATGACCGATTAGAAGAGTCTGTGAGCATTCTTTTGAACAAACGGGGAGTCAAACAAGATGGATCAGCACATAGATGATGGTGACTTAGACTTCTGAAATCCTTGACTTTGTTGAATGAAGGACTGATTCTCAATTTGAGTGGATGGTTTTGGTATTGGGGGGGCAGGTAATGGGAGGAAGAGGATAAAGGAGAAATGTCCCTAGGCTTACTTGGCAGCAGGTCCACCTCCATTTTAGTTTTGACTATTGATGGGTGTGTAATGCAGTTACTCCCTGTTGAGGAAAAGGTGTATATTGCACTTGTTTGAAGTTGGTATCGTTTACTGTATTTGCAAATACAGACCTATTTGGTCACTTCATTTTCCTGTTATGATAGTAGGAGAGCTGTCCAATGTGGGATCACTCCCCTAATGCCACAGTAGGCTTAATAGAGTAGCTGGCACACATTTAATCATTGAGTGCTGAATTTACTGGATCTTTACAGGAAAGGATGTTGCAATTAATTATCCCTCAAAGTAAAATCGGGGCTAAGGTTTTGCCCTTGAGCCCTGTCCAGAAACTCATCCTGTAGGCTTCAGAGGAGGACAGGCTTGAGTAAATCCCCAGTAGACAGAAAAAGTAATGCCTAACAGAACTGTACTTGTGCAAAGAATCGTAGCTTTCAGAAGAGGAGCATTAAATTGGGGCTCTTGTGAAGTTTCTGGATGGTAATCCGTCTCAAAAACATTGTCTTGATCCTTGACTTGTAAAATGCTCAGTCATGCAATGAGGTAATTGAAAGAGAGTGCCATGCTTGTGGATGTGCTTGTTGGACTTTGTGTTGCCAGAACAATACCAAGGTCCTAGAAAGCTGTCTATTGACTGAGCACCGTATCTAATCTGTAGTTGCTCTGTTATGTGGTTGCCTTTATTTCCTTTCCTGTAACAAGATTACTTCCTATTATGTGGTGGAAATGGGAATGTTGAAGAACCACAATATTGTGCAATCTAGGCTGCTTGTAAAAGGAGCCTTTAAAATTGATAACTATCTGAAGAAATAATATTCTAGGTTCTTTCCTTCCTATGCTGCAGGATTTGTGGTTGCAAGAGAAGCTATTGCTTGTGGCCCTATAGGAAATATGTCAAGGTGGGAAAGCAACTTCTGACTGCTCTCCATGATTACTTTCTGTTAATCTCCAAATAAAAGCTGTGATTGCTGTAATTTAAAGAATTGAACTCTGCTGGTTCTAAGTGCAGTTGACAGCAGCTCTATCCCATTTAGTCAGGACTGTGGAGGCTGGTTTGTCTTGTTGATAACTAGCCTATTGGTTGTAACAGTAGTAAACCTCTTTTAATGCAATGTAGAAGAAATTATAGCTTCTGCTGAGATTTCAATTACAGCATTAAACTAATGGTTAGTGGTGTAATAATGCATATGGAACAGGAGTTTTTGAATGTTTTCAAGGCAGAGGTAGATAGATTTTTGATAAACAAGGGGTGAAGGATTACTGGGGGTAGGTGGGAGGTTACATTCAGATCGGCCATGTTCTTATTGAATAGCGGAGCAGGCACGAAGGGCTGAGTAGCCTATTCCTTCCTGCTCCTAACTTGTATGTTCGTAAGTCTCAGATTTGATCTTATTCTGAGTTGTTCTGTTCCATCCTGGGATGTAAGTATCACTGGCTAGGCTGACATTTGTTGCCCATCCTGAGTTGCCCTTGAGAAGCTGGTGGTGAGAAACATTCTTGAACCACAGCTGCGAAGGAACAGTGATATAGTTCCAAATCAGGCTGGCGTGGAAGAGAATTTGTAGTATTCTCATAAGCCTGCTGCCCTTGAACTAGGTGGTAGAGGTCACAGATTTGGAAGGTGCTGTGGAAGGAACTAGGAGAGTGTTGCAGTGCATCTTTTAGATGGTACATACTGCTGCCACTGTGGTGGTGGGGGAGCGAAGGTTTAAGGTAGTGGATCAGGCACTGATCAAACTGGCTGCTTTGTCCTGCATGGTGTCAAGCTTCTTGTGTTGTTGGCGCTGCACTCATCTAGGCAAGTAGAGAGTATTCCATCGCACACCTGACTTGAGTCTTGTAGGTTTTTTTTTAAGTCAGAAAATTGTGTTTTATTTATACATCAGGTATAGAATGCACAAAGTTTATCCTTCTTCATTTCCCAGTGTGTATTGGAGGAGCAATCCTGTCACTCATTCCAAGTTTCCTTTGCAAGAGTTTACTATTTTGGTTTCACACTTTCAAACACATCAGCATCTCTCATGGCTTCAAATGCCCTAATGGCATATTTATAGAAGTCAGCATACATTCTCTTCCTGGAATTGCCTACTACAAACTTGAAGGTACCAGCTATGGCAAAAGCTAGAGTAAAAGCCACAGCCAAGTGAAACTGTAGATCACAGGCTTGGCAATCACAGCAGAAGACATGGCTTCCTCTATCCACACAGCATTCACCGCCTGCCAGAGAAACACAGGCTTCAGGGAGTCAGGAGGTGAGTTACTCACCTCAGATTTCCCAGCTTCTGACCCACTCTTGTAGTCACAGTGTTTATATGGCAGGTCCAATTCAGTTTCTGGTCAATGGTAACTCCTGAGTTGTTGATGGTTGAGGATTCGGTGATGTTAATGCCGTTGAATATCAAGGGGTGATGGTTAGATTCTCTCTTGTTGAAGATGGCCACTGCCTGGCACTTGTGTGGTAAGTATGTTACTTAGATTGTTGTCCAGGTCTCGCATGTGGGCATGTATTGCTTCAGTATCTAAGGAGTTGCAAATGAGACTGAACTTTGTGCTATCATCAGTGAACTACTCACACTCTTGACCTTATGATGGAGGAAAGGTAATTGAAGCAGCTGAAGGTGGTTGGGCCTAGGACGCTACCCTGAGGAACTGCTGCAGTGATGTCCTAGGTATGAAGTGATTGTCCTTTAACAGCCACAACCATTTTCCTTTGTGCTAGTATGACTCCAGTCAGTGGAAAGTTGCCCTGATTACCAATGACTTCAATTTTACTAGGGCTCCTTAATGCCATACTCAGTGAAATGCTACTTTGATGTCAAGGGCAGTCACCCTCACTTCACTTCTTGAGTTAAGCTCTTTTGATCATGTTTGGACCAAGACTAGAATGAAGCCTAGAGTTGAGTGGTCCGGAGGAACCCAAGCTGAACTTCCTTGAATAGGTTATTGCTGAGCAACTGCTGCCTGATACCACTGTTGACTATATTAGTGCGGAGGACTTTGCAAGATTACCTGGGCAGGGTGTGCTTTTGTTGTTTCTATTGTTGAGGGACCATCTGATTTTAGTCTTTGACTTTTCTGTAGCGGTTTGACACAACTGAATGGCCTATGTAGGCCATTTGAGAAGGCAGTTAAGAGTCATCCATATTGCTGTGGGTCTGGAGTCACATGTAGGCCAGATTGGGTGAGGACGGGCAAATTTCCTTCCCTAAAGGACATTAGTGAACCAGATGAGTTTTTGTGACAATCTAGTTTTATGGTCACCAGTACTGAGGGTAGCTTTTTAACTCCAGATTTTTTTTATTAATCAATTGAATTTAAATTTCACAAGCTTCCATGGTGGGATTTGAAACAGCGCCTCCTGAGCACTGTGTGCTTCATCTGCTCTTTAAGTTTCTGCCTTTCATGCTGTGATTTGAAGACCATCTGTCTGTAAAAAGGTAACCAATAAAATGTTGGATTTAAAAAACCTATGCATAAAAGGCGTAGACTGCAAGAAACTGTTCAGTAGAGAACTGTGACTGCAGAAGCTGATGCAGCTTTGCAAACTAGCATTGGCTGTTTTGTATCGTAGATTGCAGCCCCTTTTTGACAGCGGATCTATGACGGCTCGCTATAGGTTTTTTTTCAAGGAACCTCATTATAAGTGCCATATAAGTAATTACATTCTTTTAAAGATAACTTAAGTCATGTTTTTCCCCTTCATTTTGTTTTTTGCCCCAGGTTATTTCTGATAGCATGGTAAGACATCTTTTGTAGAACTCTCCTGATGTTTCAGTTTAGCTACAGTGACCTGACTAGTGATAGATTGTGGCATTTGGCCAAACAAAGCATTTTGCAGGTGCTGCACAGCCGCACACTCCCCAGTGACTGATAGTCCATGAAAAGCTTCTCAAATCTGGTCCAGTGACTTGCCTGAGGCCAAAGAACTTCAAGCCATATGCATGTTTCCCTTTTTAAATATACCAGTAACATTCATTTGTGTAGAGGTTGCAAAAGGTGAATATAAATCAAGTCGCTGATGTTTTCTAATGTCACCAAATTATTACTGTTAACTCTTTTTTTTAAACCATCTGGACTGTGAACTAGAATCCAGCTGTGCAGTCTCATAAATGAGATGTTATTGCCATTGAAATCCCAAGTCACCTTGGCAATGGTTTGCTGTTCCTTTGGAGGTAATGCATCTTCTGTGCATTTTACTATCCTGTCAATTCATGGGGAAAGCTAAGTGTTCAGGTTACCCCACTGCTTTCTAAAGTTATGATTTTTCAATGTTTGGCTCTGGCTGTGCCGGGAAATCTGGTCTGCACTGTAGTGCATTTTGCTGCCACGGTAGCTGCTGCATATTGCAGGAGTCCCTAGTGCTTCAAGTTACTTGGCAATATAAAGACATGGACTTCACGTTTGGAAACTTGTAGCTGTTCTACTAAAGAGCATTTTTTTCCCCAAATTAAATCACTCTGGTAGCAGACCATAGACCATGTGGACTTACTAAATAAGTGTGCAGTGGAAAATAACTACATTACATGAGTGCTCTCAATTTGATTAGTTTGTGGAAGAAAGCATAGATGTGAGCATACAATAGAATGTAACTGATGCAAGATGGAGCTAGTTAATAATTAGTTGATTTTGATCTTTGTTGATAGAATACTTATTCCCCCACACTCAGCACACGTTGGAGTTGAACTGGAATACTAATGCTGATGTTCTAATCCTGCAATGTTTAAAATGCTTTGAATGGTTTGGAAATAATCAAAAGTTTCTAACAATGGGTTGGATGTAGACAGATTGATTATTCCATTGAAGCATAACTATTTCTGTGCTGTGGGCAGTGGAGATTTGAAACTTCTGTGAAAAGCAGAGGTCAGTGTAATGGTGAAATGATGGAGAGAGTGGATGAAAGTCATGGACTGGAGGTGTTTCTGGACTTTTAAGTGCCATATAATAGGCTAGTTTAGCAAAATTTGCAGCCTGTGAGATTAGGCAGTGACAATGTGGATACAAAATTGACACAGAAAGCAGTGTTGTTAACAGTTGTTTTTCAGACTGGATGGCGACTCAGTAGTGTGCCCCATGGTTCGGTATCAGAACTACTGCACCTTGATATATGATTGACCTGGACTTGTGAATACGGGACAAAATTTCAAAGTTCACATGTGGTGCAAAACTTGGAAATGTAATTATTACATATTTCAGGTGGATGTATACTGGTGAAATGGGCAGACAAATGGCAGATTAAATTTGAAGCAAATAAATGTGAAGGGATGCATTTTGGGGGGGCAAAGAATGGAGAGGTGATTTAAAAATTAAATGGTACAGTTTTTAATAGGATGCAGCAATAGAATATGGTGGTGTAATATTTGAAGTATTAAAGCTGTGAAAACATGCCATCTGTCTTTACAGGTAGAGGCATAGTATAAAATAGGGTATAAAAGCAAGGATGTTATACTAAATCTTTATGAAGTACTAGTTAGGTCTCAACTGGAGTATTGCGTCTAACTCTGGGCACCATTCTTAGGAAGGATGTTGAGGTGCAAAGGAGGTTTACAGGAATGCTGTCAGGGATGAGGGAATATACCAAGAAACTGGGATTGTTCTTCACAGCAGCAAAGATTAAGAGGCGATTTTAATAGGCGTTCAAAATTATAAATGGTTTTAATAGAGTAATTAAGGAGCAACAGTTTCCAGCAACAGAAGGGCTGATAACCAGGGAGACATAACAATTTTAAATCAGTATGTAATTTCATAATTCATATGTTGTAGGAATATAACGATTAGTTTGTGGATTGAAGTGTTAAATGCAAGCTAAATGGGGGGGGTGGAAACTTGAGAAACTGGTAAACAAACCCAAGATAATTGCCATTCAAAGGACTGTCCATTTTAAAGGTTCAGAAGTGGATGTGTGAAACACTGAACATTAAATAATCCCTTTGAATCTTGGTAGAGACAATGGGCTGAATAATGCTCTCCCAGATCAGGAGCATTTGCCACTTTGTAGAGCATATTATGGGGCGTGATGACATCAGGCGCTGTTTACAGCATCATGCCGGTTTGCGATAATATGGTGCATGGGCAGGCCAAAGTTGGAAACCTGCCTGCGTTATTTAAATTGCAATTCAGAAGTCAATTAAAGTCATTAATAGCCCAACTCAATGCTATAATACAGAAGGCAATAAGCCTTCAGAGTGCGAATCACGATAGGTGGAGAATCCGCTTTTTAATGGGCAAGCTTGTTTAAGCAGGTTTTAAAACTGCAGCTGAGACCACAGTCTCAGCTTTGCAGTTAACACTTCTTGACTGCAGGGATTGTTCATGTGAATGAACAGAGGAACTTTTTGAATATTGTTTCATCAGGAGGGCTCTCCACTGATTCAGAGGGTTCTTTTGATTATTTTCCTGTCTGTTACTTAGGGGTGAAAAGTCTCTGATGGGCATTGTGGTCTCTGTTGGAGTCGCATCCTCCAGTGAGCAGGAGAGAAGGATTAGGAGGAGGAGAAGGGAACACAGGGCGGCTCAGGATACTGTCGTTTTTCTGGAAGGGGACAGAGCAGTGGCAGACCCCCACCCCTTATAGAAACCCTTATTGGAGGCAAAGACAAGCTTATGATGCCCCAAGAAAATGCAGGGATTTATATACTCGCAACAGAGCGAGACTCAGGGCTTTCCAAGAGCTGCTGTGACGTCACTTTGAGATGCTCACAGGAGATCTCATCCAGCTCAATCCTCTGAAGATGGGTCATACAGACTCGAAACGTTTCTCTCCCCACAGATGCTGTAGACCTGAGTTTTTCCAGCACTTTTTGTTTTTGTCTCAGCCAGCTGTGTTGGGACCACCTGATGTCTGTTGCATTGAAAGTAACAGTGGCATTTCTTTGCAACAGGCTCATTCCAGGCAGCCTTTGGAGATGTTGGTGAGATAACACAGCTTGCTGCACACCATTGGTACACAAGGTGTGCACAGATGCAATGTTCCAAAGAGCTGGGAATTACACTTCCTTCACACAGAATGTTCTAAGTCAGATGGGTAGAGCATAGGATTTGCAGCGATTGCAGGGAACCATTGACTGTACGCAAATAGCTAATAAGGTTCCTGCTGGACAGCCATGCACCTTCATTTATAGGAAGGGCTTCCAGTTGATCAATGTTGCTGGTGTGCGACTGTAATCGGCAGGTCATGCAGGTGTTTGCCTGGTACCCAGGCAGCAGTCACGACTCCTAAATCCAGAGGAACTTGCAAATTCTAGACCTTTTCACTGGCGTGGATTATTTGGCGGGATGGCTACTACGTGATGAGGGCTATCCACTGGAAAGATGACTAATGACGCTTGTGAGGGTACCAGACCTGACACACAGGAGATACAATGAGGGCCACGCAAGCGCCAGGGCCACAGTCTCCTAATTAGTCTCCTAAAGAGGCGATTCCAATGCCTGGACAGAACTGAAGGTGCATTACAGTACTCCCCGAAACATGTGTCCCCAATACTCGTGGTTTGCAGTGTTATCCAAAGAGGAGATGCCCTGGAGGATGATGACACGCCCGATGGGGGCCAATCCTCTGAGGATGAGCGCAATGAGTCGAGGGAGCAGGGCGATGCTCCTGCTGATGGCCATGCCGTGTTCGAATGGATGGCGCAACACCGGGGATGTCTTAATACAGCAAAGGCTTCTATATCACGTCTTGCCACTGCTGCAGAAGAGGTTTGGTGATATCTTGGCCCTCCTTTTCCCAGTGCTCACATCACTCATATCCTGCACACAGGAGGGCAGTCTAACTGAATCTGGGGGCAGCTTTGCCCCTTCTTGAACACCTTTTCCCCTCACTCCCATGGTGCAGGCGTCTATGCATGGGAATATGTAATAAATGTACAGCTTCTCAATGCCAAAAGGTGGGAGACTTGCTGATTTTTAAAATTTCTGCCACCTATAAAGTTTGACAAGATTGGCAGAGATTAGCTAAAATTTAAATTGGCTTATAAATCTTCACTACGTATAGTACGTGCACTTGGTCGATTATCTGGGTCACCTGACAGTGTCCTGTGCCGGGGGCCCTTTTAAAGTACCGGTGTTACCTTGTTCCTGGGTCACAGCCTGCAGCCTCAGAGACCAGACACCCTGCCCTCCAGCACTCATTGGGTGATGGGTCTGTAACCCACCCTTGTCGCTAATTGGTGGCAATTACCCCTCTTATCAGATGCTCATCAACAGTGGGCCCAGAAGTCAGAATGCTGCTGACTTCTGGGTGCAGAACCTGCTGCTTCATGCGACCCTATTATTCAGCCCAAGATGTCTAAAATTGTCTTCATAAGGAGATTAACATATTCGTATGGGACTAAGATCAAGTTGCAAAACAACTGGTAAACAAAGGAAGCTCTTAAAACATCCAAATACTTTCAGGTCAAAGAACCAGTTTGAAAATGGGAGGTAATTAATTTAAATCTCTATCTGGGACTTCCCAAGTGTGCCATGTTGCAGGGCCCAACCCTTTTTTGAGTTTAGCTGTGTGTTCTCTCAGAAACTGGCAATCAGCTTGGAAGTCTGTGGGAAGACGGTGGTGTATCTGCCGGCAGCCAAAACAAGGTGCATAGAAGCCATTAAGAACCACGAATGCTGCACGAGTTGGAGTCACTAAGGAATTGCAAGTGGGATCTGTGCTCAGAATGAAAAGTCCAAATACATAAGGAATTCAAATTGTCACATATGCCTGGTAAAACTAGTGGAAAAGGTCAGCAGTGGAATCCTTGCACAGAAAGCAAACTCTGGAAGTCTTAAGTGTCAGGCTGGGAAACTGAAGTGAGCCAAAGTGAATTCCTAAGAGCTGTGATACCTTGATTTGGACTCTGGAGAAGTGAAGGAGCCTTTGAGATCCTGTAATGAATGGAGGATCTCTAGGATGGAAATGAAATAGAACAGGGAGTGTCCTGTTGAGATTTTTAGGCTTGAAGAATAAGGGCTTAGAATGTAGCGTTAAGTTAGTAGTAACTTTGTTTAATACTTGTACAGTAAAAGTTCTTGTTTAAAACGTGACATCTTGTGACATGATTCTTTCACCTTGATCACCAGGAGTTTGAATTTCTTTGTAAAAGTTAATGATCTCCTTCTATATCATAAGATTGGCAAAATAAACCAAGAGGGAAGATGAGTTATGATGATCTGGGATGCACGGCCTGAAAGGGTGATGGAAGTAGATTCAGTAGTGATCTTTTCTTTAAAAAAAATTGGATCTCTCCTTAAAAAGGAAAACAATTGCAGGACGATGGAGGAAGAGGGTGAGTGCGACTAATTGGACTGCTCTTTCAAAGATGGGCTAAATGGCCGCCACCTGCACTGTACAATCCTATTATTTGGACTTGTGGAGAAATTGTGCTGCGAATGTTTGGCAGGTAGGTCAGCATCTGAAACGGGCAGCTTAATGTCCTTCAGGACACAGAGCTGTGGCACAGAACTAAACCACAGATTGTTTACAATACATTCCATTCATGTTACAGTGGGAAATTGAGAATGTATTGAGTGGGAATTTGGTGCATAAGTGGAAGGAAGTGCTCCTTTTAATAAAATTAATTAAAATAAACCAAGTGAATTATTTCATGGTCTTTAAATTCAAAACCAAGGTATGATAGAGATAGCAGTGCAAGAGGTTTGCTGAATCATGTGGGAGTTTGCAGAAAACAGTGTGCCTGAGGGCAATCACTTTCTACAGTGAGTGTCTGCATCTTGAGGAATTTTGGCTGAAAAACTGGAGTCCAAGGTGCATTTTAAAACATTGGACGAGTGATGGGCTGGCTTCGACATTTTGACCCAGGAAGCAGCCACGCCCCTTGGGTTTAAGTAGAGTTTAGATTTGGTTAGTGGTCAGGGACATGAGTTTGAGACAGACTCTGGCAGGTAAGGGGAGGCAGATGCAGTTGTTGAGGAGCTTCAGTCTTTGTCATTGCCCAACAGGTATGACATACTTGCTACCAGTGTGGATGAGAACAAACATTGCAAGAAAGGTGGGAAAGTTGATCACATCACTGTTGCACAGGAGGCTATTCTGAAATTTGACATCCTTCCTAAAGTGTGATGCCCAGAATTGGACATAATATCCCAGCTGAGGGGCTAACCAGTGTTTTTAGAAAGATTTAGAATAACTTCCTTGCTTTTATACTCAGTGCGCCACTCTGGAAAGCCCGAGGTCCTATGTGCTTTCACCGCTTGATTACCTTCAAAGATTTAGATATGTACATCATTTAAGTGGGGGAGTGTAAAAAGAAATGCGTGAAAATTGTAAGAGCTATTGCAAATATGTAAAAAGGAAGACTTTGAAAGTAAATGTGGGTCCCTTAGAGATAGGAGAAATCATAATGGGTGTAATGTGACAGCAGAACTATTAAACAACTATTTTAACAACAAAGACAAAACTGGAAAGTGTGGGGAACCAAGGGTCTAATGAGAGTGAAGAGCTTAAAGTGATTAATAACTTGTAGTTATATGGTGCTCCTAATATAATAAAACATTCCAAGGCGCTTCAGTGTTATAAAGTAAAATTTGACATCGAGCCATATAAGGTGATATTGGGTAGATGGCCGAAAGCTTGGTCAGAAGTTTTAGAAGCATAGAAAATAGGAGCAGTTGTAGGTCATTCGGCCTTTCAAGCCTGCTCCGCCATTCAGTACGATCATGGCTGAGCCTCTATCTCAACGCCATATTCCTGTTCTCTCCCCATACCCCTTGATGCCATTAGAGTCCAGAAATCTATCTATTTCCTTTAAATATATTCAGTGACTTGGCCTCCACAGCAATCTGTGGGAGCGAATTCCATAGGCTCACTACCTTCTGAGTGAAGAAGTTTCTCATCTCAGTCCTAAATGGCCTACTCCATATCCTGAGGCTGTGACCCCTTGTTCTATCCCACCACCATCAACCACCCCCCAGCCAGAATTTTGTTTCATTGAGATCCCCTCTCACCCTTTTAAACTCCAGTGAATACAGGCCTAGTCAACCCAATCTCTCTTCATACAACAATCCTGCCATCCCAGGAATCAGGAGCATCTTTGAGGAGAGAGACAGAGGGAGTTAGGAAGGGAATTCCAGAGCTTTGGGCCTTGACAGCTGAAGGCTTAGCCACCAATGTTGGAGCAGTTAAAATTGAAGATGCTCAAGAGGCCAGAATTAGTTGAGCACAGGTGTCTTTGAAGGTTGTGGGACTGGAGGAGAGAGGCCATGGAGGAATTTCAAAAGAAAGATGAGAATTTTAAGATCAAGCAGTTGATTATCTGGTGACCTGTATAGGTGAATGGAACTTGCTGTGAGTAAGGACACGGGCAGCAGAGTTTTGGGTGACTTCAAGATTAGAGGACAGAGTGTGGGAGGATGACCAGGAGTGTGGGAATAGTCATCCAGACATAACTGGCACGGGTGTGGGTTTCAGGAGCACGTGAGCTGAGGCAGGACTGGAGTTGTACAGTGTTGCTAGGTGGAAGTAGCCTTGGTGCACATATGGGGTCGCAAGATCATATTGGGATTTTTACTTCATGGGATGGAGGTGTCTCTGGAAAGGCATTTATTGCCTAGTCCTACTTGCCCTTGAGAAGGTAGTGACAAGTTGCTCTTCAGAACCACCGTAGCCTATGAGATGTAGGTGCTGTTGGGGAGGGAGTTTGACTTTTGACCCTACATCAGTGAAGGAACAACGATGCATTTCCAGTATCTATTCTAATATAGACTGGGATAATAGTGTAAGAACAAAGAGGGGCAGGAGTTCAGGAGACTTTTCATGACCAATATATTAACAACCCAACAAGGATTTGGTTCTGGGGATGAGTTGGGCCAAGTGGATTGGGTTTCAGTTGGGAGCCTTTAGGAAACACTAATTGTCGTATCAAGCTTTAGGTTAATCAGGGAAAAGACAAGTAGCAATCTAAGATAAAAATACTAAATTGGAGGAGGGTTAATTTTAGTGGAGTGAAAATGGATCAGGCTTGGGTAGATTGGAATCAATTATTGGCAGGCAAAGCTGTAACAGAACAGCAGGCTGCCTTTTTAAAGAAGTGGTTTGGCTGCAGTCAAGGTATATTCTCACATGGGGGAATAATAGGGCAACCAATGCCCCCTGGATGATGAGTAAAATGAAGCAGAGAAAAGGGGCATGTAACAGATGTTAGGTTGATAATTCCAGTGAGAATTAGGCTAAATATAGTTCAGAAGATTAGTGAAAAAGGAAATCTGAGAGGCAGAGTATGAGAAGGGGGTGGCAATTAACAAGAGAATCCAAAAGACACAATTTTTTTTGATGATGTGTGGGCCATTTAGGAACAAAAAAACAAAACTACACATGGAGGCAGAGGGCATGGCTGAGATGCTAAATGAGTACTATGCATCTGTCTTTGCCGAGGAAGAAGATGCTGCCCATGTCATTGAAAGTGGATATAGTTGACATTCTGGATGGGCTAAAAGTTGATGGAGGCATTAGAAAGGTTGGCTGTACTTGGTGCTGATAAGTCACCAAGACCAGTTGGGATGTATCTGAGGAAATTGGGTGACGCAAGGGTGGAAATTGTGGAGGTACTGGCCATAATCTTCCATCCTCCTTGGATATGGGGATGGTGCCAGAGGACTGGAGAATTGCAAATGTTACACCCTTATTCAAAAAAGGTTGTGTAGATAAACCAAGCAACTGTAGGCCAGTCAGTTCAACCTCAGTGGCGGGAAAGCTTTTAGGGAAGATAAGGGGGCAAAATTTATAGAAAGTTTCCGTGTTTGGTCCAATGCTATGAGACTTTATGGGTTCTAGAGAAAATGTTGCAGGCTCCCAGGGCACTTCGTCCATCTGTACACTAGTGTCAACTCTTAGTGGGTTTGTCCTGCCAGTGGATAATGGAGGAGTCTGAGACATTGACTGTAAAGTATGATGCGCTGAGTATGACTGTCAGGATGTTTCTTGACTAGTCTGTAAGGTAGCTCCCTGAAATTTTGGCCCAAGTCCCCAAATGTTAGTGAGGGTGACGTTGCACAGTCAGGGTGTGCCTTTCATTTCCAGTGCCTCAGTTGACGTCAGTTGGTCCATCTAGTTTTATTCATGGACTTTTCCATAGCGGTTTGGTACAATTGAGTGGTTTACTATGCCATTTCAGGGGGAAGTTGACCACATTGCAGTGGGTCTGGCAGACTGGGCAAGGATAGTAGATTTCCTTCACTTAATGGGATAGTGAACCAAATGGGTTTTTAACAACAATTCAGTAGTTTCATGATTATACTATGACTAGTTCCTTCGCCTCCATCGCATCTGTTCTGATTATGCCACTTGCAAAAACAGTTCCTCTGACATGTCTTCCTTCTTCCTTAACCGAGGTTTTCCACCTATGGTGGTTGACAGGGCCCTCAACTGTGTCCAGCCCATCTCCCGTCATACGCCCTCACACCTTCCTCTCCCTCCCAGAAACATGATAGGGTCCCCCTTGTCTTCACTTATCACCCCACCGGCCTCCGCATTCAAAGGATCATCCTCCGCCATTCCCGCCAACTCCAGCATGATGCCACCACCAAACACATTTTCCCTTCACCACCACCACTACCCCAACAGCCCCCCCCCCCTCCCCCCCCCCACCGCAGCATTCCGCAGAAATTGTTCCCTCCGGGACACCCTGGTCCACTCCTCCATCACCCCTACACTTCAACCCCCTCCCATGGCACCTTCCCATGCAACTGCAGAAGGTGCAACACCTGCCCCTTTACTTCCGCTCTCCTCACCGTCCAAGGGCCCAAACACTCCTTTCAAGTGAAGCAGCATTTCACTTGCACTTCCCTTAATTTAGTCTACTGCATTGCTCCCAATGCAGTTTCCTCTGCATTGGAGAGACCAAATGCAGACTGGGTGATCTTATTGCAGAACACCTTCATTCTGTCCGCAAGCATGACCCAGACCTCTCTGTCGCTTGCTATTTCAACACTCCATCCTGCTCTCATGCCCATATGTCCGTCCTTGGCCTGCTGCATTGTTCCAGTGAAGCTCAACGCAAACGGGAGGAACAGCACCTCATCTTCCAACTAGGCACTTTACAGCCTTCCGGACTGAATATTGAGTTCAACAATTTTAGATCATGAACTCTCTCTTCCATCCCCACCCCCTTTCCGATTTCTCTCCCCTCCCCCCCACTTTTTTTTCCAATAATTTATATAGATTTTTCTTTTCCCACCTATTTCCATTATTTTTAAATGTATTTCCATCCATTGTTTTATCTCTACCTTTTAGCCTTTTTCAATTCCTTCACCTCACCCCACCCCACCCCCACTAGAGCTATCTGTACCTTGCTTGTCCTGCTTTCTACCCTTAATTAGCACATTCCTTAGGTAATATCACCACCTTCAACACCTCTTTGTCCTTATGTCTGTGACATCTTTGGTTATCTCCACCTATCACTGGCCCTCTATCCAGCTCTACTTGTTCCCCCCCTCCCCCCCAAACCAGCTTATATTTCACCTCTCTTCTATTTTTACTTAGTTCTGTTGAGGGGTAATTCGGACTCGAAACGTTAACTGTGTTCCTCTCCGCAGATGCTGCCAGACCTGCTGAGTTTTTCCAGGTGTTTTTGTTTTGGATTTCCAGCATCCGCAGTTGTTTGCTTTTATACTATGACTAGCTTTTTATTCCAAATTTATTTATTGACTGAATTTAAATTGGGATTTGAACTCGTGCTTTCAGATCATTAGTCCAGGTCTCTGGACTACAAGCCCAGTAACATTACCACTATGCTTCTGGTGCTGTGACACCAAGGTTGTGAACAGTCTCTTTCAGCTTCAGACAGTTTGGGGTGTGGATGGAGTTGGTACAAGGGAATGGATTTTAAATATCAGCAAAGGAAAAGTACTGGAGAAAATAAACAAAAACAGAAAATGCTGGAAAAACTCAGGTCTGATAATTCTGTTTCTGTCTCCGCAGATGCTAACGCTTCAAGTTCATATCACCCTTCAGAGCTAAAGAGAAGTAGAAATGTGATTAAATTTATACTGTTTAAGTGGGGTGGAACAGGTGAAGCAAGATAGAAGTTCAGTGATAGGTGGGGACTAAGGAGAGATTGACAAAGATGTTATGGACACAATACAAAGTGAGTGTTAATGGTAGTGGTGAAGACTAAAGGAGGTGCTGATAGTGGCATAAAGGTAAGAAAACAGTGTATTAATGGCAGGACATGGGTTAGCACCCTGTGAAAGAACAACATAGAAACAATTGACAAATGGCCCTGGGGGTGGGGTTGGGGGGGAAGAGGGTGGTGAGATGGTTGGGGGAAAAATGATTGATTTAGATGAATAAAAATAAATTTGAAAAAGGATTTTAAAAAAGAAAAAAGGGGTAAATATAGAGGAGAGAGTGCTCACGACCTGAAGTTGTTAAACTCATTGTTAAGACCAAAACGCTGTAAAGTGCCTAATCGGAAGATGAGGTGCTGTTCCTCCAGTTTGTGTTGGGCTTCACTGGAACATTGCAGCAGGCCAAGGACAGACATATGGACACGAGAGCAGGATGGTGTGTTGAAATGGCAAGCGACAGGAAGGTCTGGGTCATTCTTGTGGACTGAGTGAGGGTGCTTTGCAAAGCGATCACCCGGTCTGCATTTGGTCTCCCCAATGTAGAGGAAACTGCATTGGGAGCAGCAAATGTAGTAGACAAAACTGAAGATGGGAATAAAGGGCTGCTTCGCCTGAAAGGAGTGTTTGGACCCTTTTACTTCCTCCCTCCTCATAGTCAAAGGGCAGATGTTGTACTTTCCACGATTGCATGGGAAAGGAATGAGGTGGTAGGGGAGTGGACCAGGGTGTCACAGAGGGAACATTCCCTTCAGAATGCTGATGGTGGGGGGGATGATGGGAAGATGTGTTTGGTGGTGGCATCATGCTGGAGTTGGTGGAAATGGCGGAGGCTGATGGAGTGAAAAGTGAGGACGGGGGGGGGTGTGGGGGGAGGACAGAGGATGGGACCCTATCATGGTTCTGGGAGGAAGGGGCAAGGGCAGAGGTGTGGCGGATGGGTTGGCACTGTCACCAGAGTTGGGGGAAGACCTCAGTTAAGGAAGAAGGAATAGCTGTCAGAAGCACTGATTTTGCAAGGTGACGTCTTTAGAACAGATGCAATGGAGGCAAAGGAACTGAGGATGGGATGGAGCCCTCGGAGGAAAGACGTGAGGAACTGTAGTCAAGGTAACTGGGGAGACGGTGGCATAGTGATGATGTCGCTGGACTAGTATTCCAGAGATCCAGGCTAATGCTCTGGGGACATGGGTTCAAATCCTACTATGGCAGCTAGTGGAATTTGAATTCAGTTAATAAATCCGGAATATAAAGCTAGTCTCAGTGATAGTGACCATGAAACTACCTTTGATTGTCACAAAAACCCATCTTATTCACTAAATGTCCTCTAGGGAAGGAAATCTGCTGTCCTTAACTGGTCTGGCCTACATGTGACTCCAGATCCACAGCAATGTGGTTGACTCTTAACTGCCCTCTGAAATGGTCTAGCAAGGTCAATTCAAGGGCTATTGAGGATTGGCAACAAATGCTGGCCTTGTCAGTGACACCCACGTCCCATGAAAGAATCAAAAAAATAAACTGGGAGTCAGTGGGCTTGTGATGAATATTGGTAGACAGTATCACCAGAAACGGAAAGGTCAAGGAAGGGAAGGAATGTGTCAGAGATAGGCCATGTGAAGGTGACAGAGGGGTGGAAATTGGAAGCAAAATCTATTAAATGTTTCCAAGTCCAGACGAAGGCATGAAGCAGCACCGATACAGTCATTGATGTACCAAAAAAAGAGTTGTGGGTGAGGGCTGGAGTAGGACTGGAACAAGGAATGTTCCATGTACCCCACAAAAAGATAGGCATAACTGGGGCTTATGCAGGTACTCATAGCCAAAATAATGTCTTTCCAAACTGACACGTTCCTTGGACCTGATCGCCTACACTCTAGGGATTTAAGTGGTGGCTGCAGAGATGGTGGATGCATTGCTTTTGATCTTGTAGAGTTCCCTCTTCTAGAATGGTCTGCATGGTTTGGAAGATAGCAAGTGTGACCGTGTTACAAAAACGAGAGAAAAAATGGGGCGTTCAACAAATCTAGGCTGCTAAAGAAACCAAGGGAAAATAACTGCACAGACTACAGAACACTTAGTCCAACAAGTCATAGGCTTAAAATCCTACTGAGTAATCCCTCTCAGACAAAAGAATATAATTCAAATATAATTAGAAAAGAAGCCAGTGGAATACAAAATGGCTTTATATCTGGCAAAGGATCTAGGGAAGGGATCTTTAATATGAGCACTATCTGTGAGTGATACTGTAAGATGGATAAAGAAGTGTATGTATGTTCATAGACTATGAAAAAGCATATGAAAATCATGGAAAACTTATCGAATGTCAGAAGAACATACGAACGAATGAGACACCTTCAAGATGAGTAAGATATTTGTACTGGAATCATAGAGCTTTTATGTGAATGGTAAAGACAAATGCCGTGAAATACAGATCAAATAAGGAGTACGTCAGGGTTGTGTTTTATTGACATACTACTTTAATCTCTGTACTGAAGCTATATTTAGAAGAATTGAACACCTTGAAGGGATAAGTATTAGTGGTGGAAAGATAAATAACCTTGGTTATGCAGGCGGCAATGATGGCTGAGACTAGAGACACATTAGGGATTATAGATGAAGTTAAAGAATTGTGTGAAACTGAGCTTTAAGAAAACCGAAATAATAGCTATTATTAAGAAGCCCTCAAAACCAAAAGTGACAATCGCAGTTGACTGAACCAATGTAGAAAGTGGACAAATATTTGTACCTTGTTAGATAATTACAGAAGATGCTAAATGTGACACTGAAATTATCAGAAGAATTGAAATAGCAAGAGGTGCTTTTGATAAAATGATCAACAGAAAAGGCCTGTGTGCAAGAAAGCATTTGCTCAAATGTTATGCCTGGTCAATACTTTTTTATGACTGTGAAATCTGGAGCCTAGGCAACCAAATAATCAAAATTCTCAAAAAGTCTTTGAAATATGGGCATTCAGAAGATAGCTTGGAATACATTGGAAAGGGAGAGTAAATAATGAGAATGTCCTACGAAGAATGAAGTCCAGAAGAGTCATGATAGACATCACCAGCTGAAAACTGAGATTTGTTGATTTTTGGACAGGAAGGCAATCAAGGGTTATGGGGTTAAGCTGGAAAGAGGAGTTGCAAGCCAGCCATGACCTTGTTGAATGATGAAACTGGCCATTTGGCATACCCCCAAAATTTTATTTTCTTTATGCTCTTAAATACTGGAGATAAGAATGATAGTGTTCCACCTTTGGCAATGATAAGTCTACATAATAAGTCCACTTTAGGGTAGATTTTTAAAATTTTCTCGTGAAGTGGACATCGCTGGCAAAGCCAGCATTTGTTGCTCACTCCTAATTGCCCTTGAACTGACCTTGCTAGATCATTTGAGGACTGTTGAGAGTCATCCACATTGCTGTGCGTCTAGAGTCACATGTAGGCCAGACCAGGGCAGGATGGCAGATTTCCTTCCCTAAAGGAAAGGGATTTATTATTTCCAGGTTTATTAACTGAATTTAAATTCCACCAGCTGCCATGGTGAGATTTGAACCCATATCCCCAGAGTATTAGCCTGGGTCTCTGGATTAGTCCAGCGACATTACCATTAGACCACTGTCTGCCCCAATGTGCATAATCAGCGGCAACAGTGGAATGAAGGTGTTCCTCTATCCTACATTAATTTCTGTTCCCTGGCCAAGAGAGCAGATTCTTATAATCTTTGTTCCAAGTTGGAAATGGTAGTCTGATGGAGTGAGGGGGATTGCTGCTTCTGAGAAGTCCAGGAGACTTTTGGGGAAAGGTGAGGAGGAGAATAGATGTGCCAAATGAGAACCAGGAACTGCAGTGTGTATTCTTTGGCTTAAGATGCTGTCTTGTTCATAACCCACTTTTATTAATGTTTTTCAGTCTTTTAAAGCTCCATTGTGGAGGAGAAATCTAATGCTTCATAACCTAAGCAGATGGAAAAGCTTTTGTTACAGTAATTGGCAAGCCAGGCACACTGCAATGAAATGAAATGCAACATGAGCAATGTGATAACTGTTTAATTTGGCAAAACTAACTCTCAGCAGAAAAGTGCAGGAACTTGTAGTTGTATGGTTTTAATTTGGGTGCTGCTCCAACAAAATCCATCCACAGCTCTCAACTGAATATTTGTTAGGGGTGGGGGGAGCTCTGTCTCATTTCAGATCGCTTGAATGTTGATGTGCAAAGTAAGTCCACACAATTGGAACATCAGTAGAATGTTTCCTTATGGAGTGGGAACCTTAAAATCTGACACAGTTGACTGTCATTTATATTTGTGGTAAGTTGATTTCCCTCCTGCTCCCCTGGCATTCTCAAATTGTCAAGCACATCTGCTCCACAGCTTACTTTACATTTCTCTCCTCCTCACCAGAAGTTGGACTCATTTGGAGGGTGCTGGCAGTCCTTCAACTCTGAGATCCTGTCTTTGGCAAATATCCACACACTTTCAGTAAGGACTGCTGGAGTAATGTAGGTATGGGAACCCCCTTACCCATCCCTTCCCTTGATCTGGAGACTGTGTGGCTGACATCCTTTGGGACAGAATAATATGCTGACTATCCACTTGGCACACCCCTTTAAAGCACAGTTGAAGAATCTTTTATTGTGCTCAACATTCATTCAAGCTGCTTCCCTGCTCAATCCCATTTGGCATCAGCAGAACGAGGCACATATTTTTGCCACTGGGACCAATGTTTCCAGACTTGGTCAGCCCTAAAGTAAATGAAATTACTTTTTTTTTTAAACTGTGGCATCTTTCTCACTCTGAAATGTTACTTAATATTCTTTTTGCCCTTCCTTGATCTGGTCCAGATTGTTCATTCACTGATTTGCTAACAAATACAGGCTCCAGTCTGAGCCAGATGGACAGCATTGAACCTTTTGTGGAGACTGCGTGTATGTTTGGTTCTAATTTTAAATCCTGTTTTTTTTTCTGGTGACTATACCATGCGCTAGTGGTGATCTTTCAGGAATCATTGGAGTCAGGGAAGGTCCCCGAGGACTGGAAAATCGCTAATGTAACCCCCCTGTTTAAGAAGGGAGTGAGGCAAAAGACAGGAAATTACAGGCCGATTAGCCTGACCTCGGTCGTTGGTTAGATTTTAGAGTCCATTATTAAGGATGAGATTTCAGAATACTTGAAAGTGCATGGTAAAAAAGGGCAAAGTCAGCCTGGTGTCATCAAGGGGAGGTCATGCCTGACAAATCTGTTAGAATTCTTTGAGGAGGTAATGAGTAGGTTAGACAAAGGAGAGCCAATGGATGTTATCTATTTGGACTTCCAGAAGGCCTTTGACAAGGTGCCGCACAGGAGGCTGCTCAGTAAGATAAGAGCCCATGGTGTTAGAGGCAAGGTACTAGCATGGATAGAAGATTGGCTGTCTGGCAGGAGGCAGAGAGTGGGGATAAGGGGATCCTTCTCAGGATGGCTGCCGGTGACTAGTGGAGTTCCGCAGGGGCCAGTGTTGGGACCACAACTTTTCACTTTACACATTAATGATCTAGATGAAGGAACTGAGGGCATCCTGGCTAAGTTTGTAGATGATACAAAGATAGATGGAGGGACAGGTGGTATTGAGGAGGCGGGGAGGCTGCAGAAGGATTTGGACAGGTTAGGAGAATGGGCAAAGAAGTGGCAGATGGAATACAATGTGGGGAAGTGTGTGGTCATGCACTTTGGTATGAAGAATAGAGGCATAGACTATTTTCTAAATGGGGAGAGAATTCAGAAATCTGGAGTGCAAAGGGACTTGGGAGTCCTAGTCCAGGATTCTCTTAAGTTTAACTTGCAGATTGACACAGTAGTTAGGAAGGAAAATGCAATGTTGGCATTTATTTCGAGAGGACTAGAATATAAAAGCAGGGATGTGCTGCTGAGGCTTTATAAGGCTCTGGTCAGACCACATTTAAAATATTGTGAGCAATTTTGGGCCCCGTATCTCAGGACGGATGTGCTGGCCCTGGAGAGGGTCCAGAGGAGGTTTACGAGAATGATCCCAGGAATGAAAGGCTTAACATATGAGGAACGTTTGAGGACTTTGGGTCTATACTCAATGGAGTTTAGAAGGATGAGGGGGGATCTGATTGAAACTTACGGAATACTGAAAGGCCTGGATAGCGTGGACGTGAGGAAGATGTTTCCGTTAGTAGGAGAGACTAGGACCCGAGGGCACAGCCTCAGAGTAAAGGGAAGACCTTTTAGAACAGAGATGAGGAGAAACTTCTTTAGCCAGTGAGTGGTGAATCTATGGAATTCATTGCCACAGAAGTCTGTGGAGGCCAGGTCATTGAGTGTATTTAAGACCGAGATAGATAGGTTCTTGATTGATAAGGGGATCAAAGATTATGGGGAGAAGGCGGGAGAATGGGGTTGAGAAACTTATAAGCCATGATTGAATGGCGGAGCAGACTCGATGGGCCGAATGGCCTAATTTCTGATCCTATGTCTTATGGTCTTATGGAACCCTAATGTTTTCTTAGAATTTGTGTTGCACTCTGTACTACATGACTTTTCCTAGGAAAACAAATCCATTGTGACATGTGTGTTATAATTTGAATAAGCAGGCTTGTAGGTCAACGCAGCATGCACTAAGACAATACAGAGCAGGAAAGATCAGTTTCCAGTGTCTACTGAATTAACTAATCTGTGCCTGTAATGAAGATTCTCTACAATTGGCTTCTTAGGGCAAGGAGGAAGAGGAAATCAATTCAATCAATTAACTTCTCTGGGAGCTGTGCTGGTGCAGAGATCAGATGAGGAAAGGATCAAGTTTGACCGTGATGCTCATACCTGGTGGTGTTCACTAGGGATCTTGCATGAAGAGCAGCCACTTAAATGTGGAACCAGAGGGTGACCAATGATGTAGGCCATATAGTCTAACAAGAATAGGTGTGGGCCACATGTCAACAACAACTTGTACTAATAATGTACCATTGAAGATAGTAAAATGTTCTATGATACTTCATATAAGTGTTATCAAACAGAATTTTGACATTGAGCCACATCAGGTGATAGTAGGATAGATGACCAAAAGTTTGGTCAGATGAGTTTTAAGCAGTGTTTTAAAGGAGAATGGAGGGCTAAATAATTTTTGAGAGAATTCTAGAGTTTAAGGCACAGGCAGCCGAAGGAACAGCCGCCACTCATGGGATGCCTAAGTGGGGGTGGGGTGTGTGTAAGAGATCAGAATTGAGGAATGCAGAGCTCTGAGGGTTTTCAAGCTGAGGTGGTTAGAGGTAAGGAGGACAAATCTGTTCAGGGATTTTAACTCAAAAGTTGAGCATTTTTTAAATGGGGGTGTTGGTAAACTGGGAGCTAATGTAGATCAGCAGGCACTGGGGTGATGGATGAACAGAGTGCAAGTTAGGACATTGGCAGCAGAGTCTTGGATGACCTCAAGTTTACAAAGAGTGGTTGGCCTGAAGGCCAAGAGATGCAGAGGGGATAAATTAGAAACATAATCCTTTGTTTCTGAGCTGGTGCAAATGCCCTTGTTTGTTTACATCTCAAAACATTTGTAGCCAAGCATTGACCACTTCGGTGCTGCCAATACTGCCCCAATCGCATACCTAAGGGTGTGTGAATAAAGCCTGAGAGTAACCCTTGTTTCTGCCCTACACAGCTTCAGTGCCTTTCTGCAGTAACATGAGATCAGGAATTTGGTGTTATGGGCATGAGTACACATTCCATCCCTCCACGACACTCCAAATGTACTGAATAAGCTATTTTTAATGAAATAAATTGCTTCTGGAAAAAATGGATCATGCTGCTGTAAAACATTGAGAATAAGCATTCCAATGATGGCTTTAGTTTAAAAAGCTTTAATTAGTCCAGAATGTGAGGCAGAGTTTTCCTCAAGCTAACTTTGTAGCATTTGAAAAGTAAATGAATTCCATTGACATTTCTGGAGTCCTTGGTTTAAAAAAAAGGCATTTATCCACAACAATTGGCCTTTTTTTGGTGGTTTGTTGTTGTGATGGTGTGGCAAAATAAAATGTTTTGATTTTCTGTTGTAAAATGTGTACTGCAGCTTCATTTCCCTATAATTAACTGCATATGGTCCCTCTGCAAATCTGCAGTAATGTCACAAACTCCTATAATTACCTTGCTCGGAGTATCCTGCTGTGCTGCTCTCCGCTGTCCTACTTAGTGCAGATACCAATTACTGATGAGCTTGTCCGCCAACAGGAGAACATCAACATGCTTCAAAAAGCATTGCTTGATAAAACATCTTGTCCACAGATTACAGATAGATGGTATGGTTTGCATTGTTTTGTTTAATTACTTCCTTTCCCTCCTCTCCTGCTGAAGCTGCTCATTTCCCCCCTCTCCCTGCTGAAGATGCTTTTTTTTTGGCTGGAATATAATTCCATAAGTAAAATTTCAATATACCTATTGAGGATAATCCTTACAATTCTAGATACTGAGAGTTGACAACTGCTTTTGTTTGTTTACTGCCTTTTCCAGGTCACCATGAATCTGGCCATTTTATGTTGATATCTGGCTGTAAATTAGGATCAAGTGGCCTTAATACGGCATTGAAAGCTACTTAAAGTAATACTAGACTTGACTTGGGCTTACTTTGTGGGGCTCCTGGATACAAGCAGAAATTGCTTATAGTTCTGGAACTTTATAAATGGATAATAGTTTATTATGAATGCTGCAAAACCAGTTTAATAATTTGAAGTAAATCTGTGCCTTTTCTCCAAATTCCTAGGCCTCTGCAAAACAGAATTTCCTAGATAGTTTAGTTTAGAAGGGGAGGGATTTTCCCTTTTTCCTCCTCCTTCCCCAAAATACCTTGCTGCTTCCTGAATGAATTGAAGCAAATGAGTGCAAATCTGGTATGCTTAGTGAGTCCAAAACATTAAACTGTTGGATAATTGTATCCGAATTGTGGTTAATCAAAATCTGATTCAATTTTTGCCCCAAATCTAGCTTGGTTTGAGCAGTAATTTTGAAGTCTGTGGTCTGCTCAATGTATTTGGGCAGTAAAGATTGCAAACTATGTAGATGCTATACTATGCAAGCATAGAAAGGATTATAAATGCACGATGAACTGGCCCAGTGAGTAAGGATGCTGCTATAATCTGAGGGCGTTTTTGGAGCATTATGGTTGGTTAGCTTTGATATTCAAAATTTTTCTGGTTTTAAACTACTTTCTGCAGTGGTCAGGTCTCATCTAATTATCATTCTTGGAAAGTGGGACTAGATTAAGATTAAACAAATAATATAAAAGGGAGAAGAGAATAGTTTTGCCCTTTTAAGGGTGATGCACTTTTTGTTTTCTGTTGCAGTATAACTGAGATTGAGAACTCATTGTAATTTGAGTGATAGGATAGTTAGTCTGTCTGCACTACGAATGGCACTTAATGGACAGACTGATGGAATACCTTCAGTGGTCTAATAGCATAGTAGGACGATGAAGGATCTGAGTCAGAAAAACTAAATGGGAAGGAGCAGTACTTGAGTACATTTTCTCATTTTGAGGTGACAACCTTACAAATTTGGTTTAGTTCCTTGACCTATGATTTTAAGATATGGAGCTCCAGGTGTGGAGTTTACAGGCCTACACAAAGAAGCAGCTACTGTGACACAGATGCACTTTTTACCAGGACAGGTACAGTAACATTCGTGATACAACCTTCCTCAAAGAATGGAGTGGATGTGAATTTTGCTGAGAGGTAGAAACCAAGTTGGGGGATGGGGGTGTAGTTAGCTCAGTTGGCTAGATGGCTAGCGTGTGGATCAGATTAATGCCCACAGCACTGGGTTTGATCCCTGTTCTGGCTGAAGTAGACTATGGGCCTGCCTCCTTGCACTGCCTGCAGTAAAAAATCATGGCACGGAGCTGTGGTTCAGTGAATAATTGCTAAGGACTTGCCTACAGGCAGAAAACTTGAAGAGGGAAACAAGTACTTGGTAGGAGTTCTATCTGGGTTCAGGGATGAGGAATACATAGTGGGAGTACCTCATAGATCAGTATTGAGCCAATTGCTGTCTTCTTTGATTTACATAAATGAGCTGAATTCTGAAATTTAATAAAAAGTGGTCATGTGCAGACAATTCCAAACTGGGTGAGGGAAGGAATTGGAGGCAGCTTGGGACTTCCAAAATGACTTGGTTAAAGTATGTAAGTGAGTAGAAGTATGGCAGATGAAATTTAATGTGAACAAATGTGAAGTACTGCACATGGGAAGAAAAAATATGTGGAAATAGCTGAAGGGGAAACCTGGAGTCGTCTTACTGTGTCATCTAACACACAGCAGCTATCAGCAAAAGCAATAGAATGTTAAACTATAAGCCAAAACTGCAATGTAGGTCATAACCACACTGTTACAAGACTGTGGTCAGAGCACACTGTAGCAGTGTCAGTTCTGGGTAGACTGAACCTTGAGCATTGGGTTCAGTTCTAGTCACTGAAACAAAAGGAAGGCATTGCTATCCTGACTCCAGTGTTTCAAAAGAACATCATGGCAATGTCAAAGGTCTGAATTGAGGGAAGACTGGGGAAACCTGAGCTTTCAGCCTCATTGGAGACACCTGAAAAGTGATATTAAAATCATATAGGGCAGAATTTTACGTCCTGCGGGCGCAAGCCTGACCCGATCGGGTGTAAAATAATGTGCGATATTTCACCCGGTTGGTGCTGGCGCTGTGCCTGCCAATAATTAGCAGGCTACTTAAAGCCATAACAGTCCAATTGATGGCGATTTTTCATTGCCCATGCGATTTCGCGCTCATCACATGGGCAAAACGGGCAGGCAGCCAGCGACATTTTCAAAAACCTCATCCAAAACTGGGATAAAAAGGGTCAGCAGCATTGCCAGTATGAGTAGTGAGGGGTTTGGTAGATAGTTTGCTGCTGGTGACTTATTGGTATTTATGCAGCTCTGAGTTGTCATCTGCTGACTGTGTTGTACTGCCTTGCTCAGTCTTGTGCTGGTGTGTGCATTGGCTGACTGCATTCGGCTTCACAGCTGAGCCCACTCATTTCCTCCATAATCTACACATGCACTTCGATTAGAAGTGGAGTCTGATTTTTTTTTCACTGTTATGATGAGTTACACTGAGGCTAATTCCAGTTGGCCATCTAGGTTAGCATAGAATCAGGCCAAATGGCATAATGCTGCCGGTATATTTATTAAGCCACTAGTCAAGTAAACATGTCTATATTGTAATTGACCCTACTTTGTATCTTCCCTTCCCAGGGCCGTCTGTTGTCTTTGCTGGATGACAATTCCATTCACCTGTGGGAGATTAATCAAAGGAACAGCTATTCTCACCTGGAAGAGATCTGCACTTTAACACTTCCTGGACGACCAGGGTTCGACTGTACTAAGTACAAAAACCTCTTGTTCTTCACACGTGGTCTGACTTTAGCCCAGTGACCCAGAGATAACCCTAGCTGTGAAAGAGAAGAGGAAAAAATAGCAGATTGATGGTTTTGTCTGTATGTTGCGGGCAAATAAACTTGAGGTGTTGTTTAAAAGTCATCAAACTGGTTGTAATTCCATGCTTTGTCTCATGCTTGAAAGTTTTACGTGATATTTCCCTAACCTACTCCTTGGAAAGTCGAGGCACCTTGGATGGGCCTGTTCACTCAAAGGGGCAAGTTGAAAGAGAGCCGAGGTGTTGACTTGTTCACTGTGTCCAAGTGAAAGGTGGCAAGCTCCCACAACAGCAGTGTGATAATGATCAGAATCAGTTCTTGTGATGTTGATTGAGGGATGAATATTGGTCCAGGAAACTGAAAATGATTCCACTGCTCCCCTTCAAAATAGTGCCATGGCATATTTCACGTCCACTTCAGAGGACAATCGTGGCTGCTGTTTAACGTCTCATCCTAAAGACAGCACCTCCAACAGTGGAGTACTGCCCTGGAGTGTCCATCTTGATTTTTGTCCTCAAATCCTGATGAGGGAACTTGAACTCTACCTTCTGATTCTAGGCAAGAGTACTATCAACTAAGCCATTGCTGACAGGTTGCCTGGAACAATGGTTGAGAACAATGACTCTGAACTTGAATAAGGAATGGCTTTTTGCAGTAATGGGAAAGCTGTAGGATTCTAAAGGTTTTAGCTAAAATGAACTGAGGGCCTTCTGGCTTCACTTGTATGATAGTGAGAAGAGAATTATTATTTAATTATCTTAGTATGTTTAGGGGGTTTATATTATATACGACACCCCTCTTCCTCTCCCTATTATGCTGTTTTTTTTTTAAACGTCCAAAAAAAGCTAGGTTGTTGTAGCTTACTGCAAACAGCAGTCAGAATGGAGATGAACTGGAAAATTCCTTGCAAATAATCTGCCCCATTTAACAATCTGCTCCTTTTTTAATCCTTTGAAAAGTTTTCATTTTAATCCTAAATGTCTAGGCCCTGCAAGTTTTTTTTTAGTGAAACATTGTTCTGCATATGGTGAATGGTGCTATCTCACTCTTTTGATACATTCAATCTGTCAAGTCAATCAAATGATATGGCTGGATACAGATCAAAGCTTCTTCTGCATTGCCTTCAAAAATATGCCTAGAAGCTAACCTCTACTGCTGCTGTATACTATCAACATTTTCTATACCAGCCATCTATGGTGCTTTAGAACCAATTTGGTAATTTAATGCTAGAGTGGGCTAATTTTATGCTGTAGGCCCCTGTCCACCAGGAACTAGATTAGAATCATTAAACCCATTTCACAGCCCTTGTAACCAGTAGCTGGTAGCTATTCGTCCTGAGCTGGAGTCACATCTTAGTGTCAGAATTAGAGTGTGGAAAATGTGGGATTGTATGGCACTGCCATCAGCCGTTTTCCAGTTGTAAGGTGATCCATGTCTTGTGCCACAAAATATAACAGAATCTTGCAACTTTTAAGATTGAGGCTAATGCAAAGATGTCCGTTTGTTTCTGTTCCCTTGCTCTGCACATGCACATACAATACACATTGCACAATTTCCTGTTTCCGTTTTTCTTTGTGATTTTTATCTTCTCTCTGTTACCATGGTCAAAGGGTGGTGTTTTCTTTGTCTCATGAGCGTTTGCTTGGGAGGGAAATTGGCTGTCGAGAAATAGAAGCAATTGTCTGCTTTATAAGCTCATTTTACCTGTGGTTTCTTTTTTTTGTTCCTGTTTTTTAAATTGCTGGAATTTGTTTTAATTTTGATTATAGGGTGTAATCTTATTCACTGAGGAATCTTTGATTCAATGTTTGTTATGTACTGACCTTTCAGATCTCATCAGCCACCAATTGCATATTTACAATTCTAGGGATTAAATGGAAGCTAATTGAGACTTTTCAGAATTGACATTATCAATTAAAAGTTTGTGTCTATCCAAATAATCAGGAGATTAAATATTCAAGATTTGGGAGCAAAGAGGAGAGAGGCCAGGAATAATGAAGTGGCTGAAGATAAATGTCCTGTGAGGATGATGGAGTGAATCTCAGTTGTGAGGTGGTTAGTTGAAAGTTAAAATTCAGTGTGGGTGTGGCTAAATACTGAAAGATTTGAAGAGGGGGAGTGGGGGTAACAGGCAAGACTACTGTAAAAATGGCAGAAGAACTGTTTGTTGAGGACTTGTTTGTAGCAGCCTAGTTCTGACTGATTATCCACTGGGAGGAACTCTGCAATATGGAGGGCCTAGCACAGACTAACATGGCATTGCAGAAAATTGAGGCAAATGTGTATTTAAAGCTGCTTAAAAATTGAGTAATAATCAAGAACCTTCAGTCTCTTTGTAATCAATCTCCAAATAAACCAATGCTGCTAATGTCACTGTTTAGTCTTAGAATGCGAAGGATAATATACTGGCTCCATTCAGTCTGTAAATTTAGAAGAAACATTTTATTGGTAGAGGCACTATACAGGTAATTATGAAAATTTGTACATACCTGTTACATTAGGACCCCAGCACACCAAAATTCAATTTTTTGAAGGCCTTTGGCACTAGGACCCTTCACTGCCGTAAATCTTCAATTAAAAAAAGCTGTGGCTAACTTTTGGTAAGGTTATATATCACCATTCCTACTCCAGGTGATGTGATATTTCAACTCAGCTGGCAACTTTAAATATGGAGCGAAATAATCTTCGCTTTTGCAGACACTTGTATGTGTTGCCTTGCCACTTGTATCCATCATTTAGATGACCCTTGTACAAGTTCGTATTTGGCACTTTACACCCCCCCCCCTCTCCATTGTAGGTTTCCAAGTGATAGTATCTGTGCATCAAAATAGAACTGAGCCTGTTTTTGAACCTTTTTTAAGCCTGGCTATTACTATGGGTCTAATTTCCCTTCCCATTCTATTGTGCTAATTCTGTTGCATACACTAAATATCAGCTGCACTGTTTCTTTAACCAGAGCCCAGTGAGCAATCAAAGGCCTGCTTTCAATTGGGAACTAGCTGTCGAAATAAAAGCCATTGTTTTGATTTGAAACGTTCAGTGGTACAACTATTTTGCTTTTTCTCCTCCACCCTTGAGGTTGCAGTTAACCCATTGCGTGAGGTAAAACACCCTAAAGTCAGCATCTAATGTGCTTACACACTTTGCACCATGTCACTAATTAGCAAACAATATCCAAATCCCAAACTGAGTTCTCTTTACCTTTCCCCTACCTATTTCTGTAGCATTGACCATCCTGGCTTGAGCTATCTCAACATGGCACCAGGCAGCAGCTAATGGAGAGTTGAAAATGTAGGGTCAAGAATGAGTTTGAGAAGTTGTTTGAAAGTAATAGAGATCGGTAGTTAGACGGAGATTTAGGAAGAGAATGTAAGTGCAGGAAAGTTTAACTGAAGTTTCTACCACCACTGTTGGTTGGGGTGGTGAGGAAGGAAAGTGGAAGTATGCAATATGGAACTATCTAGAGGGATTGGTGCACACTATGGATTAGAAGAAAGTTATTCAGGTGAAGTGAGGACATGGGAGGGGTTTGTAAGGCAGTGAAGAATATTTTGACACTTGAGGAAACTGGGTGCCAATGGAAGTGATATAAGGATTGAATTTGTGGTTATGTTGGAGAGTAGGGCTTGTCAGGTGAAGCTGGTTAGTGCTGAATATGTAAACAGTTTCTGCAGTGGTGAGTTGGAAGTGTGGGCTGCCATTAATGGGAACTGGATTAATGGTTTACAGTTATTGACTTTAATATTATTGAACTGAGATTGGCTGGTCTTTGGACATGTCTAATGGAGAAGAGCTTTTTGGCACCAGATCCATTTTTTTAATAGGAAGTTTCTTTTTCTACCAGACCTGTTTTCTGAAAGTATAATGGTACATATTCTCATGCTTCTGTTCCTTTTTGAGGGACTATATCCTGACAGTTTGCTTCAAATGCATTTGTTTGATTTGGTTTCTTGGATGTTGAAGCCCAGCTATTTAGCTTTATCTTCCCATTGCCAAATACCAGCAAGAATGACACACTCCAGTGTCATGGTCCTCTTCATAGTTAACCATGCTGGAAAGGTTCTTTCCACTTTTCTCCTCTTCGCCCATCCCTCATTTCCCATCTTGTATCCTGGCACAAGATGTAGTTTAACCTCACTCTAGAATGAGTGAACTGCAGTCTGTAATGGGACTGAGACTTGTCCAAACTTGCTTTGGTTGCTTGAATTGTTTCCTGACCAGTGTATAATCATATTGCCCTAATGGTTCAGTGAGTGAAAGTTTCATAGATGATGCAGTTTCATAGCCGAGTTAAATCCTTGGTTTGTACTGATTTTAGCTCATTTTCACTAAGTGGTTGGAAGGAATGGCTTTGCTATTCATGTTTGTAGGAGTGTGGAAAATAAATCAACCAAGTCTTCGGTTTGCACTTTGCAGCAGGGACTGAGGATAGCATTGTATGGTGATTGGGTAAGAACAAGGTCAGAATTAACTTTGTCTCCCTATGGTTATATGCCCTATGCCTATTGCTTGCATGTGAAGAATGTCCCCTTGGATAAAATAGGACTGGAAGACTGTTGATACTAATGGAAACCCATAACAGTGTGTATAGTACCTTTAGTAAAACGTATCATGTGAGCTTGCTTCTAGGGAGAGGAATGAACATCAGTGGGAGTTGGAGAGGAAAATTTCCAGTTGCATGTAAGCTCCCATTGATCCCCATCCTATTCTACACTGAATTCACAAGCTTTACTTTTGAGCAAAGTGTAGTAAATCAGAATGCTCCATTCAGTCCTGCACCTTTTTAGTTTAAGAAATATTGGGAGTTTTGAAACTAAACCAGCAGCAGGCAAAAACCGTCATATGATGTAACATATTTGTTGATGACCTCTAAATTGGCACAATTTAATGTGGAGAAATTAGTACCCTTAAACATGAATGTTTTCCTAATATGCAATAAATCAAACTTGGATGCCAGAGTATAACATTATATTTCCTTTGTACAGCCCTCCCAGTATTACCAGAATTACTGTGATTATGTTGAAGTCTTGCTGTGACATGGCATATTTGGGGACAGAAGGTGGAGGTGTGTATTTCCTGGATTTACCATCATTGCAACTATTGGATAGCAAAACTCTATTTCAGGATGAGGTTTTGCAGAGGTAAGTGTGCACTGGATTTTCAAAACACGTATACAATTTTTTTCTTAAACGTGGCTAACATTTCTCTCAAACCTGTTGCTTAGTTTTGTTTATCATTTGAATTATGTGCAGTCTTGAATGAAACCAAACTGACAGTTTATAGCTGGACTATAGGTTCTGGACCATTGTTCCCAGAATTGTTTAAATGGTAAATTAAGTTAGATGTTTCTGCATTTTACTCTACTGTAAATGTTTAGTCTCTGCCAAGCTTTCATGGAGGAAATGCATATGGAAGTTAATTGCTCATTATTTAGGGAGGAGAGGAATAGAAGGGGCAAGAGTGTCAGTGTAATTCTCTTGTATACTGTCTGTAGCTGTTTATTAAGAGACTTTGAGTGACCTGGAACCAATCTGTGGTTGGGGGATTTCTCTGTTGCCCTGTGGTGTGTTGGATGGGGATAATACATCTGCCTGTCAGCCTGCAGAGTAGGAAGGAGTTGTGCGTTGCTTATCCCTTTAACCCTGCAATGTGAATCTTGAACACTCTGTAACACTGTTGCAAATGTGTTTGAAAGCCAAATTTAGATTTTAGAGCCTTTAAGGGATAAAACTATTCTCTTTCATTTAACATGTGTTTTTTAAACATTAATATCCTAGTAGAAATACGATTCTTGCTCCATAGTTTTTGTTTGCCTTAAAATGCATATATTGTAAAATGCATAAATCATCTAACTGTAAAATGTATGTAGGAAATTAATATATTCAACCTTATTTCTGTTATGCTAGGCTAGTTGGTTTAGGACTGCTTGATTTCAAAACCAAGCACATAATTAGAACTTTCAGCTGCTCATTGATTTGCCACTGTATTAAATTTTGTCTGCAGGTGGCAAATTCTGCATTTTTTAAAAGCTTTTTGAATCAAATTTTCTGAAGTCTCACACGACAGTAAGGAGCTCTTATTCAAAGTGAAGTGCTGATCACAAGGTATTTCTGGCACAAGAAGGGCCACTCTAACTACATTCATGCATTTACAGAAAACATTCCTGTCCCTTGTTCATGGAAGTGCCCGTGAGTGTTGGGCCAGGGTAGGTTATCTGTTGCGATGGCCTAATAATTGAATTGCTTGATGCTCGGTCCAAGCTTACATCTGACATTTCAGGTGATATTCAGCTAAAAAGGAGAAATTGTCTAATTGTAAAATGATATATAATAATCAAATTGTATCAGCAGCAAAATATTCCTGCTCCTAAAGGGAGGGTTATTAAAATGAAACCATGTCAGTGTTTGTGCAAGCTATCTAGGATTGTATTTGTGTTGGCAAAATTCCAAGTGTGGAGGGAGTTAAAATGTCTCACCCCAGTTCCATAGTAGGTCATGGGATGCAACTGACTGGACTCTGTTCAATGAGTAATTTGACTTGAGTTTTGATTGTATTTATCCTGTTTGGACAGGATTTTGAGGTCCAGAAGTTAAGGCTTTTTTGGTTCTTTTCATGTAAATGGAACAATTAAGTGCCCTTCAAAAAAGGGATATTTATGTTTGTTATAATGTTCATTCCTGCTGTGGTCTGTATTTAGAAACTGATGTCTTGCCCCCAACCCCCCACCTTCTCCAGTTCTATGTCACCTTGCGTATCGTCTGTCTGTTTAGCTTTGCATGTGTGCCAATGTTCCTTTCTTTACTGAAATATTTAGTTCTCTAGCAGTTTCAGGGAAAGTCAGTAACTATATTTTGGCCTGTATTTCAGGTGGTGACTTGACCTATTAGACCTCATTCCATGTAGGACCCACTGCAGTTAATACTAAATTCAGTTTTGTTTCTCAGCAGTGGAATAAAAGGCGACTTTGTCTCCCAATAGGAAAATAACCTTCACTTTTGAGATTCCCAATAGAAGCTAACAGAATGCTGGAGTTTGGAGAGAGTACACAGCATTGTGTTGAGGTCTGCATGGTAAATTATTCCAAATATGCTTAAGGAAATATTACAAATGCAATGCACTATAATCTCCCAGTGTTTCTTAATACAAGCCCTGTTGTTACTGCTGCCAGTGACAAATGTATAACAACCAGTCTATCACCCCAGTGTCTTGGGGAGAAAATCTGATTAATGTGCTCACTTCAACTGTGAAACAGCAATATTCAGCAATCCAGGACTTTGTCCATTGCCCATCATTCTTCCTTTGTGTTCTTTTCCTGACGCCTTTTCAGTTGTGGTGAACAACACCAACACTGTCTGGTCACACTGCAATTGTGATTTGGTCTTAATGAGGTTATTTGAGCAAGGAGTATTAAATCTAACACTGGGACTGATTTCTGAGTAATCTTTTGCCCTGCCTATGTTGTAATAACTTCTCTGTTTCCCATCATCTTGTGTTGTATGATGGGGCTTCCTATCCAAGTCTCTTGAATTGACTTGGCATGGAACATTGCACTGGGTCAAACACCAGGATAGCATATCAGATGTGGTTAGTTTTTGGTGTACAATGTTGTGTTTGTGCTTTGAGGTTTATCATTCTGGCACATTCTTTACATGTATTTTGCAATTGCTCCTAGATGTTTTGATCATCAGTGAGGCAAAGAATCCTGGCAAAATTCCCACACATTGCACTGACTGTTATGAAACACATTTCAGCAATTCCAGTTTTACTTCCTTGCAAAGAACTTTTTTTAAGCTGAGGGAAGATCAGTCCTTGTGAGGATAACCTGATCGTGGGCTTCCACAGGAATTGGTTGGTAAGGTTAGGATGCCCCAGCTTCCCAGTGACTTACTGGGTAAGTACAACATTTGGTCAGCAATTATATTGCCCGTGCACTGCTACAGGTTAAACTTATTATTCAACTCTGGTTCTTTACATAAAACACCCGCAAAAATTAGATTCAAACATGTCCAAGATTTTCTTACAGGATTTTCAGAACTAATGGCTAAATGAGTTGATTTGGGCTGGCTCCCATTCCTATTTAGTCTTTTTTTTTACCCTGAATGGCCTCTGCAGGTGGAAAATTCACTGCCACTGAGCACCTGCACAGGGCCACCCGACCTCACTACCAAGGTTTACTGATTTCTAGCGGCCCTAGAATTTGCCTGATTGGCTGCTGCCTGTTTTTACTCCCGCAATCCCTAAGAATGTCAGGTTAACTCTGTGAATGGCCACCAGCCAGAACCCTGTGGTCAGGATCAGCAGCAAATGAATGAAAGCGGTCGTAGTGATATGTCATCTAGGACGCCCCAAAGAAAATCAATGTGTACAAGATGCTTTCTAATGTATAACAACTTGCATTTATATAGTGCCTTAAAGCAGTAAAATGTTCTAAGGTGCTTCATAGTAACATTATCAAAGCAAATTTGACGAAATCTCAAGGAGAAATTAGGGCAGATGATTAAAGAGGTAGCTTTCAGGGAAGGTTTTAAAAGATGAGAGTTGGAAAGGTTTAGGGATGGAATCCTGAGCTTACAGCCTCGGTAGCTGAAAGTGGGTCATGATTAAAATCTGAGATGTACAAGAGACCACAATTGGAGGAACACAGATATCTGAGGATTGTAGGGCTGTTGGAGGAGGTTAATGATGGGGAGAGGTGGAAGGATTTGAAAATGAGGATGAATATTTTAAAATAGAGATGCTGCATCACCGGGAGCCAGCGTAGGTGACTGAGTACGGTGATGAGTGATTAGGACTTGGTATGATTTGGGGTACAGGTGGCATAGTTTTGGATGAGCTTAAGTTCATAGAGGATGGAAGATGGGGAGGTTGGTCAGGAATGCGGTGGAATAGTCAAGTCTAGAAGTGACAATGGCATAAGAGAAGAATTTAAGTAGCAGATGACAAATTCAGGCAATGTTATGAGATGGAAATAGTCTTGGTGATGGCGCAGAAAAGAAGATGGAAGCTTCTATCAAGACCAAGCATAACATCAAGTTTGCAAGCACTCTTCAGCTTCTTACATTTGCCAAGGAGATGGATGGAGTCAGGGGCCAGCGAATGGAGTTTGTTGGATGCAGTGCATTGGGAACTGAAGTTGGTGGCTTTGGTCTTCCACTATTCAGTTGGATCAAAATTCTGTTTGTCCAGTACTGGATGCCTAACAAAGCAGTCCCACAATTTAAAGACAGTGGAGAATTTGAAAGATGTGGTGGCAAAGTGGAGCTGGGTGTCAGCATACGTGTTGAACCTGGCATGATGTGAAAGAGGGTCATATATTTGACCCCTAGTTCTGGCCTCAACTGCAAGTGGCAATATCTTCTCCATGTCTACCCTATCAAATCCTTTTGATGACCTTGAAGATCTCTATGAACTCATCTGCTCAGTCTCCTGTTTTGCAGAGAAGTGAACTACAGCCTATTCAGTTCAGGTATTCTAGGTTTTTTTACACCATCTTCTATACTGCCTCTTGTAGTCTTATAATATGGAGATCACAACTGTGCATAGTACTTTCAAGTGTGGCTTAACCAAGGTTCTCTACAGGTTGAATGTAACTTCTTCTCTGCTTTTCAATTTTATTACTCTAGAAATGAAATCCAGAGCCTGTTTGCTTTTTAATTGCCTTATAAACTTGTGTTGCTACTTTGTGATTTGTGTATCTGTACTCCCAAATCCCTCTGCTTCCCTACCCCATTTAAACATTTATTTCTGAGGAACATGTGGCCCTTTTATTCTTCCTCCCAAATTTGTTACTTTGCACTTAACTTTACTGAAGTTCATCTGTTGATTGCATACCAAATCTGCAACTTTATTAACCTCTTCCTGTAAATCGTTGCAGTCCTCCTTTATATTAACCGGGCCCCCTGATTTTGTGTCACTGGAAAATTTTGAAACTGTACTTCTGATTCCTAAGTCCACATGGTTTATGTAAATAGTCAACATCAATGACCCTACCACCAATCTTTGTGGAACACTGCTTCCTGCCATTTGCCAGCCTGAATAACTACTATTAAGTCCCCTTCTTTTTCTGTTTAGTGACCAACTTGTTATTCAATCTGTACTTGACCCCTGATTGTAGGAGGGCTTTGTGCAGAAGGTCAATTTTAAATTGTAAACGTGGAATATGTGACATGAAGCAGAATTTTTTTTTTAGCCCTGATACCTCCGTTTCAATCCTACTTGATTATGGTATCTTCCCTTTTATCATCGAGATTTTCAGTCAACTGATTTTGGGGAAACTTTCTTCACATGGAAATGAGAAGATTACTTAACCCCTTCAAGCCTGTTCTGTCATTTGATTAGATTATTAATCTGTTTCTTACCTCAATTTACTTGCCATGGTTCTGTAACCCTTGATCCCCATACCTAACAAAAATCCATCAAACTTAGTTTTTAAATTTGAATCCCCGACCTCAACAGGCTACAGGGGCCAAGAATTCCAAATTGCCAGCCAACTCATTGCTCTCCTGCAAAGTTCTAGGACCAGCCGCATCATGTCTCTCCATTGGAATTTGGGACTTGAACCATTCAACAAGAAGTCACATGCTGAAAATCCATTAATACAGGAAATTAAACCAGCATAACCTGCAGATTTAAAATCTAGACTAGTTCAGTTAAAACTTGCTTTGTATTAAATGTGGAAAATTAGCATATCTGAAAGATGTTTTTTAAAAAAAGAAACCTTTCAGTTATAGAGCTTCTTTCACAATCTTGGTACTTTCCAAAGCGCTTTATAGTCAATGATGTACTCTGAAGTGTAGGCATGGTTGTAATGAAGGAAACGCGGCAGCCAAATTGTGGACAGCAAGCTCCCACAAACATCAGTGTTATGACAATCTGGTAATCTGACGTTATGATGTTCATTGAGAGATGAATATTGACAAGGGCATCAAGGGCAACTCCCTGACTCGTATTAAAAATAATGCCAGGGGATCTTTTTACATCTACCTGAGGAGGCTGGTGGTGCCTTGGTTTAATGTCCCTTTTGAAGGGGACACCTACAACAGTGCAGCAGTCCCTCAGTACTGCACTGGGAATGTTGATCTAGATTTTGTGCTCCTGTCTTTAGTGAGACTTGAATCTACAACCCTGTGAAGAGAAGACTACCAACTGAGCCATGGCTCTCTGCAAGGGAATGAACAAGTGAGATTGTTGGGCTGCAATCCTTCTCTCTGGGTCGGAGCATGGCCTACAGGTATTCTCCGTGTGTGGAGACTAGTGGACGTTTGGAATGTGGCTATGAATAGTTTTGAGTTGCTAGCAGGAAACGGAGGGGAGCCATAAATGAGTCTTTTTCTGGTTGGTGGGATGCAACGAGTGTTGTGCCATATGGATCTGCTGGGGGCTCAACCTTTTACACTTCATATAAATGAATTGAAGGGACAGAAGGTATGGTTGCTAAATTTGCTGATGATACAAAGATAGGTAAGAAAGTAAGTTGTGAAGAGGACTTTAGGAGGGCTACAAGGGATCATAGGTTAACTGAGTGGACCAAGATCTGGCAAATGGAGTATCATGTGAGCAAATGTGAAATTGTCCATTTTTGATAAAGTATGTTATTTAAATGATGAGAGATTGCAGAGTCCTGAGGTGCAGAGGGATCTGGGTGCCCTAGTGCATGAATCACAAGGCTTACAGGTAAAGCAAGTCATTAGGAAAGCTAATAGAATGTTACTGTCTATTGCGAGCAGAACTGAATATAAAAGTAGGGAGGTTATGCTTAGTTGTACAGGACACTGGTGAGACCACATCTGGAAAAATCTGTAGAGTATTGGCCTCCATATTTAAGGAGGAATGTAAATGCATCAGAAGCAGTTCAGAGAAGTTTTAGTAAACTAATACCAAGAATGGGTGGCTTGTCTTATGAGGAAAGATTGGATAGGCTAGGCTTGTATCTGCTGGAGTTCAGGAGAGTAAAGAGCGACTTGATTAAAATATATAAAATCTTGAGGGGTCTTGACAGGGTGGATGTGGAGAGGATGCTTCCTCTCGTGAGAGAATCTAGAACTAGGGGTTGCTGTTTAAAAATATGGGGTCGGCCATTTAATACAGAGGTAAAGAGAAATTTTTTGAGGGTAGAATGTCTTTGTCTTTGAAACTCCCTTCCTCAAAAGGCAGTGGAAGCAGAGTCTTTGTTTTCAAGACAGAGGTGGATAGATTCTTGATAAACAAGGGGGTGAAGGGTTATGGGAGTTTGCAGTCAGATCAGCCATAATCTTATTGAATGGTGGAGCAGGCTTGAAGGTCTAAGTGTCCCACCTCTGCTCCTAACCAGCATGTGTGCATAAGTATCTCCCAGCTATTCTGCCTCCTGGGAGTGTTTAAAGATTTAATCTCTGGTTTCTGAATGGCATAGCTGGGTAAGGCAAAGTGAATCTCTCACTTGGGAAGATGCCTTGTTGAAATGCTGATGGCCAATGTCTAATGAAAGTGGTGCTTTAAAGTAGTCTTGCTGTTTCTGGGTTTGAGAGGGGTTCCTGTTCAAAGTGCCTACTTCTGATTATCTGGTGAAGTTGGAGCTGAGCCTGACCCTTGACCTGCACTTCCCCAACATTCAAACTAGCTCTTGACCCTCACTCGGGCTCAAGCATCATGAACTGAGCTGTGACCTTTGGGGCAGAGCTGAAATCTCGGATGTGGGACGATTTGTTTTTGTTTCGTTTTCCCCCAGCTGTTACAATATTTCCCCGAATGTGAAGGTGATGGCAAGAACAGGTATATTCACACTGCCATTGAACTTTGACTTGCACATGCAGCAGGTCACTGGTTTGAAATGCTAATTTATGTACTGCTTTGAAGACCGGATCTGAGAGTGTTGTCAATACGTAACGTTTGGAGCAACTGTACGAACCAGTGTTGTGATTCTGACAATGGCTGTCACATTATGCATGTCTAAAATTAGTGTTCTTAAGTTGCACAAATGTCAGCTGTAGTAATTGTTCTCTGGCATCCTTTTGACCACAATATTTAATCAACTTGATTTATGTAAATTGGTGCCAAATAAGCAGTTTAAGAAAACACAGGTTTGTGCTTGAATTTAGGATGTTTATCTGAACATGTGTTGGAGTTAGAGGGATAATGAGGCTGTGCAGAAATTTATTGAGAAACTGCAACAAAACTATTCCTAAATTTGGAAGGCCATTCCTTTTACACTTGATAAAATTTACTAGTAGCTTACCTTGTAATTGCCTAGTTCTACTGCTTCACTGTTTGAATTAATATATATGTTGCATCAGAGCAAGACAGACCACTGTGTTTGGTCAGTCTCCCTCCCTCACCCTGGCACTGTTTGGTTTGTGTCTCCCTCTCTTATTCATGGGTATTGCTGTTTCTGGGTTTGAGAGGGGTATTGCCTATACTTAATTGACCTTGAGAAGATAAAGGTAAACTGCTGTCTTGGACCACTGCAATCCATCTAGTGTAGGTGTACCCACCTGTGCTGTTAAGGGGAGAGTTCCAGGATTTACAAAGTGAGCCGGACTTTCGCTACCATGATGGATAGCTCAAGTCGGGAAATTTCCCAACACAGCAGACCTGCCTTGATAGGACCCTTTTGCATGCAATGTTAGCTCCGGGGAGGCAGGAATGTGAACAGGTCGGGTCTGCCACCACTGGAAGCAACTTGGAGGTGGGCAAGTGCCAAGGAGCGTTTTTTAGAAGGCCTGCCTCTGCTTTCTGACACGTCAGCCCAGTTTGACAAATAGCTGTTACACCCTCTAGCCCTCATCCCTATGCTGGTTCCATAGCCACTCACCCAGCATCCACTATGATTAGACCTCAGGAGCAATGTGGAAATTAAACTTCTAATAATCTAATAGAGCTCTTGCTCTATCTCTCGCTCATACACACTTGAATTGAGGTTTTTTTTCCTGTATCATGAAACCCATTCAAAGATTTTGCTGGGGGATTCAGCAATAGTAATGTTGTTGTACATCCAGGGGAACTATCTCTAGTTGGAGATGGTTATTGCCTTGCAGTTGGATGGCATGAATGTTCTTTCCACATACTCGGCCAAGCTTGAATGTTGTCCAGGTCACGCTGCATATGAGCACAGGCTGCTTTGGAATCTGAGGAGTTGCAAATGGCACTGAACACTGCAATCACCAATGAACATCCTCACTTCTGACTTTGATGGAGGGAAATCATTGAAGCAGCTAAAGATGGTTGGGCCTAGGGCACCACTCTGAGGAGCTCCTGCAGCAGTGTGTTGGGGCTGAGATGATTGGCCTCCAACATCTGTAACCAGATATCGCTCCAACCATTGGAGAGTTTTCTCCCTGATTCCCATTGACTTCAGTATTGAGAGAGGTCCACGCTGCTGTATTTGACCAAATGCTGTCGTGATTCAAGGGCAATCACTCACCTTACACCTGGAATTCGGCTGTTTTGTCCATGTTTGGACTGGAGCTAAATGTCCCTAGTGGAACCCAAACTGAACATCAGTGAGCATTTATTGCTGAGTAAGTGCTGCTGATAGCACTGTCATTGACCCTTTCCATCGCTTTGATTGAGAGCAAAATGATAGGGCAGTAATTGGCCAGATTAGATTTATCCTGCTTTTCATGGACAATACATACACAGGCAATTTTCCACATTGTTGAGTCACTGCTAGTATTGCAGCTGTGTGGAAACAGCTTGGCCAGGGATACAGCTACTTCTGGAGCACACATTTTCAGTTTAGTACCCATATCCTTGCTGTATCCAATGTATTTAGTCATTTCTTGTTATCACTTGAGTGAATCGAATTGTCTGAAGACTGGCTTCTGTGATGGTGGGGACCTTAGGAGGAGGTCAGGGTGGATCATCCACTTGGCATTTCTGGCTGAAGATGGTTACAAATACTTCATCTTGTCTTTTGCACTCGTGCAACGCTCCCCCATTGTGGAGGATGGGGATCTTTGTGATGCTGCCACCTTTAGTTAGTTGTTTGTCACCATTCATGATTGGATGTGGCAAGACTGCAGAACTTTGATCTGATCTGTTGGCTTTGGGATCCTGTAGCTCATCTACCACATGCTAGTAGATAAAATCCCCTTCACTCACAGGATGGTATTTCTCTTGAGAATGACAATGACATTGGCAACACTGGAAAGAGTGTTTCGAATTCCTCAACCATGAATCCACGGTGACATCTGATACACTCCAGTCTATCCCTCAGTACCCTGAGGTAGAATCCATGGGTGAACCACCATCAATGGGAGATCTGCAACAGGCAATCAAACAGACGAATAACAGCAAAGCTTGCTTCCCCTGAGGTATGCCATCTGAGGTCTTCAAAGCTGGTCGGTTTTTGCTCACATCAAGACTCCATGTGATGGATTTGGGAGGAAAAAGAACACCCCCGACATCATGAATGTGACCGTTATAACTACCTTCAATAAGGGAGGTTAAGTCATGCTGTGGAAACTCGCAGCATTTCCCTCTTGTCCATAGCAGAGAAAATCCTTAATCACTCACTTCTTATGACTGAGGAAATTCTCCCAGAGACTCTGTGGCTTTGGATCCTCTGACATGCCCTTTTGTTGCCAAACAAATTCAAGAAAAATGTCAAACAACACCAGGAACCTTTCTTTTATAGTCATCAGCCTGACCAAAGCATTTGGCTCAGTAAGTTGTGAGGCTCTGAATTGTGCTCCAAAGAGTTGGACGTCCAAGAAACTTCTTCACGCTCCTGCAAAGGCCTCATGGTGATATGGCTGCAACTGTCTTGAGTGAGGGATGCGAGACAGTTGTCTTCAAAATCCGGACCAGGGTCAAGCAAGGCTGCGTGATAGCCCTCATACTAGATCTACCTGACAGTGGCTATTCACCTCGCCAAAGATCAATTGCCCTCTGGTGTCAGCATTAAGTGCCATCTAGATGGAAGACTCTTTAACCTCAGTCACTTCATGTGAAAATTAAACTGACCACCATCGACATACATGATCATCAGTTTGCAGTGTCATTACCCACTTGACACCAGATTTGCAAACCACTCTGCTCTTGATCTTAGTTTTGCATACAAGAAGCTTGGTTTGTCCTTGAAATGTTGCCAAAACCAAACTCCTATCAACCCCCACACCTGATCAGCTAAATCTTGCACCTCCCTTGTATGTTGATGGAAAGTTTCTGGAGCATTTTGAGCACTTCCCGTACCTTGGCAGCCATCTCTCCAAGGACCACTATCGACAATATGCAACATCATATCAGCTGCAACAGCCTTCTGCAAACTGCAGCGAGTGACAGCAAAGCCCTCTGAGTCAACAAAAATCTTAGTATGAAGAGCAGTTTTCACCACACTCTTGTACTGTAGTGAGACCTGGACTGTGTATCAGTGATGTTTAAGAGTGCTATAAAACTTCCATCAACAAATTCTTCTGCTGCATCCTCCAGATTCAATGAGACGATCATCAAATAAATGCTAGTGTCCACCTTGAAGCTCCACAAATATTCAGGCAAATTTGCAAGATCAGGCTCAGTGGACTGGGCACCAGATGGCCGAAAACCATCTCCCCAGCCAGGTCCTGTTTTCTCAACACTCAAATGACCAACGTTTCAGGGGAGGATAAAAGATGCTTCAAAGCTGCTCCTTTTAAGCAGGGCAGCATTGACCTTAATGTCTGTGAAGGAACTTGCTATTAATCATTCAGAAAGGCAACCAACTTGTCTATCAAGTTGCATCAGGCTTTGAGTCCCACTGTCTTAATAAGGAAGCAGAGCAGTGACAAGGAAGCAAATCCTGCACTCTGGGCTCAATGTGGAACGTTCTGCCCGATGTGTCCAAAGAGATGCAAGTTGAGAATCAGCCACTTCAGTCACATAAAATTCATGACCTTTTATGTAGACATCATCCTCAAATCAAGGCACAGCTGATGACACTGACTTCTGTTTAGCATGCATGTAGTCCTGTGTAGCTTTACCAGATTGGCATCACAGTTTTGGGCATATCTGGTGCTGCTACTCCTACTCTCATTGAACCAGTGTTGGTCACTTAACTTAATGATATTGAGGGACATAACAGGTTAAAAATTCTGGTCAAATATAATTCTGCTGCTGATGACCCACAGCAGCTCATGGATGCCTAGTTTTAAGCTGCTAGATCTGTTCTGAGGCAATTCCATTTAGTACAGTGGTAGTGCCACACAACATGGAGGGTGTCCTCATTGTGAAGACAAGATCCATAAGGGCTGTGAGGTGGTCACGCCTACCAATACCTGTCACAGACAGATCTATCTGACAGGTAGATTGATGAAGACGAAGTCTAGTAGGTTCCTGCCAAAGACCCAGTCTGGCAGCTGTTGCCTTCAGGATGGGGCCTACTCAGTGGTTGGACTATTAAGCCATTCTTCTCCAAAATGGTGTTGAACATGGCGTTCATCAGCTGAGACAGGGCAGTTTGTGGTAATTTTTTTCTTTTCTTTCTCTCATGATGTGGGGGTTGCTGGCAAGACCTGCATTTGTTGCCCTTGAACTGAGTGGCTTGCTGGACTATTTCAGAGGGTCGTGAAGAGTCAACCACATTGCTGTGAGTCTGGAGTCGCATGTAGTCCAGACCAGGTAAGGACAGCAGATTTCTTTCCCTAAAAGACATTGGTGAACAAGATGGGTTTTTACAACAACCAGTGATAGTTCTCATGGTCACCATTACTGAGATTAGCTTTCAATTCCTGATTTATTAATTGAATTTAAATTCCACCAGCTGCCATGGTGAGATTTGAACCTACCCCTAGAGCATTAGCCTCTAGATTACTAGTCTGGTGACATTACCATTATGCCACCGTCTCCCCAGTAGACCACGTTAAAAGGAAGTTTCCTTGCCCATGTTTGACCTGATCCTATGAGACTTCATGGGGTCTGGAATCAAAATTAAGGATTCCTAGGGCCACTCCCTCTTAACTGTATGGCACAGTTCTACCACCTTGTTGGGTCTGCCCTATCTATGGACAGTACATACCCAGGAATAGTAGTAGAGGGGTTAGGAATGCAAGACTTTATAAGATGGTTAAGTTTTAAACTCTCTCAATTTAAGGTAAAACAGAATCCCCTGGAATAAGGGATGGTAATCATGCTGAACTCTGCATGGAAACAGGCCCATGTGATTTGATTGCCATGGAGACAGAGCCCCATGTTGAAACTTTGAAAACTGGCACTCTAGTTTATTTAACTTGACACAAAATGGGTAACTGGTCTGACCATTCTGTCTCAATCATTCGAAGAAATCTGAAGAGACTGAAAAAGACTGTAGCTGTGCTCAGGAGGGGGAAAGGCTGTTTCTTGTTAACCGCCAAGCAGAATTCTAATGAGAATGGATTCCCTGTTTGAAGAGATGGGACGTGTGGAGAGTTAAAGACTTGGGTGTTGCCAGAGGGTGCCTTGCTGCTAGAAGTCAATTTTATCATACTCTAGAGCATAGAGTGAAGCAACTTTTAAAAGAGGACTGGAAGATTCACCCTTCGGGGGACAGGAAGAGGCGAACCTGTTGAATTGCTGGGAGGAATTTGGGACTTTGAAGGCTACCTATCTGCTGAGAGTTTACTGTAACATGTAAACATGGCGTAGGGTTTTCAGTTGTAATTAGTCAATGAGGGTATCTTTAGTATATGAACTTCCTAACAAATAATATTTAGTCTATGTTGATTTTAATTTGTTGTTTAAAAAAAAAAAAATTTGAAGTGAAATCTTGTGCAATTCTTTGCGTCGGTCACGAGAAAATTTTGTTTTTTTTTAAAAAGTGATCAGCCTCTTTGGGAATTGTATCAGAGCAGTCAGGGACATTGATTGTAAGGTGATTCAGTGTGTACAGTATGATCATGTAAGGCTGTTGTTTGGTCTGTGGGGCACCTCTCCCAATTTTGGCACAAGTCCCCAGATGTTAGTGAGGATGACTTTGGAGGGTCAAATTTGGAGGATGTGCCTTTGTCATTTTCGGTACCTAGGTTGATGCTGGGTTTTCTGTCTGGTTTTATTCTTTGACTTTTCTGTAGCAGTTTGACACAACTGAATGACTTGCTAGGCCATTCAGAGGGCAGTTAATAGTCAACCACATGCTGTGTGTCTGCAGTCACATATGGGCCAGACCTGGTAAGAATGGCAGATTTCCCAACTGAAGGACATAGGGAACCAGATGGGTTTTTGCCACAATCTAGTAATTACATGATCATAATAGACTAGCTTTTAACTCCTGATCTATTAATTCATTGAAATTAAATATCCACCAGTTACTGTGATGGGATTTGAACTTCTGTATGGTGCTCTGTTTTGTCTGCTCTCCCTGTCTGGTGCTCTGTTTGTGTCTTCTCTCCTTCTGTCGCATGAAAAGCGATTATTAAACCCAAAATGTAATCCTGTGTAATGCTGCCTAAACAGTGTGTGTTTGGGGGCCCTTCAACAAATCTCTAATGTCACAAACTTGTTTGTTCCTTTTGTGGGCTGGTTTTAATCTCCTGATTGCTTTTAGTATTCCAGACGATTACAAGTGTGGAAAAGCTCTGGGACCAGTTGAATCGCTCCAAGAACATCCAGCTGATCCAGATAAGATCCTGATTGGTTACAGCCGAGGCCTCGTGCTCCTGTGGGGCCAGGTGACACGCTCCGTGGAGGATCTGTTTCTAGGCAACCAGGTACCTGCAGAAGAGTCGCCACTAAGAATCTCTTGAATGTTCCACCTGAGATGGTCCTTGATTTTTTAGCTAGATGCAGAGTAGATGATGTAGCTCAGACGGTGATCAACCTGATTTTGTCCGACTTCTATCCACAATACTGTTGTGTTTCTGAACTTTAGCCCAACTAAGTCTTGCTCACCCATCCACCCTGGTGTTCACTGGTCTGTATTGGCTTCTGGTCCAGCAAAGCCTTGATTTCAAAATTTTTCATCCTCTGTTTCAAATCCCTCCATGGCCTTGCCCCCTCCCTATCTCTCTAACCTCCTGACCTTTTTGAGTTGTTTCTCCAACTCCTGGTCACCTGAGCATCCTTGATTTTCCTTTTTCCTGCCATTGGTGGCTCTGCTTTCAGCTGTCATGCCTTGAGCTCTGAGCTCACTACCTTATGATACAGCCTCCTCTACTTTACTTTAAGGAGATCAAATGAAGATTGGGTGATTTTATTTTTTTTTTGTTGAACACCACAGTTCAGTCCACAAGCATGACCTCCCCCTCTGTCTACTTTGCTTGGCCTTCTACACTGTTCAGATGAAACTCAGTGGAATGTTGAGGGATGATTACTCATCCTTTTGATTGGATGCTTTACAACCTTCTGGACTCAGTATAGAGCTCAGCAATTTCAGGTCATAACCACCACTCCCATTTATCGGGACAGCGGATACTGGTAGTGGTTCTGCTGTTAAAATTTAAAGATTCTCTAGACCCAGCTTTTAGAATTGTGTGTTACTTAGCACACATGTCATTGGTCCAGGAGGTCACAGCAGTGTTTATGATGTACATGAGCCACCTAAAACCCCTCTTTTTATCTGAGCCCATCAACATTTCCTTCTATTCCTTTGTTCCTTTGTCCTTCATCTGGTTATCTAGCTTCCCCTTGGATGCATTTGTGTTATTCACCTCACTACTCCATGATAGCTCAATGAGGACTACAGTGATGTAAATCTGTCCTCATCCATGTGGGTAGTAATATAGTCAAGTGGTCTGGCCTACATGTGACTCCGGATTCCAGTGGTTGACTCTTAACTGCCCTCTGAACAAAGGCGGTTAGGGATGGACAATAAACGCCGGCCTGGCCAGCGACGCCCACATCTGATGAATATTAAAAAAAGTGACTCCTGTATCCCACATCAAACCCTGCTCGTTTTCAGTACATTTGAAATCAATCTACTAACAGATTCCACTGCCTCCCAGTGCCATCCAGGTTCAAGCAGAAGATAAACTCTAATATTATGTACATGCACTGTTTCCAAACAGGCAATGAACTTTCTCCACCTAATGCTGGAACTGCCTCTTTAAACATAGAGCAGTCTTTTATTGCAAATTTGCAAACAGACTTGATGAAGGAGCATAGAATACGAACACATGCCATTTCTACAAGTTAGGTCTAAGTTACCTCATCATGAACTTGAGGCCTTTCCTGGGGTACCAACCCCCTCTTACCCTCCTGGAGTCGCCAGGATTTGAAGATTAGTCGTCTCAATTTCTCTGCTCCTCTCACCCATTCTAACCTGTCTCTCTCTGAACTTACTGCACTCCATTCTCTCAGGTCCAACCCTGACATTGTCATCAAACCCGCTGACAAGGGTGGTGCTGTTGTTGTCTGGCGCACTGACCTCTACCACGCGGAGGCTGAGCATCAACTCGCAGACACTTCCTCCTACCTCTCCCTGGACCATGACCCCACCACTGAACATCAAGCCATTGTTTCCAGGACTGTCACTGACCTCATCTCCTCTGGGGATCTCCCTCCCACAGCTTCCAACCTGATAGTTGCCCAACCTCGGACGGCCCGCTTCTATCTCCTACCCAAAATCCACAAACAGAACTGCCCCGGTAGACCGATCGTCTCAGCTTGCTCCTGCCCCACAGAACTCATTTCTCGTTATCTTGACTCCCTTCTCTCTCCCCTTGTCCAGTCCCTTCCCACCTACATCCGTGATTCCTCTGACACCTTACGTCACATCAACAATTTCCAGTTCCCTGGCCCCGACCGCTTCCTCTTCACCATGGACGTCCAATCCCTCTACACCTCCATCCCCCACCAGGATGGTCTGAGGGCCCTTAGCTTCTTCCTCGAACAGAGGCCCGAACAATCCCCATCCACCACTACTCTCCTCCGTCTGGCTGAACTTGTTCTCACGCTGAACAATTTCTCCTTCAACTCCTCTCACTTCCTCCAAATAAAAGGTGTGGCTATGGGTACCCGCATGGGCCCCAGCTATGCCTGTCTCTTTATGGGGTATGTGGAACATTCCTTGTTGCAGTCCTACTCCGGCCCCCTTCCACAACTCTTTCTCCGGTACATCGATGATTATTTCGGTGCTGCTTCATGCTCTCGTCAGGACTTGGAAAAATTTATTAATTTTGCTTCCAATCTCCACCCCTCCATCATTTTCACGTGGTCCATCTCTGACACTTCCCTTCCCTTCCTTGACCTCTCTGTCTCAATCTCTGGTGATAGACTGTCCACCAATATCCATTACAAACCCACCGACACCCACAGCTATCTCGACTACAGCTCCTCACACCCCACTTCCTGTAAGGACTCCATCCCATTCTCTCAGTTCCTTCGCCTCCGTCGCATCTGTTCCGATGATGCTACATTCAAAAACAGTTCCTCTGACATGTCCTCCTTCTTCCTTAACCGAGGTTTTCCACCCACGGTCGTTGACAGGGCCCTCAACCGTGTCCGGCCCATCTCCCGCGCATCCGCCCTCACTCCTTCTCCTCCCTCCCAGAAACATGATAGGGTCCCCCTTGTCCTCACTTATCACCCCACCAGCCTCCGCATTCAAAGGATCATCCTCCGCCATTTCCGCCAACTCCAGCATGATGCCACTACCAAACACATCTTCCCTTCACCCCCCTTATCGGCATTCCGTAGGGATCGCTCCCTCCGGGACACCCTGGTCCACTCCTCCATCACCCCCTACTCCTCAACCCCCTCCTATGGCACAACCCCTTGCCCACGCAAAAGATGCAACACCTGCCCCTTCACTTCCTCTCTCCTCACCGTCCAAGGACCCAAACACTCCTTTCAAGTGAAGCAGCATTTCACTTGCATTTCCCCCAACTTAGTCTACTGCATTCGTTGCTCCCAATGTGGTCTCCTCTACATTGGAGAGACCAAACGTAAACTGGGCGACCGCTTTGCAGAACACCTGCGGTCTGTCCGCAAGAATGACCCAAACCTCCCTGTCGCTTGCCATTTTAACACTCCACCCTGCTCTCTTGCCCACATGTCTGTCCTTGGCTTGCTGCATTGTTCCAGTGAAGCCCAACGCAAACTGGAGGAACAACACCTCATCTTCCGACTAGGGACTTTACAGCCTTCCGGACTGAATATTGAATTCAACAACTTTAGGTCGTGAGTCCCCTCCCCCATCCCCACCCCCTTTCTGTTTCCCCCTTCTTTTTTTTTCCCAATAAATTATAAAGATTTTCCTTTTCCCACCTATTTCCATTATATAAAATAAAAAAAAACCCACAAGAGCTATACCTTGAGTGCCCTACCATCCATTCTTAATTAGCACATTCGTTTAGATAATATCACCAACTTTAACTTTAACACCTATGTGTTCTATTGTACTATTGTTGTTGACATCTTTTGATGATCTGCTTCTATCACTGCTTGTTTGTCGCTACAACCACACCAACCCCCTCCACCTCTCTGTCTCTCTATCTCTCCGCCCCCCACACACACACCTTAAACCAGCTTATATTTCAGCTCTTTCCTGGACTCGAACTCAAGTTCTGTCGAAGGGTCATGAGGACTCGAAACGTCAACTCTTTTCTTCTCCGCCGATGCTGCCAGACCTGCTGAGTTTTTCCAGGTAATTCTGTTTTTGTTTTGGATTTCCAGCATCCGCAGTTTTTTTGTTTTTATATTTGAAGATTAATTTCCTGGAAACTGAGAGTAGCCTTAGAGAAGAGTCTTTGGGACATAATATAAAATATTTAGGAATGCTTCAGGCTCAGAATTGTCTTGCTTCCCAAAAGTTGGGTTGCAAGGATAGGAATGTTGGTCAGATGGTTGGGTGCAGGTCTTGTGATCAAACTTAAGAATACATTCAGAGTTTGAAATCCTAGTCCTTCCACAGCCTGTGGACAACATTAACAATGTGCATTTATGTAGCATCTTTAACGTAGTTACATTTTTTTATTTGCACCAGTACCATCTCCTTTTGCCTTGCAACATCATCCCTCTTGTCACTTAAGCACTCCTACCCTCCACCCTATTATGGGCCTCTCCTCTCCCCACTTTTCTTGCCTCTGTACTTGTTAGCGATGTAATAGATATTAAAACATCTTTCAGTTCTGGGGATGAAAGGCCATCGACCTGCAATGTTAACCCTATCTCTCCACGGATACCGCCTGAGCTGTTAAGTATTTCCAGCACCTGCAGTATTGTGCTTTTGTGCAAAAATGACACTTTTTTTTTTTTGAAGCTTTTAGTCACCTGTCCTAATGTTTCTCCCTTTTGAGTGTCAATTTTTATCTGAACTCTCCTGTAAAGCACGGGGCATTTTACTATATTAAAGCAATATATAAATGCAAGTCGAGGTGTGAAGGAATAATCTGCTGGCACATAAACAGGGCACTCAGTTCTTAAAGATGGCAATGGTACAGCTCGCTCTCCCTTCTTTAAAGAGAGTACTGCATTGGCCCCTCCCAGTTTTGCATCCAACCACACTCTAAAGCCCTGGGATATCTACTCTGAGACCTCAGCAGTTTTATGCCTCCTCTTCCCCTGGATGCTAGGCTGTATCCTATCAGGCCTTGACATATTGTTTGGCTAAAGAACAATATAGCCTAAAATTTTCCTTTCATCCTTCATAAAGTTGTTCCCATGCACTTGATCTATTCAGGATTTGCCTCCCCTCAAATATTCTATTTTTTAGTAAGACTGATGCATAAGTGTTTAATAAATACTTTACAATTTATTATCTACAAATCCCGCAGGAGCTAATTACAACTGGGCAACCTGGAAGTGCCTTAACAGTCTTAGGACTGGTGTAGGTCGTTCAAAGGAGTCACTAAGCAAATGGGGATATACAACCAGCCCGACAACTTGTGAATGTGGAACTGAGCCACAGACTATGCAACATCTCCTGCAATGCCTATCACTAGGGGAACCCTGCACTGTTGCAGGTCCTGCCGAATTCAACAACAAGGCGCAAAAATGTGTCCAGTTCTGGCTGGGCCATGTATAGACTGTCCATGGACACGATAAGAAGATCTACAAATTGACAATCCCCTCACTTAGCAATTCTCTTTACTGACATACTTGAGTCAAATTTTAGTGTTTTGAAAAAAAATAAGTAAATAAATCCTCATCCCTCTTAGTGTTCCTTATATCCTTGACCTCTCTTTCTCTCTTTAATTTTTTCGTTATTATGTTCATATTGTCCCTATAGACCATCGTCGATTCTATTTGTCTATGGCATCCTAAAAGTATGAGCTGTTTCCTTTCCCTTGTACTTTTTGCAGTTTTATTTTTTAAAAAGAGATGCCACTGGTGCTCAAGTCCTCTATGTATATTTCTTGCCCTTGTCCTCACCTGGTTAGTCCACTCAACTTTTCAAAACCTGCCCTATTCCCAACTAGTCTTGTTTTTGTATTGACTTTTCCTTTTTCTAGTTGGATCTTAAACTTCATTGTCTTCCTTATTCATCTACCTGAACTGTTTAACTAATCATGTAACAATGCCCCTCCCCTTGGAGGCCTAGTAACCTATTAACCACTAAATCAAGAGCAGGGATTTTTTTTTGCCTTAATTCTTTCTCTTTCTCTTCCACCACCACCAAACCACCCTGCTAGTGTTGAAGCCAATTGTGCTCTATAATGTCCTGGATGAGAGAGATCAGGTAACTTGGAAAAGAGAGGGAAGCAAACCTGAGGTTAAGTTATTGTATGGCTTGGTAAGTGTCAGAATGAGGTCTGTTGGCACAGTGTTGTGAAATGCATGATGCTGGATAATGATTGAGGTTGTTATCCCATAGCAGCTCGAGAGCATAAGCTGGGAGAGGAGCAGCAGGACATTTGTCAGCTCCCATAGTGATGGAGGCTACATGGTGTGGCCAGTGAACAGTGCAAGGTGCAAGATCCAACCCCTCACCATCTCTGTCCCTTACGGTGAGTACACCAGGATAAGGTGCAGACACAGTTTGATTTTTGCATGTTATGGAAATCCAGTTTATGGGGGAATCAATTGTTTTACATATATTTGTCTTGCTCATCTTCTGAGGCTGGGAATGTTGTAGAAGACTCTGTAACTCCAGGCTTGAATAAATAGCACACAGATTACGTTGATGACTAAATGGTGTGAACTGGTTTTGAGACTGAGACTGAGGGGGAGGAGGCATAGAAAGCTTTAAATGTTTCCATAGGAAAACTGGGGATTGATTGCTGCCATTCTCCGGGGCTGGCCCTGCTCTACACAGGAATAGGTGAATGATTCAGTCTTGGGCAGATGAGCTTTACAGAGAGGGGCTGTTGGGTGAGGCTGAAAACTAACAAGAGGAAACCACTTCTTGGAAGCAACGTTTTTTGCTGTCCTCCATAGAGTGAAAATGTGATTCCCATCCACTTGCCAATTCCCTGTTTCAGGCTGGTTATGCTCAGAGGCAGGTTTTAATGGGAAGCAAAATGCTGTTTTGCAAAAGTAACTAGTTTTGCTGAAATAGGCACCAACAGTGGAAATGTGTCCTGGGATATGAAGGGTTTTTGGAGTAGAAACTGGCCGCTTTGTCCAAAAGTCTAATTTTTTCGACTGTTTTCCACCCCACCACCTGACTTTCACCATATGCTTGTGGAAGTGAATCTAATTCTATAAAACCTGGCAATATAATGGTCTTTCCTACTAACTTATTCTACAAGTTTTTTTGTAGATAAGTACTGCAGCAGCACTTTTTCCTACATCTTTCAGACTTCATTTGGTTATTTAAAAGTCAGCAAGTTCCCTCACCTTTTTGTGTAGCTCATTTTCTTTAGTTTCGAAAACATGAGTACAGCTTCATGTTTGAAAACCATGCTGGCATGATCAAGATTCGTTTATTGCGTTTGTGCTCCTGGGAGTGTGTGCGCTTGAAGGGAGAAATATTTTTGGTGGCTGAATGCCTGTGAAAGGTGTTACTGAAAAGTGTGTCCCCTCACTACTTGGACTATGCAGCTATAGCACTGAGATAGCGGCCACAGGGGATCAATGAATTCCTTCAGCTTTCCCGGACGACTTTCAAGTATTGGAACACTTCACAAACTGTTTCATTGCATTTGTTTCATTCACTGTTCTCTTGTAATAGGGTTCCCAGTGGATCAAATACTCAATGTAGAAAAATATTTCTGCCAGTTTGAGTAATGACTTCCTATTTTTCTTGCAAAGTAACTTTTCTACTCTAAGGTCAACATTTCTATTATTTTGTTGAATACATTTGTACCCCCTGCCCCATTTATCTAACTGGAACTGGATGACTCTAAGTGTTATTTACTGCGCTCATTCCTTTTGTTTTCCTAAACTCTCAGTAGATACTTCTTCAGTAATTTCCCAGAGCCTAAAAATTGTGCAACCTTTAATCGTTGTCTTCCAGTCCTTTTAAGTTGGTCATTTATAAATCTGATTTAGCACCATCTAGTGACTACTTCTAATTCCTCATATGAAAATGTGAAGTTCTTCATTTTGGCAAGTAGAATAAAAAAGCAGAGTATTACTTAAATGGAGAATAGCTGCAGAATTCTGAGGTGCAGAGATCTCTAGGTGTTCTAGTGCATGAGTCACAAAGTTAGTATGCAGGTACAGCAAATAATTAAGAAAACTAATGGAATGCTATCCTTTTAATATGAGAGGAACTGAACAAAGAATTAAAGATGTTATGCTTTAGTTATACATAGCATTGGTGAGACCACATCTCAATATTTTATGCAGTTTTGATCTCCTTATTTAAGGAAGGATGTAAATGTGTTGGAGGTGATTCAGGTGGTTTGCTAGATTAATACCTGGAATGAGTGGGTTCTGAGGAAAGGTTAGACAGATTGGGCTTCTTTCCATTGGAGTTTATAAGAGTGAGGGGCGACTTGACTGAAGTGTATAAAATCCTGAATGGATGTGGAAAAGATGTTTCCTCTTGTGGGTGAGTCCAGGACTAGGGGCACAGTTTTAAAATTAGGCATTGCCCTTTTAGGAAAGAGGAGAAATTTTTTCTGAGGGTCATATGAATCCAGAACTCTCTGACTCTGAAGGCAGGGTCATTGAATATTTTTAAGGCAGAGGTAGATAGATTCTTGTTAGGCAAGGGAATTGAAGGTTATCGGAGGTAGATGGGAATGTGGAATTTGAAATACAAACAGATCAGCCATGATCTTTTGAATGACTGACTGAGCAGGCTCAAGGGGCCGAATGGCCTACTTCTCCTATTTTGTATGCTTTTGCCATTTCCTTTGGTGAATCTTCATTCCTTTGCCTAGGCTTCTGGACTCTTTTTTTTATTAAAAAATACGTCATGTGAGTAATTCTCTATCTCACAGCTCTGTGTCTAACCTCATTGTGGGTGGCCTGCACAGCTGTAACTACACATAACCCCAGTTTAGAAGCACAATAGCCCTGAGCAGACATGAGGCTTGGTTTTTCTCTCACTCCAGCTGATTCCAAGGGGAGGGGCACAAGCTAGGTTAGAAAGTCAGTGAATTAAAGTATCTTTTGACACAAGATTTATTACCCTTATTCTGAGAACTTTGAAAGCACTCTTGAAAGAATTTTGCCACACTGGGGATGATTCTATTGCTAGATGATCATTAGAATATTTGCAAATTTTTGGCACATTTTCTCAGTAATTTTTCTCTTTCCTCTCAGGTCCGTTCCCCTGCAAAGCCATCAACAAAATTCTTTGGAGAACATCAGAAACAGGGCAAGCATCTTTTGACTTATAACACAAATCCTATAGTGACACTTATTCTCTTGCATGCTTTCATTGTCTCCCCTTCCTAAAGACTGGGAAGAAGCAAAATACACATTTGTTCTGTGCACTGTGCCAACATGGGTATTATCTTTGGCATGTCTCATGCTTGTGCAGACCAATTATTCTGTCTTTAAGCAGCTGAATAAATGTTTGTTGTTTTTCCCCTTTATCCCCTCTTCTCCTGTAGGGATTAGTTCATGCTGTCTGGTGCTGCTTGCCCATGAGGTTATCCTCCTTGTATGAGGCCAGGCAATACCTCGGCAGGGCATCCCAATTAAGTCTGCCCATGCCTGAAATGCACCTGTGCACATTTTCTGGAAGGAGTCACTGTGCAAACATTAGGAACCCTTACAAGTTTCCACCCCCACTTTCCCTCCATTGTCTTGGCTAGCTCAGCAGAGACAGTGTTCTGCAGAAGAAGATCTTGCCAATTTGGTTTTGTTCCATGCTTTGTTATGCAACAGATGGGAGACTTCAGTGCATTGTTATATTGGGCGGTCTGTTTGTTTGAGAGATGTACTATGTCATTCTTTTGTTTAATTGTTTTGCATTTGCTTCTCTCCAGGAGCCCTTTTGTAATTTTCAGTGGTGGAATGCCAAGAGCCAGCTATGGGGATAGGCACTGCATCACCATAATGCAGGGCAAGGTCCAAGTAACGCTGGACTTCACCTCACGAGTGATAGACTTCTTCACAGTGCATAATATAGACCCTGAGCAAGGTATTGCTCTCTCTTAATTTGGATGTAGTTTGCTGCTCAATGCCTATATTTTGGATAGGAGAAAGTTAAGCTAGTGGTGCATTGTGCTGCACTGTAAAGGAGTTGGAACCTTGGGAGTGATGTGGATTATTTGCTTGCAGTGGAATTTTGGGCCGTCCATTTCCACATTCTGCAGTGAGTGGAAACCATATTTCTCTGAGGAGAGTGTTCCCCAGGCCAGTGTGATGTTCTGACATTGTGTTGGAATGGAGTTAGTAGGACAATAGAAATTTAATGTGAGTAGGAGGGAGACGGGAAACAGAGGCTAAACACAAGAATATTGTTTGTGGCTGGCCTGGGAAACCCAATGTCCTCGTTGAAAGGAAAGACCTATTGCATTGTGCATTTTTAATATAAATTATAGTATGTTTCCCATAAAAATTCTAGGTTGTCATTTGTGTGCCAGAGTATTTAATAAAGGATCTGCTATTGGTGAAAGCTGAAAGTTCATTGAAGTTGCAATTTAATGTATCAATTCATGCTTCGAAGCACAGTTGCTCAAAACAAGTTGTAGATTGTTAGTGACTTGTCATCTTTTCTTGTTTCTGTATTTCATACCAATGCAGATAGTGATTTTTGAAGTACTTACTTTGTTTCCCTTGAACAGAGTATGACAACCCTAGAGCCCTTCTAGTGCTAGTAGAGGAAGAACTGGTGGCAGTGGACCTACAGACCCCAGGTTGGCCCACCATTACTCCTCCATACCTCGCACCACTTCATTCCTCTGCCATCACGTGTTCCTATCACATTTCCAATATCCCAGTCAAGCTTTGGGAGAGAATAATCTGTGCAGGGAAGCAACAGAACCCTCAGCATTCAACAGTGGTGAGTAACTGAGGCAGAAGGTCATTTGGGCATTGCACAGACGTTTTATTATCCTGCTGATGTCATTGTTGTCATAACCGCGTGTGTCCAAAGATAATTTGAGCACTCAATACCCAGACCAACTACTGCAACCCAGTATTGTTTTTTCTTAGAAGTTGTTAGATGACTTTGCAAATGGCAGCTGGAAGCAGTGGTGATGGACTTTTCACAAATTATCATAGAGTACTGAAAGATGTGGAGCAATGGTACTGGGCTGCCAACAAGGGATGCTTTGCTGGTTTATGGTTAAATATCATGCTGTTCTTTTATGTCATGGGATTACAGAACGTTAGATATTTTTGGTTCATTGAAATGCCTCTTTTCTTAAAACTGCACAAATCAGAAGTCTGCCTTGTACCTAGCCATAATTTTTTGGGTATGGTGGTTTCCATCTTTAATTGACAACCTCAAAGTGCCATTTTGCCTTCGGTCAGCTCCTTATGTACTTGGTAATACAGTAAGTGTGTTTAATGCTAATCTGTATTTTTTAGGAGTGGCCAATTAATGGTGGGAAGAATCTGGCTCCAGAACCTGTCCATAAAGGGCTACTGTTAACTGGGTAAGGGATTTTTCATGCCTATTTCATTTCATACAGATTTGGGAGTTGCTATTAAAATCCTTAAATGAAGCAAACTGGCATTGTACTTGATGTTTAAGTGTCAGCTCAGTTGTATCATGTGCAAATTGACTGCTATATTTCCTAAGGCAAGCTCCCACAAACAGCAATATGATGACCTGATTACCTGTTTTGCTGATGTTAAATGAGGGGTAAATATTGACCAAGACACCAGGCATAACTCCATTGCTGCCCTTAGAAATGGTGACCATGGGATCTTTTATATCCATCTGAGAGAGCAGACAAGATTTTGGTTTAACAGATCATCTGAAGACTGACACCCCCAATAGCACATCACTCCGCTCAGCACTACACTGGAGGGCAGCCTAATTTTTGTACTGAAATCTAGAGCAAGACTTGAACCCACAACCTTCGGTCTGGGTGCTACCTACTGAGCCTGGACTGATTATTTGAAAGCCCTTGAATGCCAGATTGTAACTATATTACTGAAGTGTTTCCTCCAAGTTAGCTGACAACATTGCTTGTTCCATCTTCCTTTGATTTGCAGTCATACTGCATGAGTAATGCAAATTACTTTTGGAAAGTCCTTTGGCTGCTGCAATTACTAAATGTTGTTCTGCTGGAACAAATATTAAATATTCCTGTTCTTTAGTGAAAGAACCAACTTTCACATAACTATCCCTTTTCCCCCATCCTTGAGTTTTGTCCTAGCATTTGAAGCAAAATTTAAGTTGGCTTTTTTTTGTTTGACTAGACCGAACAAGGTTCTGAATAAATGGGGCCTTGGCTAATTCACAAGTTACTCGAGGGCTTATTAGCACTGCAGGGTATGCATCGGAAAGAGGAAGGAAATTCAATTTTTTTTATAATGCAACAGCTGTGTAGTGCTGGTTTGAGTTCTATCTACCATAAGCCATAATCTAAATTCCCTGTTGCTCAGACTAATTTTCAGTGGTTACTGAAAGAAGTAAAAGGAACTTGTATTTATCATATGTTCAATGAATCAAAGTGCTTTACAACCAATAGGTTATTTTTGAAATGGAGTAAAAGTTATGCAGGGAAATGTGGCAGTCAGTTTGCCCATAGCAAGGCCCTCAAACATCAAGTGAATAACCAACTTATCCATTTTTGCTGTTTCAAGTTCAACGATTATTGTTGACCATGACACTTGTCAAGCTCCTGATCTTTTGAACAATGACATGTGAATCTTGTATCCACCAGAAAGGGCAGCCAGGACCTTTGTTTAATATCGCACCTGAAATCACAGAATCTCTCAGTGCAGAAGAGGCCCATCGAGTCTGCACTGACACGTGAGAAACACCTGACCTACCTACCTAATCCCATTTACCAGCACTTGGCCCATAGCCTTGAATGTTATGACATACCAAGTGCTCATCCAGGTACTTTTTAAAGGATGTGAGGCAACCCACCTCCACCACCCTCCCAGGCAGTGCATTCCAGACCGTCACCAACCTCTGGGTAAAAAAATTTTTCCTCACATCACCCCCAAACCTCCTGCCCCTCACCTTGAACTTATATCCCCTCGTGACTGACCCTTCAACTAAGGGGAACAGCTGCTCCCTGTCCATGCCCCTCAAATCTTATACACCTCGATCAGGTCGCCCCTCAGTCCTCTCTGCTCCAACGAAAACAACCCAATCTATCCAACCTCTCTTCATAACTTAAATGTTTCATCCCAGGCAACATCCTGGTGAATCTCCTCTGCCACTCCCTCCAGTGCAATCACATCCTTCCTATAATGTGATGGCCAGAACTGCACACAGTACTCCAACTGTGGCCTCACCAAGGTTCTATACAACTCCAACATGACCTCCCTACTTTTGTAACCTATGCCTCGATTGATAAAGGCAAGTGTCCCATATGCCTTTTTTACCACCCCACTAACATGCCCCTCTGCCTTCAAAGATCTATGGACACACATGCCAATGTCCCTTTTGTTCCTCAGAAGTTCCTGAAAGTTGGCAGTTCTGTCAGTGCAGTGCACACCCAGCACAATACTGAGCTGTCAGCCTCAAACATTATTTGGAATAAGTTACAAGTTCCTTTGATGGGCTCAATGGGTAAAATTAGTGACAGTGTATCTCTGCTACAGAAGGTCCCAGTTTGATCTCTTGTCTGTTTAGCTGATCTCAGCCAAATGACATTTGGATCCCATGCCTCTCTTCAGGAATAGAGAAAGCAAAGACTATCGGCTGGGGTTGTTGCTATTTGATTACTATCTAGTGACTCCCTTTGAAGATGTATGCAGATGTCGGGTGAGATTTGTTGTAGGCTCATCGGTGAGATTTCCTGTCGTCAAATAGTTGTCTAACTTACACACTAATGGCTGAGATACGAGAGCTCAGGCTGAACCCAAACCTGTAATTCAGGGAAGGGAGGAGAAAATTGGTTGGATAAGTATCAGTTTTTCTTTGTAAAAATTACTTGTTGCCCTGGCTGTTGGGTCAGTGCTATGATCTGGCCATGAGCTATTCTCAGCCACTCCTAATTGGGAAAGGAGCAAAATTGTTTTAAATTTGTTCTAAATCTGATGCCTGGGAATTGTGAACCTGTGCCCTTCTGAATTTCCTGTATTGGTCTGACCTGGTGTGGTGAGACACGAGGGTAGAAAGAAGTAATTGCCAATTTCTTATGGTAAATCTGATCTTTACCTTGGATGAACAGCCAGTGCAGCCATCAAATGAGGGCACAATTCACTCATTGGTCCTTTTGCTGTCAGGCATGAGGATGGGACAGTGCGGTTCTGGGATGCATCCGGTGTGTCGCTGAAACCTCTTTACAAACTGACCACGGCAAATATTTTCCAAACGGAGGCAGACCACAATGAGGGTTTTCCACAGTCCGGGGAAGAGGAGTGGCCCCCATTCCGCAAGGTAACATTCTCTGGTTCAACAGTAAGTGGCTGTCTAGTGCTCTGGGAAGTGTCAGTTAATTGCAGTGGAGGCTGTTAGGAGGCAAATTAAATTCTCTTGTTGTGCAATATTCCTACCACAGTACAGAAGGGAGGAGACATGGATGAGCAGTGTCCTCTCAGGACATGATGGTGCATCCCCTAGTGACCAGTATTGTGAACAGGCGCCCTCTTGTGTTTTGATAAATGTCAGGTGGGAAGGAAACAGAACAGGGAGCAGTGGAGTTTGGGGAGTGAGGGGGAGAGGTAGAATTAAACTGGTAGGATAATAAAAGTTATTGGAGTGATCAAAAAAGGGGATTAGACTGGGCGGTATATTAAAGTATCCTCACAAGTGACACTTGCTTAGCAATAACCTGCTCACTGATGCCTAGTTTGGGTCCCGTGAGGGCCACTCAGCTCCTGATGTCATTACTCAAACATGGACAAAAGAGCGGAGGTGAGAGTGACTGCCCTTGACACCAAAGCTGCATTTGACGGAGTGTGGCATCAATGAGACCTAGCAAAACTGGAGTTATTGGAAATCGAGGGAAAACTCTCCGCTGGTTGGAGTCATACCTAGCACAAAGGAAGATGGTTGTGGTTGTTGGAGGGCAGTCATCTCAGCCACAGGACATCACTGCAGGAGGTCTTCAGCCCAACCATCTTCAGCTGCTTCATCAATGACCTTCCTTCCATCATAAGGTCAGAAGTGGGGATGTTTGCTGATGTTCACCATTTGAGACTCCTCAGATACTGAAGCAGCCCATGTCCAAATGCAGTAAGACCTGGACAATATTGAGGCTTGGGCTGACATGTGGCACGAATGTTACTTGCCACTTAAGTGTCAGGCAATGACCTCTCCAACAAGAGAGAATCCAACCATCACCCCTTGATGTTCATTGGTATTACCATTGATGAATTCCTCCACTATCACATCCTATGGATCACCATTGACCAGAAACTGAACTGGACTAGCCATATAAATACTGGCTACAAGAGCAGGCCAGAGACTAGGAATCGTGCAACGTGTAACACACCTCCTGATTCCCCAAAGCCTGTCCACCATCTACAACGCATAAGTCAGGAATGTGATGGAATACTCCCCACTTACCTGGATGAGTGCAGCTCCTACAACACTAGAAGCTTGACACTGTCCAGGACAAACCAGCCTGCTTGATTGGCATCACACCCACAAACATTCACTCCCTCCACCACTGATGCACAGTAGCAGCAGTGTGTACCATCTACAAAATGCACTGCAGGAATTCACCAAGGCTCCTTCCAAACCCCCGACCACTACCATCCAGAAGGACAAGGGCAGCAGATAGATGGGAACATCACCACCTCTCCATGTCACTCACCATCCTGACTTGGAAACATATCGCCGTTCCTTCACTGTCGCTGCGTCAAAACCCTGGAACTCCTTTCCTAACAGCACTGTAGGTCTACCTATACCACATGGAGCACAGCAGTTCAAGAAGGCAGCTCACCAGCAGCTTCTCAAGGGCAACTAGGGATGGGCAATAAATGCTGGCTCAGCCAGTGAAGCCCACATCCCATGAATGAATAAAAAAGAGGAAAACCCTTATGTCCTCCTACATTGCACCTTGTTCCAATGGGCCCTTTGAGATGAGTTATCCACTCCCAGCAGGTGCCATTGTGAGACATTGAGTAAAAACTTAGTGAAACTTGTTAAATTCAGCAGAGAGGCTCAATGTGTTCTTATAATTTAATAATGCATCAGGGAAACTGGCTAAATCTGGATTTGCAAGATGCCTGAGGGCAGGATCATGGAGAATTGGCTAATCCCTTGGATCATATCTATAAATTTGATTTAAAAACCAGTTAAGGCTCTGATAATTTTGGTGTAGCACAGATCTAGAATGCAGTGAATGATTTGGGCAATTTGTCAAAGAGCACTTTATTTCTGTAGCTATACAAAAATCTGCCCTCCCCTCTGCAACCTCCCCCAACCCCAGTAACCAAATCCAATGCCAGCCTGAAATTGATACTGCTGCTGCATACAAAATTCGATGCTGAAATCTCCGCTTTTAATGGAAGTTTGTGATTTGCACGAAAGATTCAAAAGGATAATCGAACACGGGAGTAACTTTTCAATGTCCCAGATCCAAGTGTCTGGGAAGGGTTCAATATTTATTTTAGTTTGTTTCAGTTGTGCTATCTGCCCTCTTGCAGGTTGGCTGCTTTGATCCCTATAGTGATGATCCCAGGCTGGGAATCCAGAAGATTTCCCTGTGTAAATACAGCAGCCAGCTGGTGGTTGCTGGCACAGCAGGACAGGTACCAAAATTTATCTTTTTTGCCTTGCTTTGTAAACTACCAAGTTGCAGCCACACTGACTGGGAAGTGAGCTGGCTATGGCATTGACTCACTGCATCCGATTTTAACTTTGTGCAAGTGGTGGGCTTTGAATGAGTTAAAATCAGGCCCATTGTTTCTGATGTTTGAGTCTCCTTAGCTTGCTCAGTTAAGATACCCCTTCAAGGCCAAGACTCCCGACATAACCTCATTGAGAAGGATGAAAAATTGAAGAGTCAGTACTCCTAATGGCTGGGAAAATTGAAATAGAGGACTGGCTGCTGCCTTAACCTGTGGATGATTTGTAGTGAGAAGAGAAATGATGTAAAATAATTATTGAGGAGACTTTGATTCTAATTTTCATTTATTAAAATTGGTATACAAATCCAGCCCAGACTGATCTATTAAAAGATTCCTCTCAGGCTGCAAGATTGCCTCATATCAGGCAATCATTTCCTTAGACTCTGGGACCAAAGTATATACTGTCTTTATAAACTGGCTCCTAATAATAATCCTGCTCGAGATCACAGGTTGATTGTTTTGGGGATATTGACCCTGTTGCCTTGTGGTTAATGGTGAGCTGGCACTGAGGAATTCTTCTTCTGGAGAAGAAGCTTCTCCCAGGTCTAACCCATGGCGCACCAGAAGCGAGAGCTTGATGCTGACATTGGTCATCGCAACTGGGTAGTAGAAATTTCCAAGCACTAACATCCCTCACTGAGACAAAAATTGTTTTTTCTTTAAAAATGTAATTGAACAAAGTTGATTTTATTGTGTTTTTTTTTAATTCTCAGGTTCTAGTTATGGAATTTAATGATGAAAAGTCTGAACAAAAGATAAACCTCTCTTCAGCTGACCTCCTTCAGGATCGAGAGGGTTTCACATGGAAAGGCCATGACCGGTTGACCCCAAAAAGTGGCCTAGTCAGCTTTGTCCCTGGTTTCCAGCCATGCTTCCTGGTTCAGTGTATTCCACCAGCTGCTGTGACAGCAGTGACTCTACACACTGAATGGCAGCTTGTGGCGTTTGGCACCAGTCATGGTTTTGGCGTCTTTGATTACTACAGACAGCAGCCAGTATTAGCCAGGTGTGTGCTGGGGGTCTTCATGTAAATGGGATTATTCCGGTCCTCCTACCCCTTGCCACAGAGTCTGTAACTAGGAAAAAGCACAAAACTGCCTGCTGATGCCAGTTAGTCACCTCCATAACTTGGTGCCTTCCTTCAAGCATTCTTGTCAAAAAGGACTGTTCAGAATTTTGTATCAGTAGGAAGTGATGAACTATTTGAGCAACTTAATTTTGTTCCTGGGTTTCCCACAACCCTATTTGGATTCCTTTTGAAAGTTGTTCCCAGAGGAATCATTTATCATACTTTGAGCATTTATTTATCACTCTCCTTGTCTGCCATTCTTCCTTCCTCCCTCCCTGAGGATGGTGACTGGTGGATTGGACCTGACCAACAACCCTACAATAACATGTTCAAGAGGCCTTCCATGTCAGACAGTGGATGTTGGAAATATAGCTGAACCCTAGAGTAAGTAAAGATGGACATTGAAACTGAGGTTAACTATTGAAACATACTTAATGAACCATTGCAGTCCATCCTATTAGCTGGAACATATGATAGAAGTATTGTGGGATACATGTTTTATAGACAGCTCTCTTGTGTTTGCTGTTCTGATCAACCTCCACACCCTCCCTGCTCATTTCGCACCTACTGCAGAAAAGTTGAATCTTATCATTATGCTTCTGCCTCTTAATCTTGAAGCATTTCCTTCCTACTTTTCTACCTTGCTTTCCTTCACCTAGATTTGTCACATTTTCACTTCTGCAGATCAATAATGTAGCAATTTGATGATGTTTATTTGATCGACAGGTGCACACTACATCCAAACGACTCTCTGGCAATGGAGGGCCCGCTTTCCCGTGTGAAATCACTGAAGAAGTCATTACGTCAATCATTCCGAAGGATACGAAAGAGCAGAGTGTCTGGGAAGAAGCGGCTGTCTCCTAGCAGCCCTGCCAGCAAGGTACTGCTCCTGGAGGCAGAAACTGATACATCTATGCAGTCTACCACTTCAGCCGAAAGTACATTTAAACTTTGCTCCCGCTGTCAGACTGTGAAGATGCTCCATGACAGAATGGGAAAGTGTTTCCACATTTTTACCATTTCCTATGATGGTGTCATTTTTGGGAGGAGGGGGGTGGTGGGGGGTGAAATAAGACCATTTTAAAGTGTAACTGAGAGATTCTTTAAAACTGGGTTTCACTTCCTGACTTGAGTATTCACTCATTCAATGCTTTTACAACAGACAGCAATATTGCACTCTCAGGTGGAAAAGTGATGCTTCTCAAATGTAACTTGTGCAGTATAATTTAATCAATCGTAGCACAAGATTTGATTCTTGCCTCTTAGTTTGATCAGATTACAGGGGTGCAATGTAATGTGAACCTTGGTCTACATCTGGTCTTAAACAGGATATGACTTTTATATCCAGGCGGTGGTCTTAACTCAGTGTCATCATTAGACCCAACTCAAGCAATTATTGGTCAGTCCTCTACTAGATTGAGACATGGTCAAAACAAGGCATACATGGATTTGATTTTAATCATCTCCATCACAATAGGTCCAAGAAGCAAATGCCCAACTTGCTGAGCAGGATGGTCCACGTGAGGTGGAGGTGACTCCAGTACAAAGACGGATAGAGCCACGGTCTGCTGATGATTCTTTGTCGGGTGTTGTGCGCTGCCTTTACTTTGCTGATACCTTTCTACGAGATGGTGAGTACCGCTTTCGATATGTAATTTTGGAGGTGTTGGTGCAGGGAGAGCATCTAGTTCTGTTGAAGGGTCATGAGGACTCGAAACGTCAACTCTTTTCCGCCGATGCTGCCAGACCTGCTGAGTTTTTCCAGGTAATTCTGTTTTTGTTGTAGAGCATCTTAATCCTGTCTTTGTCAGGTCAAATAGAACTGTTGAAGCACCAGTGCCTTCTATTTAATCTACATAATCCAATGGTTAGCCTGTCGTGTGCTTTCTTCACACTGAGGGATGCGATCACACTTGCTGAGCTGCAGGCTTGTGTCCCAGTACTCTGATCCCAACTGCACAGTTTTGGGGAGCCTGGCACCCCCCTCACATCACAGCCAACTTCTCATTGCAGAGTGGGCGAATCTCACTATTAGTGCAGGCTTGGAGTCGGCTGCTATATTTTTGGCTGCCTTATCCTGAGATATAGTGCATGCAATCTTGAGAAACTGGACAAGCAGTGTCTTGCGATAATTAGAAAATATGGAAATACCAAAAATCACCTGAAAGCTCTTAATTTTTATTTGTAAGAATTCGAAATGCAGTGACTAAATTAACCAGCTTTTTAAAAACAGTGTCATTATCACTGAATTTCCATATTTGATTCTTTCTTTGGCACTGGTTTGTGTATAATTCCAGCCTCACTAAGGGTAATTGTGTAGCAATTTTTTTTAAAATTTTGGCCTGAGCAAGATAGGCAGCAGGTGACTTATTGGTGCTGATCTATTCTTGCTTGATATGTAAGGCAGACTTTATTCACTTGTGCTCTTTCCTACATTAGATTGGCACTCCCAGGCAGCCGTCACACTGCAGTGGTCTGTTCCTCATCTCTGTGCGTAATGTTTTTATTCTCTTTTAGCCACACACCATGGCCCAACAATGTGGGCGGGAACAAACGCTGGGTCTGTTTACGCTTATGCACTGGAGGTTCCATCCAGAGAGAAATGGACGGAGAAATCCGCAGAGGCAGTATTGGGTAAGATTTGCACTTTACAGTTCCTGTACTATTGTTGATTCAATCTAAGTCCTATTATCATGGAACAAGCTATTTAAGTTTTGAAAGCCACATTGAATTTGCTTCCTCCACCCTTTCAGGCAGTGCATTCCAGATCATCACAATTTGCTGTATTACTCCAACTCAGGCCTAACCATTTATTTTATAACTTCCTTATTTATACTGGGGTGTTTGTATGTTTTTAACAGCCTTCTGAACTTGACTTGCCACCTTTGAAGATTTGTTTACGTGCACCCCTTCAGAATTGTACTATTTAGTTTATATTGCCTTTTCTATTTTTCCTACCAAAATATATCACCCCTTCTCCTGTTCTAAATTGAATCTGTCACGTGTCTGTCCATTTCACCAAGTCTGTTTACATCCTGCTGTGGCCTGTTACTAGCTTCCTCATTGCTTACTCCAGTTGAGTTTCATGTTATTTGCAATCTTTGAAATTGTGCCCTGTGTACTCCAGATCTGTCATTCAATATATATATTTTTAAAAAGCATCTCTAATACTGACCCCATGAGACACCACTATATACTTCTGTCCAGTGTGGGAAAATAAACAGTGATGGATTAACTCAGGAACAGAAAGGAGACCAATTTTGTATTCATGCTGTCCTTGTCCCTTTAATTCCATGGGCTTTAACTTTGTCAACAAATCTATTAAGTGGTATTTTATCAAATGTCATTTGAAAGTCCATATGTACATCAATTATTTTCATCCACCATTTCCATTACTTCAATAAAGAGCTCAGTCAAGTTAATATATCATAATTTGCTTTTGCTGGCTTTCATTTTATCCCCATGGCTTTTTTTACTTAGTCATTTACTGCACAGAAGGAGGCCATTCAGCGCATTGACTCTATGCCATCTCCCTGCGGAACAATCCAGTCAGCCCCAGTTCCCTGCTTGATCCCCATAGCCCTGCAGATTAGTGTCCATCCAGTTGCCTTTTGAAATCATTGTTTCCACCTCTACCGCCCTTGTGGACAGTGGGTTCTGGGTCATTACTTGAATCACCATTAGGTAAAAATGTTCTTTTTGAATGGATTGGGTTATGGTTGTTTCTCTTCTAATGTTCTTATTCTGTGGATTTCTAACTGAGAACTTTGGAGTGCAGTTTTCATATTAATCTTGACACCTTTAAACAGGTACCATTCCTGGTGCGGGAGTGGTGCAGTAAGTAGGGACTGTGCCAGTTTTTCCCCCTCTTCTTTCCTCTCCCCAATATTGCTAAGTTCTTAATCTCCACCTATTCTGTTCTGGAGGTAAAACTGGTAAGGTGGTGGTGAGGAAGACAAACTAGGAATAGTTAGCCTGAGGTTGTGCTTGTGTTCCTTCCAAGGTTTTGTTTGGTGGGGAATGAGGGGTAAGGGTGGAGAAGAGAGAATGTTGGAGAGAACAGACCCAGGGTGAATAGTGGAAATGTAAAATTTTGCTTGAGGGAATCAATATTTATGCAAATCACAATGAGCATAGATAGCATTTCTCCCCTTGGGACTAATGACATAACACTTATTTAAATGCCAGTTTCATTTCCTTGAACATAAGTTAATTTTAACTACTTTGTTTTGTGCTTAATGGTACTGTTGAGTGTGGGGAGGGGAGATGGGCTCTACCTACTATCTGCAGTTTACTGTGCCTGAACTTCGTGTAAATGACCTGATTGCATGGCTAAGTTATCCTCTTGGAGGACTGAGTAGCTGAGGCTCTTCTGCTTAAGAACAAAAGAATTAGGAGTAGGCCAAATAGCCCCTCAAGCCTGCTTTGCCACTCAATAAGATCCTGGCTGACTTGATTTGGGCCTCAACTCCACTTTCCCACCTCTTTCCAACCAATACCCTTGACTCCCCTATAATTCAAGAATCTGTCTATCTCAACCTTGAATATATTCAATGGCTTGGTCTCCACAACTCTCTGGATAGAGAATTCCAAAGATTTAGGCCCTCTTGTGAGAAGAAATTCTTCCTTTTATATCTTAAATGGACGACCCTTTATTCTAAAACTACGACCCTGTTTCTAGATTCCATTGTGAGGGGAAAATTCTGTTGGTATCTACCCTGTCAAGGCCCGTCAGAATCTTGTGTTTCAATAAGATCACCTCTCATTTTTCTAAACTTTTGTGAGAATAGGCCTAACCTGCTCAACCTTTCCTCATAAGACAACCCCTTCATCCCAGAGATCAACCTAATGGACCTTCTCTGAACTGAATCCAGTGCAAGTATATCCCTGCTTAAATCAGGAGACTAAAACAAATGCAGTACGCTAGGTGTGGTATCTCACACCCTATACAGTTGTAGCAAGACTTCCCTACTTTTCTGCTCCCATCACCAACATTCAATTTGCCTTCCTAATTGCTGCATATACAATGACACTCAGACTTCTTTGTAATCTCTCTCTCTTTAAATAATATTTTGCTTTTCTATTCTTCCTAATAATCTCTCATTTTCCCAATTATACTCCCTTTGCCAAATTTTTGCCCATTCACTCAACCTGATGTTACAATCCCAGACTAGGTCCCAGATCAGACCCCCAAACTTTGATACAATCCCGGACGAGATTCCAAAATTTATGATCCGGTTAACCATTTTATTAAAGTAGACAAAATTTGAAATCCAAGTATTTACTAAAAGAATAAAGCCACAAGATTCTAAGGTTTTAAACAAACAAACATTTTTACTATACAAAAGTCAGCAAAGCCAACCTATCCGTATTATACTCTAACATCCAGAATTAATGAGGTAAACATGAATAGTTCCATAAACTGCAGACTGTTAAATGGCAGACACAACCAAGGGAGGTCCCCCAAATTTCTCAGTAACCAACCCAGATGTCAGTGAGTCACAAAAATTCCTTGACTCTGCCTTCCTCCTGAAGGATTTTAGCTACTGTCTTTCAAAGATCTAGCTTCTGATTTCCCTCAAAAGCCATTGCAACTCAGACACCCCAGTGACTGCTTGCCTTCCAATTGCTCAATCTTTTCATAAGACTGCACCCCAGCATCTAGTTACTGGCACGATTCCAGCTCTCCAGCAGGAAAGCACCCTCCCCCCCACCACCCAATCCCCACACCTCGGCTTTCCTTTGTCCCAGCTGGCAGCTTCACTGAGATGACTGCCCCTGGGTGCCTCTGAGACTCAGTCTCAGCAGCATAAAGCCCTTCAGCTGCATGAAACCAACCCTCCTCTTCATCTGCTCCCCAGAGGCTGCTTACTCTCTGCTCCTTGAACTGGTTGGTATGACCTACTACTAACTTCCAACAGAATGCTGCCCTGTTCCTGGTTAGAATTTGCTGTATCCAGGCTTGGTACATGCTGCACTTTAAATGTTATAATCCCCAGTCAACCAGAGTTCGCCCCCACAGGTTCAAAATTACCATGGCTCCACAGCCATCAGACAGACAAATATAGATTTAATAATTTCTGTACCCATTTGGAAACATTGTCCTCCTTTCCCATCTATCTTATGTTTTTTTTCTAGAGATTGTAAATGGTTGAGGCCCCAGCACTGATCCCTGTTATGATTTGCTAACCTGAAAATGATCCATTTATGCTGACTCTTCCCTGTTAGTTAACCAATCCTCTGTCTGTCTGTGCTATTTTATTCCAGCCCCACTCCCCTCCCCAAAATCATGAGCTCTTGCCTTGTTCAGTGACCTTTTCTGCAACACCCTATCGAATGCCTTTTGGGAATTCAAATGCACTTTATCTACTCATTCCCCTTTATCCATTCTGCTTGTTACATCATCAAAGAACTCTGTTAAATTTATCAAACAGGCTTTCTCTTTGGTAAAACCATGTTGACTCTATGATTGTAATATGATTTTCCAAAAGCCCTGCTACTACTTCCTTAATAATAGGCTTTAACATTTTCCCAATTTATAGATATTGGGCTACATGGCTTATAGCTTCCTGCTTTGTCTCCCTCCTTTCTTGAACAGGCCATTACATTTCCAAACCACTGGGACCTTTCCAGAATCTAGAGAATTTTGGAAGATCACAACCAATGCAGCCATTTCCTTTTAGACCCGAGGATACAGACCATCAAGTCCAGGGGACTTGTCAGCCTTATGTCCCATTAGTCTGCCAAGAACTTTTTCTCCAGTGATGATTGCCTTTTTTTTTGGCCTTGATTTTCTATTATTAGGATTCTTTTTGTGTCTTCTACCCTAAAGAAGGATGCAAAATACTTGTTCAAAGTCTCTGTTCTTGTTTCCCATCATTAATTTCTCAGTCTTATCCTCTTAAGGAACCAACATTTACTTCAATTTTTTTCCACACTTTTAGAATTTCTTACTGTTTTTTATAATTTTTGCTATTTGCACATAACCAATTTTCTCCATCTATTAATTTTTAATCATCCTTTTAGATTTCTTAAAATTTTCCAATCTTGGCCTAACACTAATCTTCGTAACATTTGTAGGCATTTGCTTTCAATTTGATACCATACTTAGTTAACCACGAATGCTTTATCATTGTCTGTCTTTCTCGGTGGACTATATCTGGGAATTACAAAGTATCTCCTTAAATGTCTGCTACAGCTAATCTACCGTCTTACCTTTAAACGTATTTCCCAGCCCACTTTTGTCAACTTAAACTTAACTTCATACCTTTGTAATTACCTTTAAGACACTAAGTTTCTCTCACTTAACATGGATTTCACATTCAGCTTATGATCACTCTTTTTCCTAGAGGACCCTTTATGTGCTCATTATTAATCCTTTCTCACTGCATAAGTTCCAGTTGGCTTTATAAAACATTTTTATAATAAACTCTTCCAAATTTTCACTTGCTGAACCCATTCTGAAGGCTACCTTTCCAGTTTGATTTGTTTAATTTATGCAAAAGTTAAAGTCATCTACAATTATTGTAGTACCTTTCTTACAAGCCTCTGTTATTTGATATATGCTCTGCCTACAGCTCCAGTAAGGGGGCCTATAGACTACTCCCACCAGTGATATCTCTCTCTTCTCCCCCCCTCCCCCCCACCACCATTCTTATCTCCACCTAAACTGATTCTACATCTTGATCTTCTGAGCCAAGATCATTTCTCACTGCTGAATTGATCTCTCTCTCTTTCCTTTTTACCTATCCTGAAATGTCAAGTACCCTGAATATTCCATTCCCAGCTGTGGTCACCTTGCAACTACATCTCTGTAATTGCTATCAAACCATGCCCATTTATTTCTATTTGTAAGATCAGTTTATCTATCTTTTTTTATAAATGTTGTGTGCATTCAGGTAAAGAGCCTTTAATTCTGTCTTTTTACAATTTTTTCCTACTTTTACCCCATTTGCTGGTGCATTCTTATGTTTTCAGCCTCTGTCCCTTCCTTTCGCATCCTGGTTATCATTAACTAACTATATCAATACCCTGCACTATTGCCTTGTGCCTTTTTAACCTTCTAAATTTCTCCTCACCTGACCTTCCCTCCACCAAGTATTTAGTTTAAAGTCTTATCTACAACCCGAGTTGTTCAATTTGCCAGATACTGGTCCCAGCACAGTTAAATGAAACCCATTCCAATAGAACGGCTCCCTCTTTACGAAGTAATGATGTCAGTCCCCCATGAATTGAAACCCATTTCTCCCACACTCATCCTTGAGCTATGCATTCAACTATGATCTTATTGACCCTATGCCAATTTGCTTGTGGCACAAGTAATAATCCAGAGATTATTACCTCTGGTTCAGCTTTTTAAATTAACCCATAGCTATTCATACTCCAGCAGAACTTCCAGAGTATCAATTTCATAGGTAGATTATGGACAACGACAACAGATCTTCCCCTCCCACTCTAAATTCCTTCTCCTCCCCAAGGGGTTGCCTACCTGATTTTAATCTAGGGAATAACGTTATTAAATTTTATTTTATGCTTTGTCTTTACTGTAACTTAGCCCTCAGTTCTAATTTAACATTGTTTGTTTATGGTTTTTATATGTTGAGTAGCACCTCTTCCCCTCACCTAACAAATTTCTTTGCGCTCTGATGAAATTTGCCCTCAGTTGAGGCTTGCTCATGCTCTATTAATTATTTACTTTGACATATCCCAATTGGAGTCTTCAATTTCCTGGCTCTTTGGCTAATGTTAAACTAATGTTTTGGTTTAGAGAAGAAAGAAAAATAAATATTTACCAGCCAATCACTCACTTGCTTTCCTTTAACAACACTTTGATTTGCCCCCGCCACCACCCCTCTTTTTTCCAAACTCTTAATTCAAAAATGGCCTGTCTGCTCCTGGAAAAGTGGAGACCAAAAAGAGATCTTATAGAGCTTCAAGTTCTGATCATTTCTCCACATCCATCCAATTGAAATTGTTTCTATTTGAGTTCAGAATAAATGATGATAAATATAATACAACCATAACAGATCAAACAAAAAAATTAGGAGGAATTTCCTCTATTTAAGAGTGTATGAATATATGAAACTAGCTGCCAGTTGGAATGGGTGAAGCAGAGAGCATTGATGCAATTAAGGAGGCTTGGGAAGAAAACACAGGAATAAATGAGTAGAGCGGGAGGAGGCTTGTGTGGAGAATAATTGTATTAACCAGGTGGACCTAATGGCCTCTGGTGCTGTCGATTCAATGGAGATTCAGATTAGTCAAAATTTTAGCTGTATGTTAACCCAGATTACACTGCTGCATTTTAATTCCACCTAATGATCCATTCTACACTCTGTAACGGAAATCATTGATTGCTTTACTCCTCCATCTCAAATTTAGGTAAAGAAATTCAGCTGATGCACCGAGCCCCCGTGGTGTCGATTGCAGTGTTGGATGGACGAGGGAATCCACTCCCTGAGCCATTTGAAGTGTCTCGTGATCTCGCTAAAGCCCCGGAGATGCAGGGCAGTCATTCTGTACTAATCATCTCTGAAGAACAGTTCAAGGTAACACGAACAGGACACAGTAGAAACTGTCCGAAGTAGTGGCCAGTGACACTGGATAAGAGATGGCCTCAAAGGATAGATATGTGATTATTAGAATTAAGTTAAACCAACCAGAAACAAAAGACATGCAAGAAACACTGAAGCAGCAGTTGAAAATTATTTAAACCAGATAGTTGTGGGGATCTGGGGAGAGAATATATCCGAGGCAAGAATGATCACAGGATAGAAGCTAATCATGTGGATATGGACCCAGAAACATGCAGATACAGGAACTCCAGACCAGGAAAAGGAAAGACAAATGGAGCCAAAGTGGGAAATCTACATGTTAAGATGTGTGCACAAATGATAGAAGCTTTAAAATAAGATGTAGGAACTGCAAATTGTGGCAACAGGGGGCTGTGATGTAGTGAGAAAATCTAACTCTGTGGATGGTAACAAATATAACATACAGCAGTATAGAGTGAGGAGGTAATGTAGGTGTGAATGGAAAGCTAAAGAAGCTTATCCTATGGAAAGGTACATAAAACAAAGACTCAAACCAACGATGGGGGACATTAGATGAGTTTTTTAGTCGAGAGTTGCTACTTCCAGGCCAGCCTCCTGTTTTCCACCCTCAGTAAACTTGAGCTCATCTAAAACTCTGTATCCAAACTCAACTTTCCTGTCACCAATTGGCTTCTCTGCTTACTGACTTAAACTGCCTGCCGATTGGACAAAGCCTTGATTTTTAGCATTTTCATCCTTGACTTCAAATTTTTCCATGAACTTACCCCTATCTCTGTAACCCCCCTTAGCCCTACAAGCTTCTGATATGTCTCTCTCTCTCTCTGTCCCCTTGCAATTCCTCTGCTCCCTCAGCTCATCATTGGCTGCCACACCTTCAGCTGCTTGGGGCTTTAAGCTCTGGAATTCCCTCCCTAAACCGCTCTGCCTTTCCAAGGGTACGTGAGTGTAAAACAGGTCTTCAGTGCATCTAACTTGGAATTTTAAGAGTCCCCCAACATGGTTGGATAGAAGCTTGGGGTTGATGCATCTTGAAGTTCTAGCCTTTGACTCAATGTTCCAGTGAGGCAGCAGGATTTATTCCTGTTTGGTTAAACACCAGTGCAAGAAGCTACCAATTTTACAAAAACATTAATTCTGAACTATCCCCATTCACTGCTGTGTTGATTGGGTGTGGGTTGGGTTTCTGCTCCCAGTTTGTTGTACTGTGGGGCCCACCCTCTTACTGGAAAGGTTGTGTAGAGATTGGGTGAAGATGGAATCTGGATTGACTGTGATTCCTTCAGTGGCTTAAGAAGCCTCCCAAAGCTTTGTTACACCTGGGATGTGTATAATGGATGAATTGTGCAAAGCAGTGAAGGTTTTGATGGCAATGTCCCCAGTGTGGCACTGGCATCTTCAAAGAGGGTTGGAGGACAGGGAGAAGTTGGGCAGCTCCTTTGTAGTGGTACAGTATCTCATTAAAGCATTGATTTTGTGTGTAGGTGTTTACACTGCCGAGGGTGACTGCTAAGACAAAATTCAAACTCACTGCCCATGAAGGGTCCAGAGTGCGAAAATTGGGGTTAATGAATTTCCCCAGTATTGCCTCGGATGACTATTCGGAGAACTGCCTGGTGTGTTTAACGAACCTGGGAGACGTTCACATCTTCACAATTCCAGGGCTTCGGCCACAGATTCGCTACGATTGCATAAGGAAAGAAGACATCAGTGGCATCGCTTCATGTGTCTTCACAAAAACAGGCCAGGGTAACTTGGAGGTTTAAGTAATGTTCAGTTTTTTTTTAGCTATTTGTGACACATGTCACATGCAATCCTCTTTTCCCTTCCCCACCTCTCCCCATGAACATGCTTGACTTCTCAGTGATGTAATGAGGTCACTCTTTGGACGTGCTTGACTTGACTCTCAGTCTGGCACTCTGCTCTTCTACTATGGTGCCATCTGAATATTTTAGTGCAAAATTTGTTTTTTCTCTCTTCCCCCATCAATTAAGAACCAGATTAAGAATCCTGGACTCTTACAGCATAGAAAGGCCATTTGGCTTATCATGCCTGTGCTGGCTGTTTGAAAAAAACTATCTAATTAACCCAATTTCTCTGATTAATGTACTATATATTTTAATTTCATGTTTTAAAGGGGACAGGTTGCTGTGGTTTAGTGTGGAGACTGGATGACTTTTGTCAAAATGTTTTTCTTATCTGTAACTGAAAGGAATATGGTGCAAATAGGTGGTTGGGACCCATGGAAACAAACCCTCGAGTTGTCATTTCAGTGCAGTTAATACACAGTCAAGTTGCTGCTGTACTGATTTTTGACTGGTTTTGCTGTTTTAGGCTTTTACTTGATATCTCCATCTGAGTTTGAACGATTCTCCCTATCTACCAAGAACATAACTGAGCCACATTGTGTGGTGGGATGGGAAGGTCAGAGAGATCTCTTGAGCCCTGTGACCAGTCTGTGGTAAGTTGCATTTTAACAAATCAAATTGAGAGACTGCAGACAATTCTACTTGTGCAATCCTGTGGAAATACCATGGGGGTTGGGGGGTGGGGGGATGCATAGAAAATGGAGGAGACTTGTTTATATTGAGATGAAGCATTTCAATAACGATCAATGGTGAACAACCCTTTTCTGAAACAAAAACAAAATGCTGGAAAAACTCAGCAGGTCTGGTAGCATCTGTGAAGAGAGAAACAGAGTTAATGTTTCAAGTCCAATATGACTCCTCTTCAGAACACTTCAGATACCCATTATCAGGATCGAGCACTTCAAGACATGGTTAGGTCGTTGTCAGTGATTGTGACCTTTCCATTTTCTCATTGGCTGTCCTTATTGCCTTTCTCGAGACTTCATATTCTGAGCAGTATTGTGATGTGTACTTGAGCTATCACTAACAACTAGATGCTCCATTTGTGCCTGACACCAGAGCCAAAATGTTCATCTGGTTATGTGCTTAGTGAATCACAGAATCACAGTGCAGAAGAGGCCCTTTGGCCCATCGAGTCTGCACTGACACGTGAGAAACACCTGACCTACCTACCTAATCCCATTTACCAGCATTTGGCCCATAACCTTGAATGTTATGATGTGCCAAGTGCTCATCCAGGTATTTTTTAAAGGATGTGAGGCAACCCGCCTCCACCACCCTCCCAGGCAGTGCATTCCAGACGGCCACCAACCTCTGGGTAAAAAAGTTTTTCCTCACATCCCCCCAAACCTCCTGCCCCTCACCTTGAACTTATTCCCCCTTATGACTGACCCTTCAACTAAGGGGAACAGCTGCTCCCTATCCACCCTGTCCATGCCCCTCATAATCTTGTACACCTCGATCAGGTCACCCCTCAGTCTTCTCTGCTCCAACGGAAACAACCCAAGTCTATCCAACGTCTCTTCATAACTTAAATGTTTCATCCCAGGCAACATCCTGGTGAATCTCCTCTGCACCCCCTCCAGTGCAATCACATCCTTCCTATTATGTGGCGACCAGGACTGCACACAGTACTCCAGCTGTGGCCTCACCAAGTTTCTATACAATTCCAACATGACCTCCCGACTTTTGTAATCTATGCCTCGATTGATAAAGGCAAGTGTCCCATATGGCTTTTTCATGACCCCACTAACATGCCCCTCTGCCTTCAGAGATCTATGGACACACGCCAAGGTCCCTTTGTTCCTCAGAACTTCCTAGTGCCATGCCATTCATTGAATACTTCCTTGTCAAATTACTCCTTCCAAAGTGTATCACCCACACTTTTCAGGGTTAAATTCCATCTGCCACTTATCTGCCCATTTGACCATCTTGTCTATATCTTCCTGTAGCCCAAGACACTCAACCTCACTATTAACCACCTGGCCAATCTTTGTGTCATCTGCAAACTTACTAATCCTACCCCCTACGTAGTCATCTATGTCGTTTATATAAATGACAAATCGTAGGGGACCCAGCACAGATCCCTGTGGTAGGCCACTGGACACTGGCTTCCAGTCACTAAAGCATCCTTTTGTCATCACCCTCTGCCTCCTACAACTAAGCCAATTTTGAATCCACCTTATCAAATTACCCTGTATTCCATGAGCCTTTGGCTTCTTTAAAAGTCTTCCATGTGAGACCTTGTCAAAGGCTTTGCTGAAATCCGTATAAACTACATCAACTGCACTAACCTCATCTACACACCTGGTCACCACCTCAAAAAATTCAAATTTGTTAGGCATGACCTCCCTCTGACAAAGCCATGCTGACTATCCCTGATCAAACCTTGCCTCTCCAAGTGGAGATAGATACTCTCCTTCAGAAATTTCTCCAATAGTTTCCCTACCACTGACATGAGACTCACTGGCCTGTAGTTCCCTGGCTTATCTTACAACCTTTCTTAAATAGTGGAACCACATTAGCTGTTCTCCAGTCCTCTGGCATCTCCCCCGTGGCCAGAGAGGAATTAAAAATTCAGGTCAGAACCCCTGAGATCTCCTCCCTTGCCTCCCTTAGCAGCCTGGGTCACTAATCATCTGGACCTGGATATTTGTCCACTTTTAAGCCTGCCAACACCTCCAATACCTTGTCACTCCCTATATCAATTTGCTTAAGAACCTCGCAGTCTCTCTCCCCGAGTTCGATACCTTCATCCTCATTCTCTTGGGTGAAGACGGACGTGAAGTATTCATTCAGCACTCTAGTGATGTCCTCTGGCTCCACCCAAAGATTGGCCCCTTCTGGGCCCTACTCTTTCCCTGGTTATCCTCTTCCCATTGATTATACTTATAGAATATCTTGGGATTTTCCCTACACTCCTCGCTCCCATCACCGAGTTAGGGTCAAACTCCACTGCAGGTTTCAAGGACATTTCTGGTTGACACTTCAAGACAGTGCTGAGGGAGGGGCCACCCCAGCAGAGGGGGTGGGGGTAGGGTGGGGGTGGTGGTGGTGGTGGTTGCTGGATTACATTACACTAATTGAGCTCTGGCTTCCCTCAGTCTGTGCAACAATGTGGCTGGAATTGACAATTTGCAGAGTTGTGTTGTTGCTGCTAATGTCTTTAGCCCTCCACAGCTCAGTGTTCTGTCTCGGGCCTAGTTATTTATGGCTGTACATTGGTTTCCTGCACAAACAAGATTTTCCTTTCTAAATATTCAGCAATAACTTGCAAGGATCTCCCAAGATGAATCAAGCAAATGGAACTCACAAACTTCAGAGTAAAGAGGAATGCAACTCATTGGGAGCTGCTGATGGTATGTTCCTACTTCTTCCTCCTCTGGGGAACATTATTTACAGCTTGTTGGAAGTAGTTTATCAGTTGTTTATGGAGGACGAAGAGCCTGACAGGCAAACAATATAGTCTGGACTAGGAATTATGAGCCAGTGGAAGTTATTAATGTGAAGATGATTGAGCAATCTATTCATTGCACTGAGCAATTGAAATCAGCCAGTTTAAATAGGAATAAAGTGGAATTAGAAGTGAAGTTAGATGGAATTCTCTCCCAATAGATTTGTGGAGTAAACAAGACAGAGGAAGCCCTGATCACACCGTATAGAACACCTGGTACTGGGTCCACTTCTGGTGACTGAAAAACTGGAGACATTCAAGCTCTGGCAGCAGAACAGACTCATGAGGTTGATCCCGTTGTCTGGGCCCAAATAATGGGGAAAGACCAGAGAGGAAGTAGGAGAGGTAGATAAGGTGGTTAAGAAGGCAGATGGGATAATTGTATTCAATGCCTCGACTAATAAAGGTAAGAGCAGGGAGGCTATGATGGAGTTGTATAAAATGCTAGTTAGGCCACATCTGGAATACTGTGTGTAGTTCCGGTTGCCACTATAGGAAGGATGTGATTGCACTGGAGAGGATGCAGAGGAGATTCACCAGGATGTTGCCTGGGCTGGAGTTTTTCAGCTATGAAGTGAGACTAGATAGGCTAGGGCTGTTTTCCTTAGAACAGAGAAGGCTGAAGGGGGTGCCTGATTGAGGTGTATAAAATTGAGGAGCATAGATAGGGTAGTTAGAAAGAAACTTTTCCCCTTAGCGGAGAGGTCAATAACCAGGGGCATACCTTTAAGGTAAGGGACAGGAGATTTAGAGGGGGTTTGAGGAAAAATCTTTTCACCCAGAGGGTGAGGGTTACCTGGAACTCGCTACTTGAAAGGGTGGTAGAGGCGGGAGCAGTCTACATTTAAGTATTTAGATGGACACTTGAAATGCTACAGCATACAAGGCTATGGACCAGGTGCTGGAAAATGGGATTAGAATAGATAGGGGCTTGATGACTGGCATGGACACGATGGGCTTGAAGGGTCTCTACATGCTGACTCCATGATTCTAGGAAATGTCTGAGCTGATCTTGGATACAAAATATTGACATAATATATATGTATATAATCTATAAAGCAGAATTAGAAGATGCACACTTGCATGAATAAAAGGTGAGTTTAGGGCTGATATTATGGAATCCTTCAAACAAAGGTTTCTCAGAAGTCTATTCTAACATGCAGCAAAGAGGGGAGTGTACCGTAATTCTTAATTCCAGGGAATGCAAATACAACTGGTTTATCATAATGAGATGCATTTCATGGAGAGTAAAGGTTGTGGGACAGTGAGGTGGGTGATTAGGGTGTGAGGATAAATTTCAGATCAATTGTTGGAGCAGAAAAATATCAAAAATTTGGTCTGGAGGAATTGTTCAATTTACTTATTGAATCAAATTGAAACCAAAACATTTCTCTCTTCAAGGCCTGTGGTTGTTTTAGTTTCTTGAGTCTTGATTCTGAGAGGCCATATTAAGCTGTTTTAAAGGGTGGTAGGAGACTCATGTGGAGCATGAACAGCAGCATGTATGTATTGGGTCAAATAGCCTGCTTCTGTGCTTACTTTGTAAGTCATCACTGACTCAGATGTGAAGTTACCTGCTTGTTTTGTGGCCAGGGATGCTTGAGGATTTACAACTGGCGTTGTCTCAGACTCCACTCGACTCTCCCAACAGCAGTGCTGACATCACACTGGACACAACAGGTGACCTGACAGTGGAGGATGTCAAAGATTATTTACCGTGAGTATTTTTAAATGTGCCTAGTTTTCAGAATGGGAGGTGGCAGAGGGCCACAATTGGTTGGGGCTGGGGTGGAGGGGGTGCACTTTGTGTGGGATACGTTCTACAGTTGCTTACAGAGCACTGTTTTAAGTGGCATTTTGAACTTTTGTTGCTGCACAGAGGTTAGTGTGTGGGGTGGGAACTCTGATTTGTACAGGTTTAGCATTGCCTGTCCTGGTTTTGTACTCTGTATGCTTCTCTTATTTAAAAAAAAATTAGGGTCCCATTTACTTTGAGCTTTATTAACTTGTCCTCTCACTATTTGAAGATTTGTGTTTATACAGGGCCTTACTGATCACATCTATGCAGCACCTTTTTTTAATTTGCTTCAAGGCTCCTCACATGCCATAAATCTTTTGAAGTGCTTTAACACTTGTGTCAACAGAGACTGTGCTCTTTGGAGTCAAACGGCCTACAGTTTCTATCTAAATATGAACAGGGTATTAGATGGATGTGTCCTCTGAACGTGCTTTATGGCCAGTGTAAAGTTCAGGAAAAACTTCCCCAGTGGAGGTCCAAACAGTGCTGCTTTTAAAGTTGGTTGATTTTCATAATGCACTTCCCACCACAGTGGGGCTACTAACTCTGTTCCACAGAGCAATGCAGAAACCTGTCTTAACAAATCTATGAAAATGACACCATTTCAATGTGGTGCTGCTGTTTTTTTTCTCAAACCAATCAGATGAAAACCTACTCCAATTAAATTCAATTCTGCATTTGAAGTTTTCATTTCCTGATAATAGTTTTGCTCCAATATTTAATTCTCAATTCTTTTGATTTCAGTTACTCTCTTGCTATACCCAAGTTCCAGAAGCCTTTTGCTTCCTCCTACTCACTTATTCCACTATCTGCTGGCCCTGTCATCCTAAGTGCTACCTAGCTGTGGTTTAACTTGATTCTTGTTTCTCCTACAATCTACAGATTTTAGAACATGAATCATAAATTGACTGCTTTTAACAACCTTGATATCCCGAACAAAATTAAATTACATTTAGGATGCTGCATAAATATAGGAAAACATCCCAAGATGCTTCACAGGCGTTTGAGGCAAACATTGACACTGAATCAAAGAATAAGATTTTAGGAGAGGTTGATTTTAAGGAAAACATGAAAGGGTGGGTGGGGGGAGGAGAAGTGGACAGGTTTAGGGAGGAAATCCCTGAACTTGGAGCCTGGACAGCTGAAGGCATAGCTGCTAATGGTTTGAAGGAAATCTGAGATGGTCACGAGACCAGAATGTGCCCTGGCCATTCTTGTTTTCCTGATTTTTAAAAATACATTTGTTGTTAATGCTGTTGTTTTAAAGTATTGATATTTCAAGTTTATTTGCTGAGTTCTGATTGAGGTGTGGCTTTAACTGTACGGTGCCTGATGGGCACTCTTGCACAAGCTTGTATTATTATTCTTTAGGCAGAGGGGGAACACCTGGCTGCCGGCTAATGAGCTGGTCAAACTGGGCTGATTTCTGAGCTGGCTCCAGTCCAGACTGTTTGTTTATTTGTGCTGCAGCACTAGGGGGGGCACTTCCTGCACATGCTGAGTTATAATATGTCAGCTGGCCTCATTAAAACAAGTTGCTTTGACATAGACTAACAACATTTCAGTCACCCATTTTTAGGTCTGTGGAGTCCTTAATCAAATGCTAGTTCTGGTATTTGGTCTACCTATCCTTTAGTAATTGTTCCGTCCAAAACAAGCTTCCCAAAATTGAGAAAATGATGTATAATCAGAAAACTTCAGTAAATGAGACACTTTTTGGTTGAAAAAATCTCCCAAGTATTTTGACTAACATTTAAAGAGAAACAATTACCCAACAGGGACTTGATGACAACCCTGGGATTAAGAGTTCCATTATCTACAAATTGAGCTACCCTGCACAAGACCTGGATCTGTGCGCAGCACTCAAAATATCGAGAGTGCAATCCCATCATAGATTGCGATCTAGACTGAATTGGTGCCGGCAGATTGTTTGTGTTACAGCGGAATTCCCATTATAATGCCACAATATTACTTTCAACATATGTAAGGTATAAATTTTAACATTGGAATTCCCATTGGAAATGCTTACATTGCAGGTTCCAATACTGTGAGAGACTACACAGACTTCAGATCCAAACTTCTGTTGAGGACCAGAAAGGCATCAGGAGCAGTTGTAGATGTGCTGGTAGTCGCAATGTGGGGCGAGTGAACATGCACAACTGTTCCTGATGCCTTTTTGATTGGTGGCAGGGGTCAGTGTAAAATAAGTGGATCAATACCTCACACAGATCACTGTAGCAAATGCAAATTAGCTTTTCCTCCTCCTTCCTGCACAGTCTAAACGCTCTATCTATAGTTTTTGCAGGGGATAGAATGGGAACTACATTAATTTAAGGCAAGAGTGTAATGATTTTCTATGCACCTGTTATAAATGGACTGGAATTCATATCTAATCTGAATCATGCCACTTTAGGGGAATGTTTCTTGACTCTCATGCATGATTCTGGATGTCATCAATCTGTCAATCTTCTCAAAAAGGCCCACTGGACAGTGACTGGGAAGGGTCAGCTTAAGTATCTAGCCAGATGCCAGTGAGCAAATGTTGTCAACTAGTGGCTACAAACACTGATCTGTGTGCAGGTTACATTTCACTGGACTGGTTGGGATGGGGTTGGCTGTGCAGGAGGATGGTGTTTGGAAAGCGCTTATAAAACCATGTCAAGTTCACAGCTTTGTCCCTGCATAAATTTGCAACCATCTGTGTGTCAACTTGCACCTTCCATTTTGACTGTTCTCCTGTGCATTCCCCCCCCCCCTTTAACCCATCCTTCCTGCTGAGGTTGTGTGTTCTGAAACTTGCTCTGTGTTTCCCCTCTAATTTTTTAATCTCTTCGAAGCCTGTTCGCTTGGTCACCTCTCCTAACTTTGCTCCTCTCTTCTTTTTGGGATGTGTTATTGAGGTAGCAATGATAAATAAGCACTAGTGTGATGAGGGATAATGGCATTGTCTCAGTGTTTGAAGCTTCACATTACTCTGTGGGCTACAGATGAGTCTGAGCCTTACCGTTTCTGGTCTGTTTCTTACGGCCTGAATGTAGATCTGGCTTTATTCATTGCATTTAGAAGGAAATCGGTGTGTCTTATATATTAAAGCATGTGGATCCAATTAAAGATGGTCCTTGGTGATTTAGTTCAGTGGAGCTTTTGTTGGTGCAGAGGCCATGTTGGCATGACAACTAGAGAGCCCACTGTCAAGCTAGTTCACTATTTAAATTATCTGTGACTTGAAATAGCTTTGCACATCAAATGTGACATGGCAGCAAGAACAGTTTGCATGGAAAATTACTGTGATGTTAACATTACAGGGGCACAGGAGTGGGCAATGATTTAAAATAACGAGGGGGAAAAAACAATTGGTACCAATTTTATTAAACAAATTGGAAAATAGATTGTGAAGCTGTTGACCCAGGAATAGTTGATGCCTGGCACTGGTGCTTGGCTGCCAAATGTGCCAGAAGAACTGCAGTTTCAGTACTTGCTGTCTGGCAGGCACAACTTAGTAGCCTCGTACCCAAAACGTACTTTGACTTCACCCAAGAATAAATGGCAAAAGTAATAAACACTGGAACAGGGAAAGGTGATGCAAACATGTTTTTCTGCAGCCAAACTCTTGCCAAGCACAAGGCTTTATTTCCAGAGGGATAGAGTAGAGAAGTTATGGTAAACCATACTGTAATGCACGCAGTTCTGGTTACCATGTTACAATAAGAATGTAGAAGCACTGGAAAAGATGCAGAGAAGATTTACAAAGATGATATCAGAAATGTGTGGGTATACAGATCAGGAAAAGATCGATGGCTGGGTCTCTTTTTTTTTTACTTGGGGGGAAAAAAGGTTAAGGGATGACCTAATAATAGGTCTTTAAAATTATGAAAGGTTTTGATAGAGGGATACAGATAGAATGTTTTGTTTCATTTGTGGAGAAGAACATGACTATCAATATAAGATGGTCACCAAGAAACCCAAATAGGGAATTCAAAGAAAATTCTTTACCCAGTGAGTAATAAGAGTGTGGAACTCACTACCATAGGGAGTTGTTGAAGCAAATAGTATAGGTGCACTTAAGGGGAAGCTAGACAATCATAAGGGAGAAGGAAATAGACTGGTGAATAAATGAGAGATTTAGATGAAGTAAGGTGGGAGGAGGCTTGTGTAGAGCATAAACGCTAGCATGTACAGGTTTGGCCGAATGTACTGTTTCTAAGCGGTATATCCTATGTAATTTGTAGCATGGCTTCTTCCCATTTTTATTCCATCCCTCTAGATATAAAGGCTAGCATTCCATTAGCCTTTTTGATTATTTCTGTGCCTGTTTGACATTTTAATTAACCTCTTTGGACCTCTACTGTTTCTGGTTTTTAACTATTTAGAAAGTTGTTTTGGAGTTAGCAAAGAACTGAAATGTATGCTGAAATGGAGCGAAAGAATTTTTTGTATCCTTATAATTTGGAGTGTTTTCCACTTTTTTCAGGGAATGTTAGCAGAAAGAAATTGAGCTGAAGACACCTTGTGACCTTATGTGATTGGTTGGCTTAGCAGAAAAGGGAATTTTACCAGCATTGACAGCCCAAGCTTTACACTGGGATCATGGTTGATGTGGACAGTGGTTTGAATTGTCACGTCTTCTGTGCCAAAATGATTTTTAAAGAAGGACCTTGTCAGAAGCTACATACCAGCTGCCTCCTGCCTGCTTTCATCAATACAAAGCCTCTTGCAACACTAAACAAGTAATGTTATAAAACTGACTTTCTGAAGTGAGACCACCTCGGAGTACTTAGGACTATTTTCAATCTATACTTTTCACATGAAGGAAAAGCAAATCTGGGAAACATTTGATCATCTCAAGTTTATACTTTTGTTTTTTCCACAAATCCCTTCCTGCTTGAGGACCAGTTTTAAAAGATGGTATCATTCTCACTTTGTCCCTAGACTCTTCTGAAATGCATTCAGAAACAACAGCAGATCTTTTGCCTTCCAAGAATTTATTGTGACACTACTTATTGTGACACTACTTGCTGCTTTCTTTGTAGTTTTGTATACTAGCCTCAACAAAGTAGAAATAATAATAGGACCCTTTGACAGATCAATGATGAGTCAAGTTCTCTTCAAAATGTTGGCTTTTAAAAATGTTCTAGCTTTACAATTATGGTTTATTGTTAATTGGATGTTAAAGGAGCATGTGTTGAAGAAAAGATGCACATTTCTATATATCTGACATACACTTGAGTTCTGGTTGGGATTCATAAAAACAAGGGAATTCAAATTGTGCTTACCAGATTTAGCTGAACTTGCTTGCTCTCCGATAACCAGTTGGGTAATGTGTACTTTTGCCTCTTTGAAGCAACAATTAAATACAGGTCTTTTCTCTTTCGGGGGAATTGTCTGGCCTTGATCAGCTTCTCAGTGTGACATTGCTGAGATCAGACACTGAAAGGAGTTGTTGGGCCCAATTCTATGCAGTCTGCTTCTCAGTATATTGTTGCTGCCCTCATCTGTATAAGTTTAATTGTGGACTCTACATTTTAACCACTTCTTGAAATTAGATTATGTAAAATAATGTCCCTTGAAGTCTACAGAGCAAATCACCAATGCATTTGCATCTTGAGTAACTCAGCTTGGGTGGTGTGGTCACCTCACTGCAATATTCATGCATTCTGTAACACCAATTTTGTATAGATGACAAGATGAGTTTTAACTTTTTAATGTATTGTACAGTTTTCAGCAGTTAAATTTCAGCAAATTGTCTGTCTCTTTCCTCTGCATGCCTCTTTTTCTCTCTCCCAAGCCCCCCCCCACCACGGGAAAATAAGGAATTGATCTTTCTGGTTTCTTCTTCCACTGTTGATCATGCGATGAAATTGAAAATATTTGTGCTGCCATTTCTCTTCTCTGATCTGTTTCTGTATGATACAAGTCTTTGAGGCATGTTTTTGTTCTGTAAGGAAGCAAGTCTGCTGAAAGAAGAGATCTAGAATTGTTTTCAAAGTTTGAATATCTTAAGTTATCTAACCATGTTTCAGTCTTTTCTGTCAGTTGATAATTTCCCTGGTAATTAGACCAGTCCAATGGGGCAGTGGTTGTGTGCTTCCAGTAGATGTCACTTGCGTGCACTGACAGATGCAGGGTAGAGACCTCTAGTGGTGATAGGGTACTGCACTGGTATGATTTTTATTTCTCTCACTCCCCTGTAAATATTATTTCTCATCAAACTGACAGTCTGAGCAGAATGGTACAATTTATTTGTAAATATGCCTTTATTGTTGAATGATCACCTTTTTGCAATTTCTACAAGGTTCCCTTCACAGGATTGTTAATTTCCTTGTGGAAAGCAGTCAGCATTTGTTTCTTTCTGTCAGTCTTTACTTTTAAAGATTATGGGAGGTTATTTTGATATTGACACCACAGACTCTATGAAACCTTGCGATATTTTCAAAGATTTGTGCTGTTTACAGTAACATTTTCTAGTAGAATGTGTTCAGTTACAGAAAAGCTGTTACATTATCTAATGGATTTTGCTTTTAACAGTAATAAAGCATTTAGTGTCTCCTATGACTGTTAATTCACTTCAGTCGGGGTCGGGTTTGGGAGATGTGTAATGAGGTAATGGACCCACGATGATCACCAGAGGAATAAACCAAAGTCAGACACTTTTATCAGGTATTGGAATGTGGGATGATTGTCTCTAACTTGAGGCAGACTATAACATACAAGAGAAGACTTAAAAAGAGATCCTAATTAAAACAATCCAGTCCAATTTCCTTGCCCTTTCTAGAGGATCAGCACCAGCATGATTAGATGCCTTCTGTGCTGTAAGTTTCATTTTTTAAATCTTAAAATTTCTGTGGAATATTCAGCCACATGGCAGAGTGTAGAAACACTTTCAACCATTTGATCCTATCCATCTAGAACACTAACACAGCTTTAGTGTTGGTTTAAAGCAAACACCTGACACTGCAGTAATCAGGTTCAGTGGAGGGTTTCGTGTGGCTCAAATCCATGGCCTCAAATTAGAGATGAGACCAATTCTGAGTGCCTGATGCTGTGGAGGTTAGTATAAAATGAGAGCAATGTTGCAACGTTGGCTTATTTTGCATTTACTCGAAGGATTTGGAAACTGCCTACTGGAACCAAGCTGAGGTGGTAATGGGTCATCTGCTTGCCTGTGGCTGTAATGGAGTATTAGTTGTATGTCTTTAATGCAAGGCAGGACCTGGGCCTGTGTACTTACTGGATCCTGGGGTTTGTGTAGTAGAGATGATTACTTTGAGCTGACTTAAATGAAAAACAAATAGCCTATGGGACAATTTATTCTATTTGTTGGTCACGTTTACACTACCCTGACTTTGTGTAGTGTGATGCATTCTTTCTAATTCAATTGGCAAGTGTCCTTTTACTCCCTTCTCCACTGCCTAGAACCCTAACACTGCTTCCAGGTGAGTGATTTAATTGTACTTATTGACCTCTTTGCAGAACACCTGTCTGGTCTGCAAATGTCTCCAACTTCCAGTTGCTTGCCATTTTAATTTTCGGGCCCACTCTCTGACCTTTGTACTAAGACTCCTACACTGTTCCAATGAGGCTCAACAAAGGTTTGAGGAAAATTGCTCATCTTTTGATTGGGCACTTTACAGCCTTCAGGACTCAATTCAAAAATTTCAGATCAGAACCACTGCCCCTATTTTCTCAGGCAACAGCTGCTGGTAACAATCTGCTATTCCAATTTGCACCTTGATAATTTCTGTTTTTAGTTCCATTAATCACTGCTGCATTCTACCTTGTCACTGACCTTCCCTCATCTCTATTAATCTATTACATCTACTTTTTCCAGTATTAACTTTGCTTCTCCACTGATACTGTGACCAGTTGCTTTTATTCTGTTTTCAATCCAGTGTATCGTCTGATGCTAGGCCACACAGTACAGCTATTAATAGCCAGGGCTGATGAAGAGCCATGAAAAATGTCGAATTGTTCCTCATGGCTGTAGCTGCTCAGGTTGCCATGCATAGCTAGCATAGATTTGATTTTAAATTTTGAGTGGCTCGTTGTAACAGGGCAAAGTGGAATGTAATATTTGAAATTACATCCCTCTTTTAGATCATTCTCAAAACTAAACTAACTCTTACCCTGCCTCCCACAATACTTGGATAACTTGTGCTGTACATTTTAGAACATCAAAGCTGCTACAGTGTGGTATTTATATTAAAAGTAAATCTGTGCTTTAATAAGTTGTGCCAGGACAGTAGCTAGTGTGAGCATAAAGCTTTTCACAAGTCTCAATTTAAACACAATCGTAATCTTATTTCTCTGCTCTTACACCATGTCTGCATAGTTCCTCAGGAAAGCAGCAGAGCATTCTTTAATGAGAAGAACAAAGCAGTGGGGTCCCAGTGTAGTGCTGTATAGAAGTGCCATTACATAAATTATTTTCTTCCCCATCAGGAAACTACTTGAATTACCCTGTGTAAGCATATGATTATTAACATCCATTTTTCACTGAAACAATAATATACAGGTCAAGATGATGTTTGGTAACATTTAAGAATGCAGTGCTTTTTGTAGTCTTACAAACAGTTAATAGCGTATGTAACAATTGTCACTGACAAGCTTAGGCATAATATAATTGCACAGAGGTCAAGTTTTAAGACACTTGTTCTGAAAAGATATGATGGGTAACTGGCACTATTTACTACCCCACCCCCAGAAAATAGTCAATGGTGAAACCAAAGACAAGTTTTGGGGATACTGAATTGATTTTACCCATTAGAATCCAGGGAGGGTGCTTAAGAACTTGCTTCTCACCCATCATTACTTCTGAAAGCATTAAATCCACCCATTACCTTCCTTGATGTGCAACCATGACATGCAGACCTGGCACAGCAAAATCACAGTAACAGCAGATTAAGTGGTAAAGGAGGATTACTGGCCCAAAACATGAAGTAATGGGCTCACTTCACATAGTATAAATTAGGATGAAACTGCACCAGCTCTACTGCTTGTACGGTCAGATGCTCATCATTTAAGTATCTTAACAGGCCAATCGGCAAGCCTTCATTGCAGTAACTAATTGCCAGGAAATAATTAGCCTTTAGGAAGTTTCTCCAGAGACAAACCTTTAGATGTCTCCCCACATAGTTGAGCCTTTGTTTGATTCCAACCCTTGCTTTATATTTAAAAGACCAATCCATTATGGGGCAAATGGTGACTGTGAGCATCCTAAGCAAGAGGTTTTTTGAAGGTACCCCAAGCATGAAAGCAACGTGTAAAGTTATGGGGTTCATTTCCTTTCCGGACCAGTCTTAGTTTACGTGGGTGATCATTGTCTTTGGCTCTCATGTGTTGGATATAAACCTAAAAGCAAAAAAACTCCCATTAGATTAATCAATATATACTGCAGATGCTGGAAATCTGAAGTAACAAGGGAAACATGCAGCAGATCAGACACGTGATTATGAAAATCATTGACTACATTTTTTTCATTGTTTTCTGATGTGTGACAATGCATAATTGAATGACAGTGCCCCCCCCGCCCCCCGCCTTTTCCTTTGTATGAACCTAGACAGTGAGTATCAGCAGGCTCTTCAACCTAGGAAGTAATCACAGCTAGTGGCTCTCTCATAACACCATGGACCCCAGTTAAATGTTATTTTTCCCAAATTCTTCTGAGAGCAACTTATTTTAAAAATGACACATGGCAAGTATAATTCAAGATAGGCTGAGAGTTAGGATTCTACACCTACTGCCGGCTGGATGGATCAGAGTGCCCTTTCAATCATTACATGTATGAACAATGTTTACCTGGCATGCTTTAAGGCTTAGTTTGATCTCCACCTGACTGGTCTGTGTTCCCACCCACATGTAAACCTGAAAAGGCAGAAGAAATATTTTACATCATTACTGAAAGGTAAATGGAAATTAAAGAAACAGCAGGATTTTATATTTTGTGTTTTTTCCTATTCTGAGCTGAACATTAGATTCATACCCAGTATTGCTCATAGTTTAATGAGATCTACTGAGTGCCATTGTCAAGACCTTACACAGTTGGCAGTTGTAGCCTATGCAACCACGAGGCTGGAAAACTAGCACCAAACCCAATTCTGCCTACAAAGACACTTGCTAACAGTGTTATTAAACAACAGCACAAATCCTAACTGACTTACTATCCCTAGTTCACATTAAGGCCTCTATTGCAACCTCAGCATAAACCAGGCACCCTCTGGGGCTGTGGTTTATTTACACAATGGCTTCAAAATTCTGCTCAGCTTCAGAAAATATTTAAGGTTTAAATGTACACATATATAGAATTTGTAGAAATAAATATATTGATAAACCACCACAAGAGAAGTAGGCCATTTGGCCCATTGAGTCTGCTCATTCTCAACTCCACTTTCCTGCCTTTTCCCCATAACCCTTGATTCCCTTACTGATTAAAAATCTATCTCAGCCTTGATTTACTCCACAGCCCTCTGCACTAAAGAATTCCACAGATTGACTACCCTCAGAAGAAATTCCTCCTCATCTGTTTTAAATGGGTGCCCCCTTACTGAGATTATGCCCTCTGGTCTTAGACTCTCCTGCAAGGGGAAACAACTTCTCAGCATCTACCCTGTCAAGCTCCCTAAGAATCTATGTTTCAATAAGGTTGCCTCTATTGCTTCTAAATTCCAATCAATTACAGGCCCAACCTCTCCTCATAGCAAAATCCCTCCAAACCTGGGGTCAACCTTCTCTGCACTGCCTCCAATGCCAGTATATCTTTCCTGAGATAAGGGGACAAACTGTTCACAGTATTTGAGGTGTGGTCTAACTAGTGCCTTGTATTGTTTTAGCAAGACTTACCTACTTTTATACCCCATGCCCTTTGAAATAAAAGCCAACATTCCATTTGCCTTCCCTATTTACCTGTTGAACTTGCATGTTAGCTTTTTGGTATTCATGCACAAGGACTCCCAAATCCCTCTGTACTGCAGCTTTCTGCAGTCTTTCTCATTTAAATAATATTCAGCTTCTCTATTCTTCCTGACAAAGTGCATAACCTCACATTATATTCCATCTGCCAAGTTTTTGCCCACTCACTTAGCCTAAATATATATTGCTGTAGACTCAGCTGACTTACAACCATTCAGTGCCCTCCAGAATTGACTACTTCACAAGCATTTGGTAATCTATCATTTTGTATGTAGCTTCCTGATGTTCTCAAATGCCCAAGAGTAGGTGGGTGACTGTTTCAGACCTTACATCCTCACTGTGCCTAAAAGAACATGCACTCCACCTCTGCATGTGCCTGCCCAGGACAGCAGAATTTAACTGGATAAGTCACATTGTGGGAGACTGCAAACATATTCCACCAGCTTCAAGGCCCAATGTTTAATACCACTGCCCTGGTTTGCCTGCTATAGCTTTGTAGTTGTTTACTAACCTCTTTTCCATTGTCAAGCAACATGATGTCATCATCTGCAAGATCATCCTGACAGAAATCAGAGCACTTCTCCGACACAGAAAAATAGCCCTTCTCGTTGGAACACCTTAAAGGAATAAATGATGCATTCCATCAGTAAGTGCCTTCCGCAGGATCCCACATAGAAATCGAGAAAGTAAAACCAGTGTTTCTGAAACTAGACTCCGTAGACACTTCCCGAGGTCTGCAAAAGAGTCGAGCAGTACACGAATGAGTGGCAGCTGGAAGTGAGCTTGGTGGAAGCCAGAAGCAGAAAGAACTTCATTTGACTGAGAACCTCTGCACTAAACAGATTGTCTCTATGAAAAGCTAATCATTTTTCAAGCATGTGGTTTGCAATTACTAAAGCGTGGAGGTAGACCATCTCTGCACATACCTAAAAAGCCTGGAGTGCTTCATGTATTCTGCATCTTCATCATATTGCTTTTCTCCACCTATTCCAACCCAGAAGAAGTTTTCAGGCTCCTCCCCCTCACTTATCACCTAAAATAACAGCAGATAATTTGTCCACAGCTAGTCAATGATACAATTTACAGCACTCAGTCAACTTTCCCAGAACAGCGGTGGAATTTGGGAGCAGAAAATTGTGCAGCCATGATTCAGATGCAGCAACTACTACACAAATTGTGTGTGCGCGCCCCCAGCTTAGGGTGTCACACTGTACCCTTTGCTGCTTCCCAACTCAGGGCATCACACTAAAGTGTAAAATTTAGCCCGACAGCATCGTATACAGAAAAAATATTGAACTAAGTTTCCAGTTATATGAGAACAGTCCTTAATTAGGCTTGCTTATTATAAGAAAATGTAGTAACAGAACACTTGGAAAGTGTTAATAAGATTAGACAAAGTCAGCATGGGTTTATGAAAGGGAAATCATGCTTAACTAATCTACTGGAATTTTTTTGAGGATGTAACTAGTGGAATAGATAAGGGAGAACCAGTGGCTGTGGTGTATTTGGATTTCAAGAAGGCTTTTGATAAGGTCCCACATAAGAAGCTAGTGGGCAAAATTAAAGCAGATGGGATTGGGGGTAATATACTGGCATGGGTTGAGAATTGGTTGACAGACTAGAAACAGAGAGTGGGAATAAATAGGTCTTTTTCCAGATGGCAGGTGGTGACTAGTGGTGCACTGCAGGGATCAGTGCTTGGGGCCCCAGCTATTCACGATATATATAAATGACTTGGATGAGGAAACCAAATGCAGTATTTCCAAGTTTGTTGATGACACAGAACTGGGCGGGGTTGTGAGGAGGATGCAAGGAGGCTTCAAGGTGATTTAGACAAGTTGCTTGTGTTGGCAAACACATGGCAGATGCAGTATAACGTGGATAATTGTGAAGTTATATACTTTGGTGTGAAAAACAAAGGCAGAATATTATTTAAATGGTGATTATAAAAAGGGATCTGGGTGTCCTTGTACACCAGTCAATGAAGTAAACAGGCAGGTGCAGCAAGCAATTAGGCAGGCAAATAGTATGCTGGCCTTTATTGCAAGAGGATTTGAGTTCAGAAGTAGGGATGTCTTACTGCAGTTAGAAAAGGCCTTGGTGAGACCACACCATATTGCATGTAGTTTTGGTCTCCCCTACCTAAGAAAGGATATACTTGCCATAGAGGGAGTGCAGCGAAGGTTCACTAGGCTGATACTGGGGATGGCAGGACCCGAATGAGAAGGGATTGGTTCGATTTGGCCTGTATTCACTAGAGTTTAGAAGACTGAGGGGGAATCTGATTGAAACGTATAAAATTCCAATACGGCTATATAGACTAGATACAGGGAGGATGTTTCCCCTGGTTGGGGAGTCTAAAACCAGGGGCCACATTCTCAGGATATGGGGCAGGCCATTTAGAAATGAGATAAGGAAAAATCTCTTCACTCAGAGGGTGGTCAACCTGTGGAATTCTACCACAGAGTGACTTGGCCGCCACAGTCTTAAGTATATTCAAGAAAGAAATTGATGCCCCTGATTTCCAAAAATTTATCAAGGGAGAAAGCGAGAATATGGCGTTGAGCTGGAGAATCAGCCATGATCATACTGAATGGCAGAGCAGGCTTGAAGGGCCCAATGGCATACTCCTGCTCCTAGTTTCTATGACAAACCCATTTTGCCCACCCCAGCTGTGATGGCCCCTGAAGGAGGAAGTCAGCTCCAAATATCTCTAAAATCCTTAAATAATGAACCGAAACAAAATAAATTAAAACTATTTCTCTTAAACTTCATTAGAGGTGTCAATTAAATATACACCATAAAAAGATCCACTGTAAATTAAATGAACAGTTTGGCCCCTTTTTGGAAAACAGTGGCCTCACTAAACACTCAAAAAAAATTTCTTTAAAACTACTGACCAGAACCAGGCTACTGTCATCAGAAAAATGCCAAATATAACATTTACTTTATGATACTCCACAATAAAATGAGTTTACATGCAGTCACTGAAGTCCTGGTCACTATATTCCATTACAAGGATTGGACTGGTTAGAGGCAGGCTAGAAGCAAAAACATATAGAACTGCTTTGTAAGTTGAAGCAATGAACAGCAATCAGCACCTCGGGTATCACTGGTGTACAAGAATCTCTGCTCCCTCATAGTCTCCAACTAATCATTCAACACGATAATAAAAAAGGCCATCAACAGTGTAAAGATCTCCTTTCTTCAACTCCTCTCCCAAGGTGCACAATGGTATCCCATCCACATGACAACTCTTCATATGTGATCGGCAGGTTATTCAACAAGTTGGACCTCCAAATACACATCTATGCAATAGGAACCCAGTGATTTTCCCCTTCTACTGACTGGATCACCTATCTGAACCCACATTAGAGGCTGAACCAAGAGCTCCTTTCCTCGTCTGTATACATTTATTAATTGAGCCACCTTGCAGGACCTGTGCAATGTTTGCTCTTGAGAATCAGCATGCCAAGGGCAGGACACCAGTTTCTGGATAAGACTGTGGCCTACAATGGTCAACAGGCTGAACTCAGCTTCAATGCCTTAAGGGAAGTACCAAAAGTCCTGGTTCAAGCAAAGAGATTGGGGCAAGGAGAACACAAGAGAGAAGTCCTTTAAAGGCCATCACCCACCCAGCTGGACACACCTAAGCAAAACAGCATGAAGCAGCATTGGGACAAGTTATACACACTTGCCTTTCCACAGGCACAGGAAAAGAGGAATTATTGGGGAGAAAAATAACTTGGTGTTACCTTCATCTCATAGTAATTTTTACTTGTTTGAAAAATCTGTTTCTTTTTCGGCACAAGAAGAGTAATTCTAGATTCCTTTTTTTTCAGGTTTGAAAGTCTTAAGAATTAGTTACCTGTTTGCTATATGTTTCATCAAACATATTATTCATGATATCTTCCGCGAGTTTGGCCTCATCTGGATCTGCTGCACGTCCAACCCAGGTATAGACAATACCTTGGTTATCAGTACTCTCAAAAGGCACCTAAGGGAGAAGAACAGAAAGCAAGAAACACACAAACTAGTACAGACCAATCTTTCACCTCCGACCCTTGAAAACAAGCACTATTCACTTGCAATTTTCATCAGGGGTCACCAGGAAATGATCAGGAGTAGGAATTCGACTGATTTCCACTGCAATTTGGTTATGCCCCAACAGCTAACTCAGCAGTTACTTTCATATTTTCCATTTCCTATTTTAAACTCTAGTGCAATCTACATGAAATTTTCTGTCTCATAACAGCAAGGATTCCTTTGGTACAAGGAGGTAACCACAACTGCACGCTCCAGCTGGAGATCAACCAATGAATATAGTAATGCAGACTATAGATTTGTACTCTATCCCTCTTCCAATACAATGTTATTTAATTTCTTTGTCCCGCTGTTTAACACTGGGTGAGCTGTTTTCATAGATTTATTGTTCAGCACCCTGCTCTTCTGTTCCATTCAACCCTTGTAAGTCATGTAACTGCTTTACACTTAGCCACGCTGAAGAGCAGCTGTCTGTTGATATTCGCAGAGTCCTTTTTTAAAACTGGGACAGCCTACTCACCAATCTTTTTATATCCAGCTTATTGTGTGGTTCCCCAATCTCATTACTCTCTCACCACCACCTCTTTTGTCTCCTCCACAGTTGCTAAATTATCAGATTGTTACCTGAAATCCAGTGCTGAATGAGCAGAAATTTCCATAGCCTTTGGTCCCCAATCCAAATTCTGTTCCCTAGCTACTGACTCCACCCTTTCCTTGTCAACTATCTGAGACTAAGTCAGATTGTTTGCAACCTGAGTGAAGTACTTGACTCTGGGATAAGCTTCCAACCATGTAGTCAGTCTTGGTGTTGGCACCTATTTCCACCTCCCTAATATTGCCCCACTTTGCCCCTGCCCGAGCTCAATTGTGGCTGAAACTTTCATTCATGCCTTTATACTCGACTATTCCAACGCACCCCTGGCCAACCTCCCACAGTCTACCTACCTCGGCTGCTGCCCATTTTTTTACTTGCACCAAGTTCCAGTCACCCATCACTAATGTTCCCTCTGGGCTGCAGGCATGCACAGCCATGCAGAAACCCAGAAGGTTACACACAGCCTGTTCGCAAGATGTCTGCATATCTATGCTGCTCTAATTTCATCATCTTGAGTATCCCCAATTTTAATTTGTTTAGCATTGATGGTCATGTCTTCAATTGCCAAGGCCTTAAGCTCTAAAATTTCCTCCCTAAACCTCTCTACTTCTCTCTTCTTCTTTAAGATCCTCCTTAAAACCTACCACTATAACCAAGCTTTTGGTTATCTACCCTAATATCTTGTGGCTTGATGTAAAACTTTGTTTTCTTTTTCTAATGCTTCACACACACATGTTGTTACTGTAGCTAGCAGCTACATAATATACACACACACAGATACAGCCAAGGCTTGTCTGTGCATGGGAAGGTGAGGGGTTAACCCAATTTAACTTTAAGTTTGTTCATAATTAAGCATTACCTTAAGGATGTAGCAAAAGTCAGAATTCAACATACTGGAATCTGTACTGATCTGGATACATCTGCAAACAATAAGAGATTATTTTAAAAACATAGGATACAAATTTCTCCACATCATCCTTGTCGGGGCATTACCGGACACAACCAAGAAGGTAGGTGCACAACCTGCTACTGGCATCTTTGCCAACAACATTCAGGAGATCTTGGTGACCTATCCTCATATGTTGTTGGGAGAAGGGTATATCTGGTCTCCATAAAACATTCACAGTAAGGCCTAATATTTGAGTGAGCTCCAGAACCAAATCCAAATTCCAGCACTTGTTACACCCACATTGGGCTCTAATGCAATGAACCATCTCCTACAGGTACATGTATACTAGACATTATTGTTCAAAACCCAAGTACAGCAGATGGGGTTAAAACCCAGTGTCAGAGGTAGAAACAACTCCAAATACATCACGTCATCCTGTGGGCTAGCTTTGAACTGACAATCACCATCGAGACTAGTGTGAGACCAGAGTGGATTAGATACATCAAATGGACAGAACAGGGCTGTAACTTAACTCAACCCCACACATAACTAAGCAACCTTTTTTCTAATTACAAAAAGAGAATTACCTGGAAAAACTCAGCAGGTCTGGCAGCATCGGCGGCGAAGAAAAGAGTTGACGTTTCGAGTCCTCATAACCCTTCAACAGAACTGAGTGAATCTAAGGAGAGGGGTGAAATATAAGCTGGTTTAAGGTGGGGGGGTGGGGGGGTTGGGTGGTGAGGTTGTAGGGACAAGCAAGCAGTGATAGGAGCAGATAATCAAAAGATGTCACAGACAAAAGAACACAGGCGTTGAAGGTGGTGATATTATCTAAACGAATGTGCTCATTAAGAATGGATAGCAGGGCACTCAAGGTACAGCTCTAGTGGGGATGGGGTGGAAAGGCTAGCAGGGCATAAAAGATTTAAAAATAATGGAAATAGGTGGGAAAAGAAAAATCTATATAAATTATTGGAAAAAACAAAAGGAAGGGGGAAGAAATGGAAAGGGGGTGGGGATGGAGGAGGGAGTTCAAGATCTAAAGTTGTTGAACTCAATATTCAGTCCAGAAGGCTGTAAAGTGCCTAGTCGGAAGATGAGGTGCTGTTCCTCCAGTTTGGGTTGGGCTTCACTGGAACAATGAAGCAAGCCAAGGACAGATGTGGGCAAGAGAGCAGGGTGGAGTGTTAAAATGGCAAGCGACAGGGAGGTTTGGGTCATTCTAGCGGACAGACCGCAGGTGTTCTGTAAAGCAGTCGCCCAGTTTACGTTTGGTCTCTCCAATGTAGAGGAGACCGCATTGGGAGCAAAGAATGCAGTAGACTAAGTTGGGGGAAATGCAAGTGAAATGCTGCTTCACTTGAAAGGAGTATTTGGGCCCTTGGATGGTGAGGAGAGAGGAAGTGAAGGGGCAGGTGTTGCATCTTTTGCGTGGGCATGGGGAGGTGCCATAGGTGGGGGTTGAAGAGTAAGGGGTGATGGAGGAGTGGACCAGGGTGTCCTGGAGGGAACGATCCCTACAGATTGCTGCCGGGGGTGGGTGAAGGGAAGATGTGTTTGGTGGTGGCATCATGCTGGAGTTGGCGGAAATGGCGGAAGATGATCCTTTGATTGCGGAGGCTGGTGGGGTGATAAGCAAGGACAAGGGGGACCCAATCATGTTTCTGGGAGGGAGGAGAAGGCGTGAGGGTGGATGCACGGGAGATGGGCCAGACACGGTTGAGGGCCCTGCCAATGACTGTGGGTCTTTTGTTCTTTTGTCTGTGACATCTTTTGATTATCTGCTCCTATAACTGCTTGCTTGTCTCTACAACCACACCCACCCCCCCCACCTTAAACCACCTCTCCTTAGATTCACTCAGTTCCGCTGAAGGGTCATGAGGACTCGAAACGTCAACTCTTTTCTTCTCCGCCGATGCTGCCAGACCTGCTGAGTTTTTCCAGGTAATTCTGTTTTTGTTTTGGATTTCCAGCATCCGCAGTTTTTTGTTTTTATCTTTTTTCTAACTACTTCAGTGTCTGAAGTGTAATTTGTTAGCATGCTTACCCAAGTCACCAGCATATGGTGAGAGGAAGGGAAGAAAAGGGGGCAAAAGGATTATACTTTCTGCCTGTGGCACTAAGACAAAGCCCTCAATAAAGATACCGCAATGTCCAAATGCAGTAAGATCTGGAAAATATCCCAGCTTGGGCTGACAAGCAGCAAGTAACATACATGCCACACATATGCCAGGCAATGACCATCTCCAACAAGAGAGAATCTAACCATTGCTCCTTGATGTTCAAAGGCATTACCATCAATGAATCCCCTACTATCAACATCCTGAGGGTTACCATTGACCAGAAACTGAACTGGACTAGCCATATAAATGCTGTGGCTACAAGGGCAGGTCAGTGGCTAGGAATCCTGTGACATGTAACTGGCTTCCTGATTCCCCAAAACCTGTCCACAAGCCACAAGTGATAGAATACTCCCAACTTGCCTGGATGAGTGGAGCTCTCATAACACTCAAGAAGCTTGACATCATCCAGGACAAAGCAGACCGCTTGATTGGCACCACATCCACAAACATTCACTCCCTCCACCACCGATGCATAAAAGCAGCAGTGTGTACCATCTACAAGCAGGAATTCACCAAGACTCCTTAGACAGTGCTTTCCAAGCCCATGACCACTACCATCTAGAAGGGCAAGGGCAACAGATAGATGGGAACACCACCATCTGGAAGTCCCTCACCATCCTGACTTGAAAATATATCGCCGTTCCTTCACTGTCATTGGGTCAAAATCCTGAAACTCCCTCCCTAACAGCACTGTGGGTGTACCTATGCCACATGGATTGCAGCGGTTCAAGAAGGCAGCTCACCATCACCTTCTCAAGGGCAACCACGGATGGGCAACAAATGCTGGCCCAGCTAGCGAAGCCCACATCCCATGAATTAATTTTAAAAAAAGATTCATGCCTAAGGTTGGAATTCATGGGCAAGTCGGAGAAAGGAGAGCAAGCTGGTTCACAAAATAAAAAACAGAGTTAGGATTAAAGGATAGTTAGTCAGTCTGGCTAATGATGGGAAGTATTGTTCCACAAGGATTAGTGTTAGTTAATAGTTAATACAAAAGGAGAACTAACAAAATACAGGAAAATATTAATACACTTGAAGTACAAGCGCATACAATCGGCAAATGAACTCCAATATTGAAATGTATAAGGTGGTACATTTTGGTAGGAAGAATAAGGAGTGCTCCACTCTTTCTCCCCCCCGCCCCCCCCCCCACTATTCTGCTTCTTCCCCATCACCCCTCTCAACCCCTGAACTCCTCCCACTACCCCACACCCACTGTTTTACCCCACTTCACCCCAAGGAGATGTGCTATGTGCCTGATGTTGGACCAAATCTGCTCTCAAGAAGTAATAATTTTGATAAGCTATTATTTAATTTTGCATTAACATTAGCTACAAGAGCAGGCCAGAGGCTGGGAACTCTGATTAGTGACTCACCTCCTGACCCCTCAAAGTCTCTTCACCTTCTACAAGGCATGAACCAAAGTGTGGAGTAATCTCACTCACCTGAATGGGAGTAGCAGCAACAACAATTAGGCGCCATCCAGAACAGAACATTTCACTTGACTGAATTTAGTAGCAGGGGGCACCAAGCTCTATCCTCTCCCCCACTAGTGTACTGTGGCTGCAGTTTTTAACTATCTATCAGGTGTACAACACCAACTCACCAAGGTCGCTTCACCAGAACCTTCCTCCCTATGACCTCTACTAAGATGACGGACAAGGACAGTAGATGCATGGAAACACAATCATCAACTAGTTCCACTCCAAATCACAAAACATCAAACTCACCAAATATATATCACTGTTCTTTCCTCATTGCCAGGTATTTGAATGTTAATATCTGAAATTGCACAGCTAACACCTTCTTGAAAGTACCTTTACCATAGGACTGCAGCTGTTCAAGGAGTTGGCTTCACCAGCATCACCAACATTCCAGAAACAAGTAATGAGATAAATCTGGGAACAAGTTAGTCACTCACCCTTTCAAGCAGAGTTGGTGTACAGTGAGGAGAAAGAACAAGGGAAAAGGGACAAAAGCAAAGCCTCACCTGGAGCAGACAGCACTGCCATTGGTGCGGATGTGATAGAGACTGGGTTGCAGACCATTCTCTGGGGTCTTCCTCTTTCCTTTGTGAATAATGAACTTCCTTTTGAAGTGAGAAAGAAACTTCAGGTTCTCCTGCTGCTGGGTCATTCGCACCACCTAATAGACAGGGACACAAATTAATCCACCATTTCGTTTTTCTTTCCTTCTTTCATTTCCAAGCCCCAATGCAACATCCATGCTACATGTACCAGCATGGTCTTAGCAGCAACACATACAACTCTGTTCCCTTGTTCCCTTCGGATCTTGTAATAAGGTTGGAGGGTCAGCATACCTTCACTGAAGCCATATAACCACAGGTAATCCTATTGTCTATCAATGTCCTTAATTTCAATGTCCTTAATTTACAAAGATTTAAGTGAAATAACTTAAGGATAGATCAGCACAGAGTTTTCTATAGCTCCACTGCACTGTCACAGAGAAACTCCTAATTTAAACACTGTTTCCATAGCTGGCAGGGCTTGCCTAGCCTCTCAAGCTCAATAGAAAAATAGATCACACAAAAGATGGTCCTTTTTTCACTCTGGTGTCCAACCTCTCCCTTCATCACAACCTATCTTGTCTGTAGTATGGGAAAAAGGACTGAATAGTTCTTTCAGAAAGCTGGAATAGGCAAGAGGCAAAGGGCATCCTTGTGCTCTGTATAGTTCTAACAGCCTAAGTACACTACCTTGTAGGGGATGGGAGTGCTGTGACTCCACTTGGATCAGAGTGTGCCCTTTTCCCTTGTACAAACTGATTACGGAAGCACATTATACCATACATACATGCCAACTTACAAAACTTTTCCAGAATTATCGCTCCCACCATTATAGCAGCTGGGTCAAAATCCTGGAATTCCCTCCCTAACAGTGGGTGTATCTACACCACATGGACTGCAGCAGTTCAAGAAGGCAGCTCAAAACCACCTTCTCAAGGGCAATTAGGGATGGGTAATAAATACTAGCCTAGCCAGCAGCACCACATCTCATGAGTTAATATAAAAAAAAATCCTCCAAAATTGATTTAGATGGATAACAATTGAAACCTGGTAGATAAACTCTGGGCAGACAGTAATGCAAAGATATGCACATTAGGCAAGGTAGAGTTAGCAGCTGTTCTTTCTCCCAGCCCCTGGTTGTGCTGTTAGTGCGGGGTTGTAAAAAACAGCCAGTGAATAAGAGCTAGAAAAGCCGATTGTCCATGCGAAACCCAGATGTTTAGACAGTATGAAGCACAGCCCTACTGAAAAAAACTAAGCTCACTCCGAAGGTTCAGCTAAGGAGAAACTTCTGATCTGATTCTCATCTAAATGGGTGTCAATAGATTTAAAAACAAAAAAACTGCGGATGCTGGAAATCCAAAACAAAAACAGAATTACCTGGAAAAACTCAGCCGGTCTGGCAGCATCGGCGGAGAAGAAAAGAGTTGACGTTTCGAGTCCTCATGACCCTTCGCAAGTTCTGTCGAAGGGTCATGAGGACTCGAAACGTCAACTCTTTTCTTCTCCGCCGATGCTGCCAGACCTGCTGAGTTTTTCCAGGTAATTTTAATTTACTCCTAATTGCCCTACCAAGCCACTCAGTTATATCAAACCACTGCAAGGATTAACAAACAAATGGAGCACTCTGTTACGTCTCGGCATTGAATCAGGACATGAAGGCACAATACGTCCAGCTGATCCTGCCAAGTGCTCCACAATAACATCAGAGGACTTAAACCATTTGAAGTCTCTCAGAATCATACCCATCAGCCAATACCCCACCATCATTCCTGGGCATGTCCTTTACCACTGGCAGGATATCCCAGAGGTGGAAGCAGTGCAATACAAAATGGAAACAACTTTGGGAGAGTCCTCAGCAGTGACTCTAGGCATCTTGGACTCTCACGGTCTCAGGTCAAACATGGGCAAAGAAATCTGCTCATTGCCACCTACCATTCTCCCTCAGTTCATGAATCGTAATCACCAAGAGTGACCCAGTAGTCACACCACTGACCAAGGCCTGAAGGACACAGCTGCCAGACTGGGCTTGCTGCAGGTGGTGAGAAAACAAACCAAGAATAACTTACTTGGCTTTGTCATCTAGTGTCTCATGTGGCACTACCGCTATCCTAAGTGGGGCAGATTTATGTATTCTGCAGTTCAAAACTTGGCATCCATGAAGCACTGTGAGCCATTAGCAGAATTCTATTCCACCATTATCTAGAACCTCATTTACATATATTATTCATTTTGGGATTTAGGAGTCATTAACAAAGCCAGCATTTCTTGCTCATCCCTAGTTGTCCAAGAAAGTGGTGGTGAGCTGCCTTCTTCAACCGCTGTAGTGCGTGTAGAGAAGGTACTTAGACTCATAGATGCTTACAGCACAGAGGAGGCCATTTGGCCCATCATGTCTGTGCTGGTCAACAAAGATCTGACTACACTAATCTCATTTTCCAGCGCTTGGCTCATAACCCTGGAGGCAATGACAACACAAGTGAATATCTAAATACTTCTTAAATGTTACGAGAGCTTCTGACTCACCTTTGAGGCAGTGAGTTCCAGACCCCCACCACCCTCTGGGTGAAAACATTTTTCCTCAAATCCCCTCCTAGCCTTCTACCTCTTACCTTAAATCTATGCCCCCTGGTTATTGACCCCTCTACTAATGGAAAAAGTACCTTCTTATCCACCCTAAATATGCCTCTCATAATCTTATACACTTCTATCAGTCCCCTCTCAACCTTCGCTGCTCCAAGCAAAACAACCCCAGCCTATCCAATCTTTCCTCATAGCTCAGGCCCTCCAGCCCAGGTAGCATCTTTGTAAATCTCCTCTGCACCCTCTCTAGTGCAATCACGTCCTTCCTATAATGTGGTGACCAGAACTGCACACTGTACTCCAGTTGTGGCCGAACTAGCATTTTATACTGTTCCAGCATAACCTCACTGCTCTTATATTCTGTGCCTCAACTATTAAAGACAAGTATCCCATATACCTTCTTAACCACCTTATCTACCTGCCCTGCTACCCTCAGGGATCTGTGGATATGCACACCAAGGTCCCTCTGATCTTCAATACTTTAAGGTCTTACCATTCATAGTGTAATCCCTTGCCTTATTAGCCCTCCCCAAGTGCATTACCTCACACTTTTCTGGGTTGGATTCCATTTGCCACTGCTCTGCCTACCTGACCAGTCCATTGATCTCTTCCTGCAGTTTACGGTTATCCTCCTCACTATTTACCACCCTACCAATTTTCGTGTCATCTGTGAATTTCTTGATCATACCCCCTACATACACCAAAAGCAGCAAGGGCCCCAACAACGAGCCTGTGGAACCCCACTAGAAACAAACTTCTAGTCATAGAAACATCCCTCTACCATCATCCTCTGCTTCCTGCCTCTCAGCCAATTTTGGATCTAACGTGCCACTTTGCCTTGGATCCCATGGGCTCTTACTTTCTTAACCAGTCTGCCATGAGGGACATTATCAAAAGCTTGGTTAAAGTCCATGTATACAACATTAAATGCATTAACCTCATCAACACTCCTGGCTACCTCCTCAAAAAATTTGATCAAATTTGTCAAACATGACTTTCCCTTAACAAATCCATGCTGACTATCCCTGATTAATCCGTGTCTCTCCAAGTGCAGATATATTCTATCCCTCAGAATTATTTCTAGTAACTTCCCCACCACTCAGGTTAGACTGACTGGCCTGTAATTTCCTGGTCTATTCCTTCCTTTTTAAATAATGGGACAACGTTAGCAGTCCTCCAAAGGGCAGTCCTCCAACTTCCAAAGGGCTGCTAGGTGGTGAGTTCTGGGATTTTGACCAAATGACAATGAAGGAACAGTGAAATATGTCTAAGACAAGATGAAGTTGTGAATTGGGGGTGATGGTGTTCTCATGTATCTCCTGCCCTTATTCTTCCAGGTGGAAGCTTTGCTGTATGTAGGCATAGACTGCTTCATCACCTAAGGAATGGCAAAGAAAACAGAGCACCTTACAGTGAACATCCCAGAAGTCCATGGGGGAGAAAAGTGTTCAGTGGCTTGAGCAACAGTTAACAAAGGGCGGTATCTATTGGAAGCCAAACACCTCAGCCACAGTATTCCTTAGGACAGCATCCTAGGCCCAACTATCTTCAGATGCTTTTATCAATAACTTGCCTTCCATCATAAGTGGGGCAGTTTGTTAATAATTGAAGCAGAACACTGCACAATCACAATATCTCAGATAAATGAAGCAGTCTATATCAGCATGCAACAAAACCAGGACAACACTGAGACTCTGGCTGACAAGTGACAAGTATCATTCATGTCAAACAATTCCTGGGAAATAGCCATCTCCAATAATCAAAGTTTAACCACCTTCCATGATATTCATGGCATTACCATCTCTGAATCCCATACCAACATTTTGGGGGTCACCATTGACCAGAAACTCAATTGGACCAGCCATATAAATGCTGTGGCTATTCATGCAGGTCAGAGGCTGGGTATTATGCAGCAGCAGGCTCACCTCCTGACTCTTCCACCACCTACAAGATAAAGTCAGGAATGTAATGGAATACTCTCCACATGCCTGGATGGGTGCAGCAACAAGGCTCACACAGCCTGACACCCTCCAAGATAAAGCAGTCCATTCTTTGGCATCCAATCCACCACCTTAAACATTCACTCCCTCCACTACCAAGTGCCATTGGCAACAGCATATTCCATCTGCATGATACACTGCAGCATTTTGTCAAGGCTTCTTTGGCACTACTTCCCAAACCTGCGACCACAACCATCTCAAAGGACAAGGGCAGTAAAAGCATGGAATGCCTTCAACTCAAGTTCCCCTTCCAAGTCACATACCACCCTGACTTGGAAATATATCGTTCCTTCTTACTCAATGCATCAAAATCCTGAAATTCCCTACCTAACAGAACTGTGAGAGTATCTTCACTAAACAGATTGTAGCAGTATGAGAAGGCAGCTCATCACCTCTCTTCACAAGCATCTAATGACAGGCAATAATTGTTAGCGATGCCCATGCTCCAAGATTGTGGAAAAAAACACAGCTTGTTTGCCAGAGCACAGAATAATCCTTATGCGCAAGAGTCAGTGCCTTCAAGCGATAAGTGGAAGGGAGAAAACCATAAGCAAAGAAAAACCCCAAATTTGTCTTCCGGCATTTCAAACATGTGCTGACAGATAACCTCAAATATAAAAGACTTCATTATACACAATTTCATGTTGAGAACATGCAACTGTTTACCTCAAGTTTGCCAGGGAAAAGGCTCTCAAATTTCTTCTGTAGGCTGAAGGTGAAAGTTAGCCAGCCCATGTTGGAAGCCTCTCGGCCCTGCCAGAAGTACACCACGCATTGGAAGTCTTCCTCCTGCTGTTTTTCTTCATCATCCCCATCCTCTTCCATCTTCTCTTTATCTTTCTGATCATCTTCATACTCCACTGGAACCCAGTACCTGAAACAAACAAGGAAGACTGAATGAGAATGATACTTACTACAAACACATGGGACAGAGGAGTGTGGGTGGGGCACAGCAGGGAAGCAACCTGGAATCTGACTTCACTCTCTGAAACAGGCTTAAATGAATTGAGATTGAGAAATTGCTTGTTGATGCAACTGATGAGGATCAAACTGGAAGAGAGTAAGGTGCAGGTAGCAATTCAATTGAGTAGTAGATGCCATTCGTAAATTATTCAAGCTTTGTATTTGCATTCTATGATGTTAGTGACTTAATATGAAGTCAAAGTGGCTCATATAAACATGATATTGTACTTGTGCAGTTATCCAGTCTAATATATAACTCCACTTTAACTAGTTACCTGCAAAGAAAGACGTAACAGTCTTGAGTATAAAAATGACCAAAATCTTCTTCGGGAAGGCGCGCAAATTTCTTTCCTTCAAGCACAAAGCCTTCCATCCCATCCAGGTCCTCATTCCACTCCTCCATTAACTGCTCGGCCTGAAGTTAGAAACCAAGACTCAACTTCTTGCTGAAGAAACTGCATCTCATTTGCACCAACAAACAGCGAGAAAGGCTTACAGAGTTAACATATTCATATTTTTTAATTCAAGGGCAAACAACTTTTAGAAAGCTGAATACCTCCAAAAGATTACTGCCATAATTAACAGGAGGCATGAGCTATTCAGTCAGCCCTTCAAGCCTATTCCACCATTCGATTAGGTCATGATTGATCTGAATCTCAACTCCATGTACCCATATCTCTTCGTGCTCTTAACTAACAAATATCCATCTGAATTTTAAATTTTCCAATATAACCTCATTCTCAACATTGTTTTGGGAGCTCCACATTTCCACTACCCTTAGTTTGAAGAAGTGTTTCCCCAACATCACGCCTGAAAACAGTAGCTCTGATTTTAATTTTATTCCTCTTGTTCTCGACCCCACCCCCCCACACCAGAGAAAATAGCTTTTATCTACCCTAGCAAATTCTTTAATCTTAAACAACTCAATTAATTCATCCTTAATCTTCTCAATAAAATATAAACTTAATCTATAAACTGTCCTCAAAATTTAATTCCTTTAGCCTCAGTATCATTTTGATGAATCTGCGCTGCACTTCCTCCAAGACCTTCCTGAGATGCAGTACCCAGAAATGAACACAGTACTCGATGCAATCTAACCATAGCATGACACAACTGTAGCATACCTTCCATTCTTTGCATACCAGCCCCTGAAGGCCAACATCCCAATCATCTTTTAATAATTTTTTGTACCATCCACTAGCTTTCATATTTTCTGTACGTGGACCCCTAAATCTCTCTACTCCTTGACTGTTCCTAGCTAATATTTGGAAAAGAGATAAAAAGAATTAAAAATCAAATCAGTGGCAATTCACTTTCAGAGTATTCTCATAAAAACTAGGAAGAGAATAGGCCATACAGTCCCTTAAGACTGGTCCACCATTTAATGAGATCACGGCTGATCCTCGACCTCAACTCCACTTTCTTGCCTGATCTCCATATCCCTCGATTCTCTTAAGAGTCCAAAACTATAGCAATTTTAATCTTGAATATACTCAACAACGTTATGGGATAGAGAATTCCAAAGATTCACAACCCTTAGAGTAAAGATATTTCTCATCTCAGTCCAAAATGTCCATCCTTTTCCTGAGACGATGACCCCCGCTATACTCCCTAATAAGATGAAACAGCCTCTTGGCATCTACCCTGTCAAGCCCTCTTGGAATCGTATATGTCTCAATGAGATCACCTCTGATTCTTCTAAACTCCAGAGACTGCAAGCCCATTCTACTCAAATCTTTACAACTTTCTCATCCTAGGAACCACCAGTCAAGCCACTTGAGAATTTTAGACATTATAATGAAATCACCTCTCTTTCTTCTAAACTCCAGCGAGTATAATACGCCCATTCTCTCATCATCACCTATAGGATAGCACTCACATCCCAAGAATCAATTTAGTGAACCTTTGTTGCCTCTAAGACAAGTATTTCCTTCCTCAGGTATGGAGACCAAAACTATGCACAGTACTCCAGGTGTGATCTCACCAAAGCCCTGTACAATTGCAGCAAGATTTTCTTACTCTTGTACTCAAAACCACTTGCAACAAAGACCAGCATTCATAACAGAATAATTTAAAGGAGGAGATAGTTTGGGTACAGTCAAAGTACATTCCCACAAGGAGGAAGGGTAGGGCAAAGAAAGCCTGGAAGACAAAACAGAATAATATGAAGCAGAAAAATGGTGCATATAACAGATGTCAGGTTGATAATTCAAGTGAGTACTTTATATCTGTCATTACCAAGGATTCATAGTGAATGAGGATGTAGATGAGAAAATGAATGGGTTAAAATTTGATAAAGAGGAGGTATTTGAAAAACTGGCTGCAAGTTGATAGGTCAACAGAACCAGATGGGATGCATCCAAGGATGCTGAGGGAAGTAAATTGTGGAGGTACTGGACATAATCTTTCCATCCTCCTTAGAAACAGTGGTAGTGCCAAAGAACCAATAAAGGGTGCAAGGATAAATCCAGCAATTATAGGTCAGTTTAACATCAGTGGTGGAAAGATTTTAAAATGATAATCTGGGACTTTTTTGTTGAGGATAATTCGGTTGACGTGATCTATATGAACTTCCCAAGTGTTTGATAAAGTACCCCATCTAGGCTTTCTAGCAAAATTGAAGCCTATGGAATAAAAAGGGTAGTGGCAACATGGATTCAAAGTTGACTGTGTGATGTGTAACTGGGAGTAGTTGTTTGCTGGACCAGGGAAAGGTGCAGAATGGAACTCCCCCAGAGGAACTCGGGTACTTGATATTTTGAAGAGGCAGACAAAGTCAGAAAGGTGAGTGGAGGGGGTTAGACCTGATAATAAAGGATGGCATAGGACAGTAATGAGGAAAGATCATAGCTCAGAACAGCAGCAAGTAGAATCAATGTGGGTGGAGCTAAGAAACAACAAGGGCCAGAAAATGCTGGTGCGAGTAGTTTGGACCACTGCTTTTCTTGATACATATTAATGATCTATAGATCTAGGTACAGGGAAGGCATAGTTACTAATTAATCCTACATCATTACATGGTTCAAATCTCACTATGGCAGATGGTGAAATTTGAATTTTAAAAAATCTGGAATTAAAAGTCTAATGATGACCATGAAACCATTGTCAATTGTTGTAAAAGCCCATTTGGTTCACTAATGTCCTTTAGGGAAGGAAATCTGCCGTCCTTACCTGGTCTGGCCTACAAGTGACTCCAGACCTACAGCAATGTGGTTGACTCTTAAATACGCTCTGAAATGGCCTAGCAAGCCAGTCTGTTCTCAAGGACAATTAGGGTTGGGCAATAAATGCTTGTCTAACCAGCGATTGACAGCCCTGTTCCATGAACGAATAAAAAAAACAAGATCTAAAATGGTTTCTTCTATAATGTATTGTTCCAAAAAAAATGTCAAATGCATTCCTTGAACTCATCCTCCAAGTTACTTTTGCCAAATTGATTTGTCCAGTTGATAAAACATGACTCTTGAACTGCCTTTGTTACAAGTCCCTCCTATTTCTTGACTAATACTCTGTCCAACAGTATAACTACTGTTCAGGAGGCCTATAAACTACTCCCACCAGCATTTTCTGGCCCTTGTTGTTTCTTAGCTCCACCCATACTTCCAAGCCATGATCTTTCCTCACTACTGTCCTATGCCGCCTTTTATAATGAAGTCTAGCCCCCGCCATCCACCTTTCCCACTTTGTTTGCCTCTTCAAAATATCAAGTACCCAATCTTGATTATAGGCTTTATAGCAGCCTAATGATACAAGACATTGACTAAGACATAAGGAAAGGTTCATGTCCATCACCACAGTTAAGGAATGCTTTATGAAAACAAAATAGAAAGCTGGGGCTGCGGGGAATCCAAGATGCATAAACTTTTCACATCACCACAACCAGTCATCAGGCTACCAACTAGTGTTCAAGATAATGCTCAAAATCACAGAAATTTTGTATACTTGAACCTTACATTCACAAGTTACTCTTGAAAATAATCTATTGGTGTATATGGTAATTTGTTCCAGAAGGAAGCATCACAGATAGCAAAGAGTGACTGCACCAATGCTAAAGGTACAGCCTAGCAGCAGTTACTTGATGGACCCCAAGAGTCAGGCCCTTTTTGATAAACCTGCTTCACAATCTAAACTCAGTGGTGATCAGTTCCTCCAATGGTTTTAATTGTAGTCACAGCCAGTACCTCAGAGAGTGGCATTGGTGGCTGTCGTGGCAGGAATAGTGCAGTCAGATCTGCTTTAATCTGATCTCCCTTCTCTGCGTCCTTCTTCACTTTACCCATGAGACCTTCTTTCTTCAGCACAGTCTCTGCATTTGTTGTATAATCCACCTTCAGGACATCATCCCAGTTATGGAATTTAGACTTAAACACCTGGTTACAAATAATTAATCAGGTTTGTTAGAAAACAGTCATTAACACAATTCAGTCAAGAATAAGTGAACATTGATAGATCACCAATCAGGCAGGGACTCTGCACATTAGCAATAGCAATCCCCATCTGGGAGCTTCTAAAGACTATACCAAAAATTTGGTGTCTCCCAAAAGCAAGCAAAAAGAGCACAAGAAAAAAAAATTCCTTTAATCTAATTATTAAGGTTACAAGACCATTCCTTATAAACACAAACAAGATGTCCAAATAGAACAGCTTCCTAGCCTCCCCTTCTGCTACTTGCATAGGTACCTATGTCAAATGCAAATTCTGGGGACAGAGATGTCTCATCAGCATCACTCACAAATATATCAATCAAGCAAACTGATTGTTTAAAAACCAGATATATATTCCCCCTACTAACCCCAATAGCTACATCACTGTTGAAATCAAGATTCATCACATTGTCTTCCACTCTAGTTCATTCTTACCCAGGATCACAAAACAACTAACTTATCTTACCTTCCTCCCACAATCTACAGACTATTAAAACCAAAGCTTACTGTCACTTAACTCATCTTTGGATGAATTGTGTTTGAGCACCATTAAACTGGTTCCCATTTCTTTCCTGCACATTCCCAACTGTAACCCAAAGCCAACAGGTTTCCTACTTGACACTCTGTCCCCTCCAGGTTTCGGATAACAATAGCATGCTTGGGGCGATGCAACATGCCACACAACTCCTGTCCCAGCTTCAGGGCTGCGGCTCTGACCAATCGTGGAGATTTGCGTCCAATCCAAATGAAAACGTCTGACCAGCAATCTAAAATATAGACAGATCGTGTATCCAAAAGGCTCTGGACCTGAAACAAAAAGGATAATTTTTCTCAATCTGATTTATAGAGTAATACTACAAAACAAGGATACCAATATTAGACTGGACCTTTAAATGGGTTAATGTCACATAATGACCAAGCCCAAGTGTAAAAAAAACTCAGCCATTACTAGTCAATATCATCCAGAATTCAAGGCCCACATAAGGGGAGAGTTACTGTACCAGTCTCAGTTCTGGCACCAAATCAATCTTCGGCTTCACTTTGTGCTCCACGGAAAGTTTGTAATTAATCTGAGGGAGCTCCAGGTATCCAAGACCTAAGCCAACCTGAAGAGACAAAAGCAATCACTTTTTAAAAAAAACTGTATTGTGCTAATTGTTGTTCTCTTACCGTCTTCACTCCACCCTCCAACTCCAGCAATTAAGTAAGGAAAACAGTCCAGTGCAAGAGATTCAGGTAAAACTCCAATACCACTGCTTCTTCAAGAGATATGCTCAAATGAGATGGCCCACCTTCACTCTTCATACCAATATCTCATGCACTTTCACTCTTATATAGTATCAATATTAAATCAATATGAACATTTTACACTGATGCCCCTTTGACCTCAAGCTACTGTGAAATCACAGAAGCCTCTGTTTAACACCCATCCTGCATCCCAGTAATCAAGTCTTTCACAAGTGCACAGTAACTGCCAGATGATCCGAAAACTGGTTCCTCTTAATGTAATTTAAGTCAATGCACCAGAAAGTACAGAGAGAATAGGACACCAGTGACGTTATGACACTGGATCCACTCTTGCAATTTGTGAGAATTGCAGGTGAATGTCTCTCTTACAAATGAAGCAAACCCAGTTTCCAGAGGTGTACTAACGTTTAAATGTGAAACGTTCTCACACATTTAATGGGTTTTGTCCACAATAGTGACATATTCAGGAGTTGAACTGTAATGTAATATGTCCAGGTTTGCTGATGACACGAAACTTGGTGGGAATGTAAGCGATGAGGAGGGTTTTAAAAGGCTTCAAGGCAACTTAGACAAGTTGAGTGAGTGGGCAAATACGTGGCAGATGCAGTATAATGTAGATAAGTGTGAAGTTATCCAACTTTGGTAGGAAAGACAGAATGGTAGAGTATTATTTAAATGGTGATAGATTGGGAAATGTTGATGTGCAAAGGGAACTGGGTGTCCTTGTACACCAATCACTGAAAGCAAGCATGCAGGTGCAGCAAGTAGTTAAGGCGGCAAATGGTATGTTGGCCTTCATTGCGAGAGGACTTGAGTACAAGAGCAAGCAGGGTAGGCCACTTAGGACAGAGATGAAGAGAAATTCCTTCACTCAGAGGGTGGTGAACCTATGAAATTCTTTACCACAGAAGGCTATGGAGGCCAAGTCACTGAATATACTTAAGAAGGAACTGGATAGATCAAGCCATGATCATATGGAATGGCAGAGCAGACTCGAAGGGCCGAATGACTTACTCCTGCTCCTATCTTCTATGTTTCTATAAGTTTTGTCTGAAATCTTTGCTAAACAAAAAATGCTGATTTATTTTTACCTTATAAAGTTTAGGCCGCACAGGCTTAAAATTGTCTACCACGTGACATTTAATTTCCTCAGGTTGTCCTCCCACAGCCTCCCAGAATTCTGGTGTCTCCTGATTTTGCATCAGTTGTATTATCTCTGCATTTCCTTTTCTCTCGTTTTTATTTATTTTTTCAGCAAACAGTCTGAAAGATAGAAAATTCTGATTACAACATGCTACAATACCACAATTCCATGTACCCAAGAGCTGATCCCAGACAGTGTCTGGGATCTGAATGTAAAAACGTAATAAAACTGTGAAAAGCCCACATTAAAGCAACAATGATCACCTTAGTGTTTCAGTTAATCAGGACCCAGACTGTGTCTCTGTTAAATCTCATACATGGTTTACAAATAAGAATTTGAGAAAAGACCATTTGGGCCCATTCAACATGTCCTAGCTTTACAAACACATCCTGTCCACAATCCAAAGACACTCAAATGCCCTTAGTGCTTTGACATCACTACTGTATCAAAATTTACCATTAAATTTTTAATCCTTTAAAATCACTTTCACAAATCTTAAGTTTACTTTCTCTGGCTTTAATGGCCCGATTTACCTTGAGTAATAAACTGGGTTCACTTCATCTATAACCAGAAGACTCTATGTACCTCAGCCAAGATTCCCCTTAATCTTTTTTCTAGACTGCGAAGCTTAAGCCCCCTCAATCTCTCCTTGTGGCTGATCCCCTTTACACTTGAACCAGTCTAGGTGCTTCTCTCTGCACCCGCTCAAGTGTTTGCACATCCTTTGATGAAAGCTGTATGCAGTATCCTGGTGTGGGAATAGTACCTAGCTTTGGTGCTTGCACTCAGGGTGGCCTGGGAGCCTCTCCAGATGTAAATCTCAAGTCCATGATCCAGAAGAAACACAAAGCTAGAAAAAAAACAAGGAGAAATGTTAACATCGTGAAGAGACAAAATGAGGCAAAGGAAATAAAAGAGCAGCAGAAAATCTTGAGTAATAAAGTTAAATCAAAATATGCTATAGAATATCATTGTGAACGTCACTTTTAAGGGATTTAGTCTTAATGGCTCATTAAGGTACTGCTGTCAGTTCTGCCTTCAAGTTTCAGAACTGCAAAGAAAAGTTCTGATGCAAATGGAAATGGTCGGGATATACAGCTTATGACATGGGAGGCAAATCCCTCTGCACACTATTGCAACTTATTCAAGTATGGGTGGGGGTATGGTGGGAAAGGGGAAGGAAAAGAATAGTCTGTGAAACTAAGCTGTACAAATCAGGGAGGTGTTGGGTTCAATCCCTGGTCTTTGCTGGTTTAGCCAATATCAGCCAGTGTAGCAGCAGGAAAACAATAATTGTGTTTGATGCCTTTCCAGTTAGGAAGGGGGGGAAAAAAACTTTTAGCCAGGGTTCCATCTTGACTTATCCAGTAACATCTGCTAGAAAACAGACACTCAATGAAGAGCAAGACACCAAAGAAGCTGATCTTCAGCACATGACAGGATAAGAAAAATGGAGGGGGAGAAAAAGTGGCAGAGCACATTAGGTGCAAACTCACACTTCCATAAAGTGTTAGGCTCTTGGTTCCCCCAGCCAGAGGGAAAGAAGAAAGAAAAAAAGTTAAGTATCAAACCAGCCTACTTGCACTCATTTCCCAACAGCCATTCCCAACATCCTGCTCTCCTGAATGTGCCAACTCTTGCTGGAATACAATTCCACAGATGCAGCCTTACCCCACTTTGGAGGGAGCTAGCCCTTGCTGGAAGGAGTGCAGTCCTCCATATTCCCCCAATTACTGTATCCACCCCCAATCCTAAGTGGCCCAGTTGACCATTCTTTATGTGAGCCAAGACAACCTTTTAAAAAAAAAATCAATTAATGGGGTGTGGGTGTCACTGACTAGGCCAGCATTTATTGCCCATACCTAATTGCCCTTCAGAAGGTGGCGGTGAGCTGCCTAATTGAACTGCTGCAGTCCCTGTGGTCTAGGTATACCCACAGTGCTGTTAAGGAGGGAGTTCCAGGATTTTGACCCAGCGACAGTAAAGAAACAGCGATCTATTTTCAAGTCAGAATGGCAAGTGGCTTGGAGGGTGGGGATGGGGTCGTTCCCATGTGTTTGCTGCCCTTGTTCTTCTAGATGGTAATGGCTGTAGGTGCTGTCAAAGGAGGCTTGATGAGTTCCTGCAGTGCATCTTGTAGATGGTACACAATGCTGCCACTGTGCGCCAGTGGTGGAGGGAGAAAACGTTTATCGATGTGGTACCAATCAAGCAGGCTGCTTTGTTCTGGATGGTGTCAAGCTTCCTGGAGTGTTATTGGAGCTGTACTCATCCATCATACTCCTGACTTGTTCCTTGCAGATGGCGGACAGGCTTTGTGGAGTCAGGAGGCGAGTTACTTGTCGCACTATTCCTAGCCTCTGACCTGCCCTTGTAGCCACAGCATTTATATGGCAAGTCCAGTTCAGTTTCTGGTCAATGGTAACCCCCAGGATGTTGATAGTGGGGGGGTTCAATGATGGTAATACCATTGAATGTCAAGGGGCAATGTTAGGTTCCCTCTTGTTGGAGATGGTCATTGTCTAGCATGAATGTTACTTGCCACTTATCAGCTCAAGCCTGGATATTGTCCAGGTTTTGCTGCATTTGGATATGGACTGCTTCAGTATCTGGGGAGTCACGAATAGTGAACATCCCCAGTTCTGACCTTATGATGCAAGGAAGGTCATTGATGAAGCAGCTTAAGATGGCTGGGCTTATGACACTAGCCTGAGGACTTCCTGCAGTGATGTCCTGGAACTGAGATGATTGATCTCCAAGAACCACAACCATATTCCTTTATGCTAGGTATGACTCCAACCAGTAATAAGTTTTCCCTCCGATTCCCATTGACTCCAGTTTTGCCAGGGCTCCTGGATGCCCCACTTGGTCAAATTCTGCCTTGATGTCAAGGGCAGTCACTCTCACCTCACCTCTAGAGTTCAGCTCTTTTGTCCATTTCTGGACCAAGGTTGTAATGGGGTGAGGAGCTGAGTGGCCCTCGCAGAACCCAAACTGAGCGTCAGTGACCAGGTTATTGCTAAGCAAGTGCTGCTTGATAGTACTACTGATGACCCATTCCATCACTTTACTGATGAGCGAGAGTGGACCGATGGGGTGGTAATTGGCTGGGTTGAATTTGTCCTGCTCTTTGCCCATACCTGGGCAATTTTCCATATTGACAAATAGATGCCAGTGTTGTAGCTGTACTGGAACAGCTTGGCTGAGGTGCAGCAAGTTCTGGAGCACAAGTCTTCAGTACCATCGTTGGAATATTGTCAGGGACCATAGCCTTTGCAATATCCAGTGCCTTCAGCCATTTCATGATATCACGTGAAGTGAATCAGATTGGTTGAAGACTGGCATCTGAAATGCTTGGGGACCACCAGAGGATGCCGAGATGGAACCTCTACTCGGCACTTCTGGCTGAAGATTGTTGCGAATGCTTCAGCCTTATCTTTTGCACTGATGTGCTGGGCTCCACCATGATTGAGGATGGGGATATTTGTGGAGCCTCCTCCTCCTCCAGTGAGTTGTTCAATTGTCCACCATCATTCACAACTGGATGTGGCAGGGCTGCAGATCTTAGATCTGATCAGTTGGTTGGGGAATTACATAGCTCTGTCTAACGCTTGCTGCTCATGCAGTTTGGCACGCAAGTAGTCCTGTGTTGTAATTTCATCAGATTGACACCTCATTTTTAGATACGCCCTCCTGCACTTTTCACTGAACCAACCCTGGCTTGGTGGTAATGATAACGGTTGAGTGGGGCATATGCTGGCCCATGAGGTTACAAATTGTGGTCGAGTGCAATTCTGCTGCTGCTGAAGGCCCACAGCGCCTCGCAGTTGCCCAGTCTTAAGATGCTAGTTCTGTTCAAAATCTATCCCACTTTGCACAGTGGTCATGCCACACAACACAATGGAGGATATCCTCAATGTGAAGGCAGGACTTCCGTCTCTATAAGGACTGTGCAGTGGTCACTCCTATCAATTCTGTCATGGACAGATGCATCTGTGGCAGGCAGGTTCTTGAGGGTGAGGTCAAGTACATTTTTCCCTCTTATTGGTTCCCTCTTCACTTGCCACTGACCTAGTCTAATAGCTATGTCCTTTAGGACTCTGCCAGCTTGGTCTGTAGTGGTGCTACCGAACGACTCCTGGTGATGGACATTGAAGTCTCCCATCCAAAGTACATTCTGCACATTTGCCACCTTCAGTGCTTCCTCCATGTGTTAGGCAACATGGAGGAGTACTGATTCATCAGCTGAGTGGGGATGTTATGTGGTAATCAGCAGGAAGTTTCCTTGTCCATGTTTGACCTGATGTCATAAGACCTCATGGGGTCTGGAGTCAATGTTGAGGACTCCCAGGGCAACTAGCCCTGTATACTGTATACCACTGTGCCACCTCTGGTGGGGCAGGGCATACCCAGGGATGGTGAAGGTGGTGTCTGGGACATTATCTATAAGGTATGAGTCCATGAGCATGATTATATCAGGCTGCTAGGTCATTTCAGAAGGCATTTAAGAGTCAATCACATTGCTGTAGGTCTGGGGTCACGTGTAGGCCAGAGCAGGTAAGGACAGCAGATTTCTTTCCCTAAAGACACCAGTGAACCACGTGGGTTTTTGTGACAATCATCATTACATTTTTATTTCTAGATTTTTATTGAATTGAAATTTCACCATCCGCCGTGGTGGGATTTGAACCCCAGTATGGGGCATGGGTCTCTGGGTCACTAGTCCAACAACAATACTACTACACCACCACCTTCCCCGTAAACCACAATCACAGACACCATCAGTACTCATAGTTTCGCATTTTGCTCAGCACACTGCTGCCATCAGTAAAGCTAGCAAGTAAAATTATGCCCACTTGAACGATGAAAAACAGACAACAATGCAGCCATAGATTCTGCCCTTCCTAATTCAAGGCATGTCTGGAGAAGTAAAGGCAAGTCATTGATAGTTGAGTGGAATTTTCCTGTAACGTATGAACATCAAGTTAAAGAAGCCCAGTGGTGCAGAATGGTTAAACTACAGCATAGCTGATTAAGATGAGATGATTGAGAGAGCCACAAATTTGATTAGTGGCAAATACTGTACCACATACCGAGGATCTAACGACGAGGCTTTAAGTGGAACGGACTCAAGCTTTATGTTCTTCTTACCATAGCACCGAAATAACCTGTGTGGGAAAGAAACCTTTATAAAAATAGAAGGAGCATTCAAGGCCTGCAATTTCCTTTTCAAAATACTTCTAATACTGCTCCCGATAAGTCAAGAACAATAAATGAGAATTAGCTAATAAAGTTACTACACTGAGAAATTAGTCCTTCCCAAACTTTTGGGAAAAACACAGGTCTTCAAATAAAAACTTTAATGAAGTTATTAATAGACAAATTAATTTAACTGATAGTTTATAACAGGATCAAATTTATTATTTACTTTGTTTAAAATTATATTTTGGACATTAGAAAATTCAATTACTGAGAGCAGCACCAGACAACTTCTGATTCAATAAGTGTTTCCAGCAATTCATCTGGTTCATCAAGCTAATAGGCAACTGTTTACATGGGAAAATGTCATTCAATGTTTACATAGACACTTTCATTTATATTGCCACTATAAATTCCTACTTCCATTATAATAATCACAGAATGCATAATTTTAAAATGGGAATTGAATTCACCCAAGCACCCTGGTTGAATTATAAGCTGAGCCTCTAAGCCTGCTTGACTTGAAGGTTATACTTGGTTTTTTACCCGCATCTCATGTGCAATACCATGGATAACTAAATTTATATGCAATTATATTAACATACACATACATGATTTTAGTAAAACACAAGAGTCTGCGTATACCCTACCTATCACTAGAGCTGTGAAAACACACATTTATGCAATGTGGTTACAGCTTTGGCCCTTCCAAATTTGAGTTCATGGAGCTAAATTAAGATGTATGAGACACTATATTCCAATGGTCAGGGCTATTTCTGTGAGTTCTCTGTCCTAAGGCAGATCTAACCCACAGCACCATGGTCTCCACCACAGTTAGGTCCCAAATCCAGCCCAGCCAGAACCCCGTGCTGTGTGCACCAATCTGATCCATATGAGCCATCCAGTCAACTGGCCCCCAAGGAGTCGTTGCTGTGGCAACATCCACTTTTACATGCATGTTGTAGGCTGGAGTCATGGACAGTGATGGTAGAGGCTCCAATTTCTTTCCATCACATCTCTCCCACTCTTACCAATGGCATATATTGGAAGGATTTACAATTTGATACTCAACCTGTTTGTCTGCATTATGAACACACCTTCCTTGGCCATCAAGGCCAGGAATGGGACTTGAACCCAAAGCTTCTGGGCTCAGAGGCAGGGATGCTACCCACTGTACCTCAAGACTGCCAGTCAGGCCTAATTGAACAATTACACTGTGATGAATTCAAAGTATAAGACAAGGAACATATTGCACAACATTAAACATTGTTTTTAATTATATTTTCATATGGGATGTGGGAATTGCTGGCTAAGCCAGCATTTATTGCCCATCCCTAATTTCCCTCATTCAGAAGGCATTTTTAAAGAGTCAAGCACATTGATATGAGTCTGGAATCACATGTAGGCCAGACTAGGTAAGGACGGCAGATTTCCTTCCCTAAAGGACATTAGTGAACCAGATGGGGTTTTACAACAATCGGCAATGGTTTCATGGTCATCATTAGACTTGTAATTCCAGTGACAATACCATTATGTCACCGCCTCCCCTTATGATTATGATCTTTGCTTTACTGTGTTGGTAAAAACAAGCCTAAGACCAACAGCCCCATTCTCAAAGTCTGACTCTCTCTTCATTCTACCCTCTGTATTGGAAAGCCAGTTCTCCTCCTGTCGTTTACCTGGTGATGTACTGCGTCTCTTCCACTGTGTAGAAGCCACTAGCTGTTCCTCCTTCAATGTAGGAAATATTCTCAAATACCTGCATCATCAAAAATAAATTCTAAAACTAAAATTATTTAATAGACATCAATTTGATAAAACTGAAATCCATGCTGAAATTTGTCCACGGTATAATGTATCTAGCAACTCCTGTTTAAAGATAGCAAGTTGCTGCACCACGTGGTGAAATCATAAATCTCAACAGGAGCTTCAAATTAAAACTAGTTTAACAGTACAACAAATATTCACAACGAGCTCTGAATTGCTACTGCATGGGAGCTTTTGAAATGGACTGTTCCAGGAACAAAACTATCAAGAAAACATTAATACAATAGCAAAGTACTGCAAACACCGGAAATCTGAAATAGAAACAGAAAATGTTGGAAATACTCAGCAGGTCAGGAGGTATCTGCCATTTTGAAGCTGATTAGGTGCTATAATTATTAGTGTCAATTATCTAAACACTGCAATGTTAACTTTAATACTAAAACATTATGCAAAGAGGAAGCATATTGGGCCTGAACTTCTGAGAAGTGACAATTACAGTCGGACTGCCACTCTGCTCCTTTTTACTTACCCAGTTCAGGAGCTGCACATTTCTCGCCTGCTCTTCTGACCTGGCTGGTAAGAAATGTGCAGGGTATGTGGTTCCTGAGGCCTTCCAGTGTGGGGCAGCAAAATTGGAGAAAGTGAAGCCGTGCCCCCTTTTTACACCACCTGCTGGTGTAAACCAGGTAAGTTTAAAGGTCCCTGTGCTTAAATACCTTCTCCCTGGCTTCTCAAAGTATAAGTGTCTAAGCTAGGTGGGTAGATGGGAAGGATGGGTTGGTGAGGGGGATCAGGAGTTCAGTTGGGAGGGGAGTAGTCAGGGCTAAGTACCATAGTTATCCAAGAGTTAGATGGATTAATCTTCTAACTTTTCCTGAGTAACTGTTCTGCTATGAGAATCAGAACCATGCAAAGTCTACGATTTAAATCGGAGCATCAGATGGCTCCCAGTGCAGGGTAATTGCTCATTGGAAGTTTAAACTTCCTGGACAATTGCCATGCAGTTCTTTCATGGGGACATCCAGGGAGTCCCCCAGTGGATCTTCTGCATCACCTCCGTGGTACGATCCCCCAAGATCAGAAGTTCTGGGCCACATGTGTTTATATAACTCCTCAAGATGTAGGCAATTAAATGCATAGTGGGGTCATACCAAGACGTACAGGGCAAAAGGTCACAGAGTTTGGCCTCAGTCTGTAGTAACTTAGCTGATCTCAGTAAAGTTACTATAATTAGTCTAAAGACAAAAAAGAGTAAGAATTTCCACTCTTCAGCACCATCCAACAATTCTCTGGAAAGCACAGTTGTGAAAATCAGAGAAAGGCAGAATCCACTCAGCTGTGCTCAAACATCTTGCCAGCATTTAGGGTCCAGGCTTACCTACAAAGGCAGCTGCTTTGGTATATTGGTGAAGGGCTATTACTGTCAATGAAAGTGGATACCATCATTAGTCAGTACTTTGAAAAAGGAGGAAGATATTGAGAGAGGATGAAAATAAATGATACACAACAGTGAATAATTCACATTAAATCAATTAGGCACATTCCTGGTGACATCTGAGACAATACCGATACCCCAGACCAATCACTTTCTATACTTAACTACATACTGACCAAACTAAATTCTTCACTCTCATCACCCATTTCCTCACGGATTGTTCTGCACTGCGCACCAAGGAAATTCCGGAGATTGACAGCATGGATAGCAGCACAAGCTTTTTTATCCATAGTAGCTTCCTGTCCTATCCAGTAGAAAATCTGCCAGTTCAATGCACCATTCTCATCAAGGGTAGTCTGCAAAATAAGATAGCATTAAGCTTTACAAAATTAACACTCAAGACAGTAAAAAAAAAGGAAAGCAAAGAGTAAAAGGTTGTTTCCAATAGTTGGCAATTGGATAGCAAAAGCACCATCACCACAAGGACTGCAGAAGTTCAAAAAGGCCCACCTACCATATTCTCAAGTAAGTTCATACATGTGGAGGGTATTTATTGAATGGTTACTTGAGCACATATAAAAGAGAACTTACTAACACAGTAGAGTGGAGTCAGTGTTTCACTCTGTGAATAAATCTATTCACAAGTAAAGACTGGCTCTGGTTTCTTTCCTCAACTAGCTATCAGGAATACAACAAGAGGTCCAGGAAATGTTTCCACACAGAGTTGTTACAGCATGGAATGCTTATCACAAGTTGTAGAAACTATGATGTCATCAACAAGGGATTTGGGTATTTTAAATAGGCAGATTATAAAGGGAAGCAGGGAAATGGGTTAGCAGTAGATAGCTCCAGCTAAAGAGTTGGCACTGGCACAATTAGCTGAGCGATCTCCCTCAGCAATGTAATTATTATCATTGCATACTTGGAGCATCCACATTGAAAAATAATGGAGAAAAGGTTTAAGTTCAATGACCTCTCTGTTAAGTTTCCAACTCAAGCAAAGCTGTTGAGATGTCAAATGAAACAATAGGTAAATGTACTATCTAGTGCAAAACTGAGTTATACAGCTTAGTAAGGCAGTAATAAGGAGCTACAATTGGCCACATTGCTCTTGGGCTAGGTAGATAGCTGGTTGGGAGGGGAGAGAAGAAAGAAGTGTGAATATGGTTTCTGCTCCCAGGGTTTTTCCAAAGATGCCAACTGTATAAACATTAGGGAAAACAGAAAACTACCTCCCAGGGTGAAATAGTCTGTCAACACTCTCTGCCTGAGTTTGGCCACAAAGAATAACCACTCAGGTACTGAAACTTCAGTGCCTGCAGAAGCATACATCAGTTAGAGTTAGCATTTTCAAGATGTAGTAAGATAAAAGGCCAGGGAAGAGCCTGCAAAAGCAGCGACTCAAAGAGAACTAATTTCTGCAATTTAAAAAATGGAATGGACATGGCCAGATGTCAATAGTTAGCTATAGGTTGAAGACTTCTTTTGACTTTGTGGGGAGAAAAAACACCAAATTATCTGGCGGCAGCTATCAATTTTGAGGGAAGTTGACTAGCCATTACTGCTGTCAAAATCTGTAAACAGAATCTGATCAGGCTAATTTTACTTGATCAGAGCAGTTTTGAAATGTTAAAACAGTATCATTCCAAGTAGTTTCTGTTGCAGCCAGGTATTAAGAGCAAATGATTTACCAAAGAGCCATGATATTGTCATTCACAGCTTATCTACTTGGAAATACTCATTATGAACGCCTCGCTGAAGAAAAAAACTAATTATTTTTCAGCAAAGAAACCAACTGCCATGTCAAAGAAAGGTAAAAATATAAACCTGATGTGCAGTTTTATCTTCAGTTTTGATTGCCGAGGCTGTGAAATAGATTCAATAACAACTTATATTTATATAGCCCCTTTAACATAAAAATGGGTCCAAGGTGCTTCACAGGACAACATCTGACCTAATATCTCCTTATGTGGCTCAGTGTCATACGTCCAAAAGCTTGGTTAAAGAGGTCCGGACTCTCCCTCCTCCCCCCGCCCGCACAGGGAGCGCTGAAGTGCTACCAGCAGCATATTATGCTGGGTGGGCCTTAATTAGCCAGCCCGCGTAAAATGGCGACATGCAGCCAATTGCAGGTGGCGAGTGGCTCCACATCCACCCGCACCCACCCAGCCCGCCCCACCATTGGAAAAATCCTGGCCAATGGCTTTATTCTTTCCAAATTTAATGAGAAGAAATTTCTGCTCATCCAGTGCTAGATGTTGGGTAAGCAGTCTGATAATTTAGCAACAGGGGAAGAGTCGAGAGAGGTGGTGTTGAGGTAGAGGTGGGCGTTGTCAGCATACATGTGAAAACTAATGCTATACTTTTGGATGATGTCACTGAGGGGCATCATATAGATAGAAATAGGAGGGGTCCAAGGATAGAAACATAGAGAATAGAGCCGAATGACCTACTCCTGCTCCTTTGAGCCTGCTCTGCCATTCCATATGATCATGGCTGATCCTCTATCTCAATTGCTACTCTCACCTCGTACCCCTTGACACCTTTAGAGTCCAGAAATCTATCTATTTCCTTCTTAAATATACTCAGTGACTTGGTCTCCGCAGCCTTCTGTGGTAGAGAATTCCACAGGTTCACCACCTTCAGTGAAGACGTTTCTCCTCATCTCAGTACTAAATCGCCTACCCCGTATCCTGAGACTGTGACGCCTTGTTCTAGAACCCCCAGCCGGAGGAAACATCATCCCTGCATCCAGTCTGTCCAGCCCTGTCAGAATTTTATACATTTCAATGAGATACCCTCTCACTTTCCTAAACTCCAGTGAATATAAGCCTTGGCAGCCCAATCTCTCCTTGTACAACAATCCTGCCATCTCAGGAATCAGTCTGGTGAACCTTCGCTGCACTCCCTCAATGGCAAGTATATCTTTTCTTAGGTAAGGAGACCAAAACTGCACAGAGTACTCCAGGTGTGGTCTCACCAAGACCCTGTACAGTTGCAGTAAAACATCCTTGCTCTTGTATTCAAGTCCTCTCACAATGAAGGCCAACATATCATTTGCCTTCTTAACTGCTTGCCACACCTGCATGCTTGCTTTCAGTGATTGGTGTACAAGGATACCCAGGCCCCTCTGTATATCAACATTTCCCAATCTATCACCATTTAAATAATACGCTGCCATTCTGTTTTTCCTACTGAAGCGGATAGATCCTTGGGGGACACCAGAGGTAATGGCGTGGGAGCAGAATGAGAAGCCATTGCAAGTGATTAAATAGATGAGAATGAAACCAGGTGAGAGCAGTCACAACCAGCTGGACAAAAGCGGGGAGGCACTAGAGGAGGATGGTGTGGTTACCGTGCCAAAGGCTGCAAACAGGTCGGGAAGGACAAGGGCGGCAAGTTTACCTTTGTCACAGTCACAAAGGATTCACGGAAATTATCCAAATAATTGCTCAACAGGGACCTGTTTAAAAGATTCTGGGAAGAATTGCTAGATTTTGCACTGTTTTCAGTGGAGTTCAGGTTCTCTTCAAGTTAAACATTGGACTAGCCACTTATACTGTATTCTGTAGCTTGCTTATAATTAATTTTTCTTGTAAATAAACTAGAATTATTAGTGTGGCATTTTCCACCTTTCCAACAGGGAAGCTTATAATCTCTGTTGCAGTGTTCCACAGTACAGGGTTAATAACTGATCCCGTGCCACACTATCCCATTTACATGACAGTTCAGGAAAATAAACAGTATCCATCTGTTTATGGATAATGCCTGCTATAAGAAAGCCTGAATTGTACCTCATCATAGAAAATGCATGCTTGCGAATACAAGCCAAGCAGAAGAAGGCAAAAGCAGGAACTTATAACCTTAGTTAAAATAGATAACTGACACAATGGTAGAATTTTCAATTCAGCAAAATTCATGTCTGAACACTTAATACACTTGTTCTACATTCCTGAATGCTACTTTTACACAAGTACTAATTGATTTAAGTATGCTACATGAATACTGCTGATCCAAAATTCTATTATACTCTTCCCAGTTATAGTTACCTTCAGCACAATGTAACAGTCTGCTTCATAGAACTTTCCATGGAAAGCCTCATCAATTTGACCAGGAATAAAATTCTCAATATGCCAAACCATCACTCCTGGGATCTGACCAATATCCTCAGTAAAGAACTCAGAGTAATCAAGTGGAGGCTTCTCAAGGCCTTGATCCCAACGCCTGGTCTTCAGGTCTGTGCTCTTCACTTCCCCCACCTCCTGCAAGTAAACAGGTGCCTCAGTAATGGAAAAAAACTATTATTTTAATGCTAAATTGATCAGCATTTACAATTGGCGAGTAGGATATTGGAAGAGTACAAAGAAAGTTAATGTAGTCCTCTATTGCAATTATTGCGGAAACTCACTGGATAGTTCAATGGATAAATATTGTCAGAGATGTACTGCTAAACCACAAGATCAAAACAGGCTATATTCAACCTCCAATCCATTAGTGTACTACAACTCAATAGTCGCTGGGTTAGGAAAGGAAATATATTCACAATAGTCAATATCCAGCAAGGATAGGATTGGCCTTAGTTATAATGTCCCCCATAATCAAACAGCTTATCAACACTTGCTGGTCTAGATTCACAAATGAAGAATGGACACACTGTAAGAGGAATCAGCACAATGGAGGGCAATAGAAATTTGGAGAAGAAAAATGCAACATGATGGCTTGGTGTTTGGCACAAAGGCTGATCGCTCACCAATAATTTTGCACTCTTGTAGCATCCATTTTAGATGATTTAATACCCAAAAACATAATTTTTGCATGCTAATAAAGTCTACTGATACTAGGGCTCACTCCCTTAAGTAAGCATGGCCAGAATTTAATAGTTGCAGTGGTGGGCCTGTTCACTGGCAAGTGAGCCAGGGGCAACCCCCCTCATGACTCCCTCCCAACCCAATTTAACGCCAATCAGGAACTAATCTGGTCAGTCGGCAATGGATGCTTGTCACGGTCAGGGGTTTCCTGCCTCTAAGAACTGCTAGCCAGAGGGCTGTAATTCTCCAGTAGCAGCAATGCCACTAGGAATAGTGGCCACTGCCAGTACTGCAGTACACTTAGGCTCCAGATTGTCACTGGAGCAAAGGCAAGTGAGGCAAAATCGCTGGGGTCAGTCAGGGAGGCCCTGGGGCGTATGGATGGGGGGGAAGGGAGATGAGTTTAAACAGCAGGCAGGGGTCTTCACATCAGTTTTCTCTGTTGGGCACAGGCTGCCAAAGTATTAAGGGTGCCCCCCACCCGCCACCCCATCACCAAGCTACAGGCATACCTGCCAGGATTTACCTGGCAAGTTGCCCACATGGCATGATCCCCGCCCCCCCACCCACCACTGGTAGAATACCAGCAGTTGTGGGATGCAGCCCTTAAATGGCCATTTAAGGGCCTCAATTGGCCAGTAGGCAGGAAGGCCGAACCTCGACCCTTCCCACCCTGGACTTAATCCAGGAGAGTTAGGAAAGCGATGGTGACTCCACCCTGCACCTTCCTGCCCGACTATATGGGCTTCCTGCCTCCCAGCCCGCCACCAGGGGGATGAATTAGATTCCACCCCGTGTTCAACTATCTAGTTGTCTCAGCGGTAGCGCTCTGACTTCTTCAGTCAGGTGGTTGTGGATTCAAGCACCACTCTTGGAACTGGAGCCCAAATCAAGGCTGACACTGAGGAAATGTTGCACTTCTGGAAATAGCATCATTATTCAACTATTTAAAAAGAAACACAGAATTCTTCCACTGTCCTGGACAACGCGCAAATCAATATTCATTTTCAACTTAACAAACAGTTTATACTTAGATGTCACAAGTACAGAATGAAAAAGTGGGAAGCAATTAGTGACTGTTCTCATTAAGAGTGGGAGAAAAAATGATTTTGAAACCTTGATTGACCCAAATGCTGGGATGGATAAAATGATGAGCATGAATCTCTCAGAACCAGATACATCTAACAAATAGAAAATGTTTTGGAACCAGATGTTTTCAGTGTTTTAAATGCGACACTGCTCATCCTCTAAAAACACAATCTTGTAGATTAAGCATTTTCCAAGATGAATATACCAAAGTCTGCTAAGGATCACAATGTGCATCATCCTTCTAATGTGCTGTTTATATATTTATAAATCAGCTTTAAATTGTTAGACAAAAGAATTACACATTAAAAGCCTGTCCACATCAATAGCTTTCTGCATCAATTCTGCTACATGCTTTCAAATATCAGAATCATTCCTTTACTACTTACCTCCAATTTTTTGTTTTTTTCCTGTGCCACGTCGCTCATTCCTTTCAGCACTTGCTTGGCCTGGTCATCTTGAGTCGAGTCCTTCCTTCTCCGCAGACGCATTTTGCGGGCTATTGGATCTCGAACAGTGACTCCTATTGTCAGGAGAGAAAGAAAAAAAATCAACTCTTAACTTCAACAACTGTGTGTTCATATTCCAGTTAGGGTGTTAAACCTCATTCTTCTGATGTGTGGATGTTGGGCAAGGACAAATGATCCCAACCAGGTCAAACAGCCTGATGATACACCAGTCTTAGCTCATATGTGAAAAACAACCGCTTGAGATACTGAAAAACTTCAGACCCTCAGCAACACATACAGTATTCCAGGGGGGACTTACTCAGAGGGGATACAGAATGAGTACCCAGGAACAGTAGGAGTTATGTCTGAGGCATATTATTGAAGCAGATTAGATCAAATTTTACTTAAGTGTTTAACCCATGATGCACGTGATCTGGGAATGCTTGATGCTGATAGCAGAGTGCTGAAATAGTGATTCCCAGCATTAACACCCTTCACCTTGAGAAAAATGTTATAAGTATCCTGTGGTGCCGCTGGGGACCTGTAACAGTTTCTGGTGTTTACTATACTCCTGCTCATCATACCTCTCCACCACTGTATCGTGCTCACTGTGCTCAAGTATCATGTGCATCGTGCTACTGTTCCCTCATATCAGTGCTCACTGCTGAATCAATCCAAAAACGAGGAAGAATCTTATAACTTACATGCATAGAACTTATATGGAATTTGTGTAAAAAAAAATTCTCTGTACGTGTGCACGATATATTAAAATGGCATCGCAACACAACACATTAGAGATAGCCAAACATCACCCATGGGATTTTCCAATGTTAAACTGTTGACAGTTAACTGTCACCAATCCTAGTCACACTGTGTTCCAACTGAGTGGGATTTCACAGTTTGAAGTGAGCAATGAACTGTCACAGCTCCTACCATGCCACAGAGTTTCCAAATCCTCAGTGCAACTACCTCATCATTTCAGCCAAAGTTCTGATGAAAGATCTCTCTTCCTTCTACATTTGGTATCTTATTTTTTAATCTTTCCATTTCTTCAATGATTTTACTCACATGTTTACACTCCAACTCTGGCCTCAGGATGCATATCCACCTGCAGCTCTGGCTCCCTGAAGGGGGCTTCACTCCATTGTCCTTTCCCCATTCTCCTATCTCCAGCTCTGCTCCCAGGCCTCCCCTCCATCTTGTCCTTGTAATTATCACTAGAGCTCTCTCCCCTCCCCCAAAATGTGTCAACTTTGTTAGCCTGCCCATACTTACTAGCACCTGGCTCACCACCTTCTCAGTTTCCATTAAATGATCATTTTAATTTTCAAACAGCTAATCAATGAAACAAGAGTAAATTGCCATTCAGAGCCTGGAAATTAGTGAACATCATGCAATATTTAATTTTTGTACATGCAAAAAAAAATCCAAACCAGAAAACAACCCTACTTTAAAAAGGGGTTAGAAAATAATTTTACAAATTTTATTCCAAATAGGTGTCAAGTACAACAATCAAGCAGCTTGAAAGAAGCCTGGGAGTGGGGCTGGGGGTTAAGAATAGCATTTGAAGCAGAGAAAGGGAAATCAATGGAAGCCTGTGTGGAATGGTGACTAAGGGCTGAATTAATGCTTCTTTTTAAAAAAAACAAGGGTAAGCAGGGAGAAGTAAAAATACGACACAAGCCAGATTTAAGATGCCCAATTCTAACCCAACTGCGACCCACTTCAGCTCTCTGCACCTTCCTGGTGATGATCCTGGACTCATCTTGACCCAAGGATTTTGTCAGCCATTGCTTCTCATGCTGACCTTCAATATCTCACCACCGGAACCTACTGTCTGGGCTCCAGCCCCTCACTCTCCAATCACATTGTGTTGTTAACATCTTTATTGTTCTAAACAGGGTGTTTTCCAACTCACTCTAAGCAATACCACAGGAAACAAATTTGTATAAATAATTGAATAGAGTATCTTTTGGAGCTGGAGGGTTCAGTGTATTAGAATAACTGAAAATATCTTGCTTGAAATGAAAAAAAGATGTTAGGTTCCAATTATCTGTACCTCCACCAGCTGCTGCTACAGTGGCTGGTGATGCACCAGCCAATCGAAGCTGGTTCTGCAAGGAGAAATCGATGTTGTAAAACTCTGCTGTCTGATCCGCTGGTTTAGGGGGCATAACCAAATTAGGGTTCTCTCGAACATCCAGAACCTAAGAATTAAAATAGAATTAAACTAACTTCTTAGAATGAAGTATTAACTGAGGCACAAAGAAAAAGCATCAACATTAGAGATCTAAAATAAAAAAAAGAGAAATAATGGAAAATTTAATTCATCATTGTGTTTCTTATTTTTTCTTTCATATATTTACAGAGCATTCTGGTTTTACCATGTTAAATAGTTATTTCCCCCAACACAAATTCTCCATGACGTCTGCATATTTCTGATTTACCCTGTTTTGTTTTGTTTGGTGGATTATTTTATACATTTATCACTCTTTGATAAATATTTTCAGATAACTTCTCTAAATTTATTTTTGAATTAATTTCCATTCATACCTTTCAGTTCTCTATCGAGGCTTTCTTTGAAGTTAAACCAGATTATTGCCTAACTACCTACTTTCAAGAGTATTCCCTTTACTCTTGTTTCATTGATTACCTTGCTTTCCTCCTTTAACTCACTCCTTAAATCTAACCCTAACCAAGCTTTTGGTCATCCGACCTAATATTTCTTTTTGTGGCTCAGTGTCAAATTTTGTTTTATCAAGCCCCTATGAAGCACTTTGGGACATTACGTTAAAAGTGCCATATAAATATAAGTAGTTGTTACATTTGCATGAGAAAAAGAACATCTACATTCCTGAGAGAAGTGCTGGAAATAAGCAATCACCTCCCAGACTTGGTTGCTCTAAAAAAAGCTAATTTTAGCAGTTCATGCAAAAATAGGGCAAATTAATTCAATTCTTTGAATTATGATGTGAACACTACAATTGGCCTCAATATCTCTAGGTAAGAGACAAAGTGCTGGATGGAGAAAGTTACCGGTACAGAATTCCAAAGCAACAGCTCCAGCTCTGAGAAAAACAACTCCAATAAGATATTGTATAACCTGTTACATGACAGTGCAAGATTCAAATTCGATGGGAAATATCCTGTTAGACTACAGCATTGGAATTCATGTCTTCAGAGTCAATTGGAAAATAAAAAGACATGCATTTATGTAGAGCCCAATCACGTCTCAAAACATCCCAATGGATTTCCATGCAGTGAATTATTTTGAAGTGAGGTGACTTCTACCATAGCCAATTTGTGAAATGGGCAGATGGTAGCATAGTTTTAATGTCACTGGACTAGTAACCCAGAAGCCCAGGCTACTAACCTGGGGACACAAGTTCGCATCCCGCCACAACTGCTGGTGGAAAAGCCTGGAATTTAAAGCTAATTTCAGTAATGGTGCTACTGAACTATCAATTGTTGTAAAATCCCATCTGGTTCACTAATGTCTTTTAGGAAAGGAAATCTGCCTTCCTTACCTAGTCTGACCCAAATGTGACTCCAGACCCAAAGAAATGTGGTTGACCCTTCACTGCCCTCTCAAATGGCCTAGCAAGCCACTCAGTTCAAGGGCAATTAGGGAAGGGCAACAAATGCTGGCCTTGCCAGTGACACCCACATCCCATGAAAGAAAAAAAGCTCATTATTTAAATGTGCCTTTAATGTAATAAAATGTCCCAAAGTGCTTCACAGCAGCATTATAAAGTAAAATTCGAAACAGAGCCACATAAGGAGATACTTAGGGTAGATGGTCAAAAGATTGGTTAAACAGGTAGGTTTCAAGGGACATCTGAAAACGAGAAAAAAAAGAGGGAGCAAGATGCAGTGATTTAGGGAGGGGATACCAGAGCTTAGAGCCTTAGGGAGAGAAAGAAATGGTCACCAATGGTGGAGCAATTAAAATCAAGCTAAGGCAGGGATTGAGTCAGGTGACGTTATGGAGGTGAAAATAGGCAGTCTTATAGATGACATAGATGCGTGGCTGGAAGCATATGTCAAGGTGAAACAGAACACCAAGGTTAAAACGGTCTGGTTCAGCATCAGACTGTTGCCACGGAGAGGGATGGAGTAGGTAGATATGGAATTAAATTTGTTACAGGGAACAAAGATAATAGATTCGGTCTTCCCAATATTTAATTGGAGAACATTTCTGCCTAATCAGTACTAGATGTAGGACAAGCAGTCTGATAATTTAGTGACAGTGAGGAGACAGAAAGGGTGGTGGTGTGGTTGAACTGGGTGTCATCAACAAACTTCCAAAAACAAAAGTTGAGATTTTGGATGATATTGCTGAGGAGCAGCATATGGATGAGAGAAAGAAGAGGGCCAAGGATGGGTCCTTGGGAGTCACCAGAGGTAAGTGTGGAAGCCATTTTAGGTGATTTTCTGGCTCCGATCAAACAGATAAGAATGGAATCTGATGTGCAGTTCCAAACAGCTGGATGACAGTAGAAAGGCGTTGGAGGAGAGTAATATGGTCAACTATGTCAAAGGCTGTAGTCAGGCTGAGAAGGAAAAGGAGATATAGTTTACCTTTGGCATAGTCACAAAATATGTCATTTGATAAGAGCTAATTCAGCACTGTAGCAGGGCAGTAGCCTGACTGGAGGGAGTTCTGGGAAGGATGAGAATGGATTTGGGAGGCGACAACATGTTCAAGTGCTTGAGAGAGGAAAGGGTAGTTGAAAATCGGGTGGCTGTTGCAAAGATGGTTAGGTTATTGAGCAGAGGGATGATGACAGAAGTTTTGAAGGAGACAGCAGAGTGAAGAGCAGGATTCCATGAACAACAATTAGAAGAATGGCTGGTTAGGACACTTGTTAGCAGGAACTTTTTGGAAGTGTTGCTCAAGAAAAAAAACTGCTGGCTAGGCCAGTGAGAAAATGGCCTGTTCCTTTTCAAATGGCACCTCTGGATATTTTAACGTCCAGCACAATTACAGGCAGGCAGGGCTTCAATCAAAAGTGTGTATCTCTGACAACTCAATCAGTAATGCACTGGAGTGTTAGCCTACATAGCGCCATGAGGCTTGGATTTTCAAACTTTGGACTCAGTGGGGAGGTAAATTCAATCAAAAATCAGCCTTTTCTGTCTTTCTCCCAACCAAACAGGGATCACTTTACCAACCATACACTAATCTGAAAACTGACTACCCCTAGAACTCGAACAATGTCAGTGTCATCACATATAATTAAGATGCAAGTAGCTCCATTGGCCAAGTATGACAGTGTGTTACCAAAGTTAAAAAAAAACTACAAGAATTTCAATAAAAAAAATGTTTGTTAGAATTACCCTTACCTCGAGATCTGTAAGGAAATGGATGGCTTCAGGCAAAGTGACCAGGCGATTTTTATTAAGAACCAGTTTCTTCAATTTTCCACATCTGCAAGAAGATGTCCAAGTTAGAATTTCCACTTTTAAAGGGCAGAAGGAAAATTCTTCCAATGACTCAGTTTGTAAATTTGCTAAGCAGAACTGGAGAGCTCGAGGCTCAACCTTTGGTCTGCACCATGAGCTAATTCAAGTCAAACCTGTTAGCAGGAGCACTACAATCGTTCCAGGTTAGTGAAATAAAAAAAGTCAACATCTCTGCTGGAAAATGCCTATGTGGATATCAGGTGGGGTAGGTTCAAGCCTGGCTGTCATGCCTTACGAGTATGAAGTCTGCTGAAATTCTTTGCTTTGGCTCAGGCCTGAAGGATAGTCACTGGAGAAAATATTGAAGTAATACAGGTCCTTTATCCTTCCCTCTCCTGCCTAAATGAAAATATACCCCAGCATGACTTAGTCCCTTGAAGACCAAGGCAATAACTTCATCGTGAACACTGCTAGGACAACGTGGAGATTTAATTGCACGCAGAACCTGAAAAAAAAACAAAGCTCATACCTGCATAAACTTTCCGGAATGAGCTCAAGGTTATTATTGGCTGCCATAAATTCCTCTAAACTCGCCAGTTTCCCAATGCCTGATGGGATTCCATCGAAGTCCAGCTTGTTCGAGTTCAAATACAATTTCTTTAGCTTTACCAGCTTGCAAATGGCTGACTGAAGAGGAAAAGGATATACTTGGTTTCAGAGCTGTATACACTGCAAACTTACATTTTAATAATTTGCCACCCTTACTACTTATAATTTGTTGGTCATTTCATCACCATCTGCTCTTTTTGCATAGTAACCAAAACGGCTAATGGAATGTTGGCCTTTATCTCTCGGGGCCTCAATCTGCAAAGCTTTGGTCAGACTTCATCTGGACTACTGCAATTCTGAGTACCACACCTCAGAAGAATATATTGGCACTGGAGGAGGTACAATACAGATTCACCAGAATGAAAGAAAGTTAAATTACAAGGATAGGAAGCATAAACCTGGCTCATGTTTCCTTAAATTAAATTGTTAAGCAGTGATTAAATTGAGGTGTTTAAGATGATTAAAGAATTTGAAGAATCTGGTGAAGCCATTTCTTCTGGTGGGGGAATCTCAAATGAGATAACATACTCTTAAAATTAGAGCTAGGCCTTTTAGGAGCAAAATTTGAAAATACATTTTCACATGAAGGATAGGGGAAATCTCTCCCTCAAAATATCGCAGATGATAGGCCAAGTAAAATTTTTAAGACTGAGACATCAATTTTTAAATCGGGCAACAGCATCACAGACAAGTAAATAGACTTGAGATACATATCAGCTATGATCTAATAGAGTGGCAGAAGCGGTTCAAAGCTGAATAGCCTCCACCTGTTCCTAGGTTTCATCCTGCAGTGAGTCATAATCATAGGGTCATTTACAGCACAGGAGGCCAAAAGGCCCCATCAAGTCCATGCTGGTTCCCCACAGAGCAACCAATCAGTCCACTACCCCACACAACTCCCATAGCTCTGAAAGTTTATTTCCTTCAAGTGCCAATCGAATTTCCTTTTGAAATTATTGATGGTTTCCCCTTCCACCACCCTTGTGGGCAGTTAGTTCTAGGTTATGATCACTCAGTATCACAGTACCTTTACTGTGCAGGAGGCGGCCATTCGGCCCATCGAATCTGCAATGGTTCTCTGAAAGAGTATTCCACCTAGTTCCACTCCCCTGCCTTATCCCCTAACCTTCCCATTCTCTATTTTTAGGAAGCACTGTAATTCCCTCTTGAATACCTCAGGCGAACCTCCCTCCACCACCCTTCAGGAAGTTTGTTCCAGTCTCCAACTACCCTCTCGGTGAAAAAATTTTTCCTCACATCACGTTTACTCCTTTTGCCAATTATTTTGAATCTGTGCCCTCTAGTTCTTGACGTTCTCGAGTGGGAACAGTTTCTTGCTATTTACCCTGTCCATACTCCTCAGGATCTTGAATAACAATCAGTCTCCTCTCAGCCTTCTTTTTTCCAAGGAAAACAGTCCCATCTCCAGTCTAACCTCACAGCTATAGCTCTTCATCCTTGGAATCATTCATGTGAATTTCCTCTGTACTCTCTCCAATGCCTTCACATCCTGCTTCTAATATGGCACTGAGGACTGGATGCAGTACTCCAGATGAGGCCTAACTAGTGTCTTATACAAGTTCAATATGACCTCCTTATTCTTAGACTTTATTAATAGGGGCATTGAGTACAAGATACTATATGCTTTATTAACTGCTCTCTCAACAAGCCCTGCCATCTTCAATGACCTCTGTACGTATACACCAAGGTCCTTCTGTAATGCAACTCCTTTAGAGGCTCTCCCTTTATTTTACACTATCTCACCATATCTTTCCTGCCAAAATGAATCACCTCACACTTCTCTGCATTGAACTTCATCTGCCACTTGTCCGTCCAATCTACCAACATGTCTATGTTCTTTTGAAGTCCAAGATGATCCCCATCACAGTTGATGTTTCCAATCTCTGCATCAACTGCAAATTTTGAAATCATGCCCTGTACACAACAGTCTAGGTCATCAATATATATCAGGAAGAGCAAGGGTCCCAGCATGACCCCTGAGGAACTCCACTACAAACCTTCCTCCAATCTGAAAAACAACCATTTATCACTGCTCTCTGTTTCCTGTCACTCAGCCAATTTCTTATCCAAGCGCCTACTTTCCCTTTTATTCCATGATCTAGAGTTTTGCTCACAAGTCTATCATGTGGCACTGTATCAAATATCTTTTGAAAATTCGAATACACCATAGCAACAGTGTTTCCTTTTATCAACCTTCTCTGTTGCCTCCTCAAAACTCCAGCAATTTAGTTAAACATGATTTTCCTTTGATGAACCCGTGCTGGCTTTCCTGAATTATCCTGCACTTGTCTAAGTGATTACTGATTTTATACCATGCTATAGTTTCCAGAAGTTTCCCTATCATGGAGGTCAAACTGACTGGCCTGTAGTTGCCAGCTTTATCCTTGCACCCTTTTTGGAACAAGGGTGTAACATTTGCAGCTCACCAGTCATCTGGCATCTCCCGTGTCTAAGGAAGACTGGAAGATTATCACGAGTGCCTCTGCAATTTCCATTCTTATTTTCCTCAGGTGTATCTCATCCGGTCCTGGAACCTTATCTATTTTAATTAAAGATAGTCTTTCCAACACCTCCTTCCTCGCGATTGTAAGTTATTTTAGTGTTTATACCTCCTCTCTCACCTCGGCAGCAAGTTCTTCCTTTGTAAAGACAGATGCAAAGTACTCGTTCAACACTACGGCTATTTCTCCAGCCTCCACATGTAAGTCCCTTTTTTTGTCCCTAATCAGCCCTACTCTCTCTTTTGCCACCCTTTTATTATTTACATGCTTATAGAAGACCTTGGGATTCCCTTTTATGTTCACTGCCAGCCTCTTTTCATGCTCTGTCCTCGCTTTTCTTATTAGTTTCTTCACTTCCCCTCTGGCCCTTCTATATTCAGCCTGATTATCCATTGTATTTTCTACCTGACATCTGTCATAAACGCACTTCTTTCTTTTCATCTTTACCTCTATCTCTCTCGTCATCCAGGGTGCTCTGAATTTATTTGTCCTAATTTTCTCCTTCAAAGGAATATATCTTGACATTGCCTGCAATGCTTTTTCTTTGAGGGTGGCCCATTGCTCAGCCACCATCTTTTCTGCCCACATTCAATTTCAACTCACTCGACTCAGATGCATTCTCATCCTATCAAAGTTGGCTTTCCCCCAATTAATTATCCCTGCTCTGGATTGTTCTTTGTCCTTTTCCATGATTAACCTAAACCTTTTGATACAAGGTCACTGTCCCCTAAAGGATCTCCCACAAATATTTCATCTGCTTGAACCAACCCATTCCCCAGATCCAGGTCCAAAAGTGCATGCCCTCTCGTTGGAAGCATACTGCTGTAGAAAATTATCTTGACCACATTCCAGGAACTCTCACCCCTCTTGTCCTTTTATACTATTCCTATCCCACTCTATATTTCGATAATTGACATCCCCCATTATGATTAGCTTTGACTCTTGGACCTCTCCGTAATTTCTTTGCAAATTTGTTTCTCCACATCCTTTTGACTAGTTGATGGTCTATATACTACACCAATCAATGTTATTGTACCTTTCCCACTCCTTACCTCTAGCCAGACAGATTCTGTCCTTGGCCTCTCTGGGACATCCTCTCTCTCCAGTACTGTAATGCCATCTTTAACCACTATTGCCACTCCCCCAACTTTTCTTCCTTTCCTGTCTCTACTAAACATCTTGTACCCAGGAATATTTAACGGCCAACTGTGTAATAAAGTTCCTCCTCACATTCCCCCTGCATCTCTTGCCCAAATGCTTTGACAAGACCTTCCTCTCAGTACACAGACATCTGATTTCAATGCAGACAGGGATCAGCAAAGTGGGCTATACTTCCTGCACATGAAATGAGAAAAGCTGTATGCAGCAAACTGTAAGCCTGAGGCAGATTTAACGGAAGCAGTATCAGCCAGGTCAGACAAAGTTAATGGAACTACTTAAAAATGCACTAGATTTCCATTTGGAAATGAGAGCTGGTACTGTAGTTCTCCTGTTAAGAGAATGGATTCAGCAGTAGGAACCACCTAAGTGTGCCAATGGATGGCACCATGCAATTAAAATACTTTTTACACAAAGGAAAGTCATACTGACCCCAAACTAAATTGTTCATATTAATTTCCCTCACTATTAATAAATCATGTATATATACACACACATACGTATATATACACACAAACACATACGTACGTATGTATGTAATGACAAAATGAGCTTTAGATTTGAACATAATTTTTAAAACATGGAAGTTAGGCCATTTCCTGCAGTGAAGCATAATCTCACACCACCAAGAAGCTGTTATACTGTGGTAGTCTCACACAAATTCAGGGCAGCACCAATGCCAATATACCTATCTGTTGTCACTAGACATAGGTAGATGTTAACACATTTCTGGTGTCCATATTAAAGTATAAAAGGTCACAACATTTATTTTTAGTTTACTACTGTGCTGAATTGGGTGATCTCAGATGGGGTGATCCAATAGAAATCTGTAAAAGTGTACCTCCTCCTAGTCACATCAACAGCAGCCAAAATAGCCCAGTCCATCCAAATAAGGTATTCCCAGATGTCTAAGCAGGTCTCAGAATTTTAGGTAGAGACCAGGTTCGCAGGAATGATAATTATTCCAAATGGAGCCAACATGCTGCCAAAGTATATTTCCCAAAGGACCACTGAACCACAAATATCATAAGGCTGCTCATTGTGGGTAGTAACCTTGACAGCAAGCGGCATACTAACATTAAACACTGCATTATTCTAGACATGGGACAAACAGTACTCAACTAACCTCTCATTTTTTCTTAAAGAGGCCTGAACCAAGGAAGAACATTTCATTCTAACAGAATAGGATTAAACCTGTACCTTTGACTCCCATTGTAGGTATATTAGGCTAACAATGGATTCAATGTAAACCCTGTTCTTAGCAAATATTTTTGTCTCAGCTGATTTTTGATCCCGCTTCCTGCGATGTTATCTGTCTAAAGCGGCTTAATTCTTAGGCTGTTAAAAGAAGGCCAAGGTATCTGGAATTGCAAATTCTACATCCAACATCTCAAATGAAATTAGCAATGAAACAGAATCAGGACCATAAAAGTAAGCAATCTTTCACATCACCCACAATAACAGCTGGGGTTATCTCTCAAGAAACCGGCCAAAACAAAAGACATGCGCTACATTAAAATAAACATCAGTACTGAAAATAACATTCTTACAGGAAGTGACGTCAGCTGGTTACGGGACAAGTTCAGTGTTTCCAGTTGGGTCCACTGATCAATGCAGAGTGAGAGCTCAGAGATCTGGTTGGTACTGAGGTTCAGCCGGCGTAGAGAAGAAAGGGTATACAAGCACTCAGGCACCCGGCTAAGATCATTACAGGACAAGTCCACATCTGAGAAACAAGCAAAGTTTTTTTTTTGAGTTGTTAAAACATTTGTCTGATCCTACTGGAATGAGTATGGTTTACAGAGCAGATAAACAGGTAGGTACTTATAGTTCCAGCAAAAATTGGTCATTGATAATGAACTTATCATAAAGGCTTAATGAGTTAAAATCATACTAGATTATTAGAATATATTAAATTATGGTAATATTTCTTTTTTTTAAGATCTGTAGTGGTGAGCAAATGTGAGAGAAAGAAAAATCTTAATCCTGTCTCTCTATATAAAACAAAGGACTGTTTGCAAACCCCAGGGCAGAGTATGAAAACATCCAATCTAGGGAACACGGCAAACATTTGCCCCAAGTACTTACTGTACCAGAAACAAAGTTAGTACCACAGAAACAAAGGCTGAAAAGATTATAAACTGTGTATAGACAAAAATGTAGCCTCAGCTGAATGTGCAATCTACAGATTACATATCTATGTATTACATAAGCACAGGCCAAGGTTTTATTATTGAACAATGTTAGAATTGAGTTCCCTTTAACTTCAGAGTACTCAAGGGTCAGGAGAAATGCAGTTGCTCAGAAGGCCTGGTTGAAAGGTGCTGGTCACCACAACTAGTCTTGTTCTCTGACTTCAGAGAGCATTTTGAGGTAGTCAGAGTTTTGGAACCTGGTGTATTATTTGCATATCATTTAATATAAATCGAAGGCCAAAATCAACCACTGTAGTAAAGCTCGTTCTTACAAAAACCATCTGTGAATTAATCATAAGCGGAGTTATTGTCACCAGATTAATAACCCTTTGCTGTGTGACGGGAATCACTAAGAAATCTGCTAACACAAACTCTTTATATCAATGGGTAATGTTTTATCATCCAGCAAATTTACACACACTCAACTTGGATATTCAATTAAATGTTTCAAAGAATAATTCTGAGACCAATTATAGAATATCCAGTTTATGGTATGGAGCTGTCTCTAATCCATCCACGGGTGCAGGCAAGCTAACATGTCAGTGTCAATCTCCAACGCAGTTAAATGGGAAGGGTTATCAGCAGGAATGGCATCTGGCTGTAAAATCACCCATCAAATCCAAAAATGATGGTTGATATGAAGGAGTGACCAACTAACATTGTAGTGACTATTTGTAACAAGGAAAAAGCCGAAAAAGGAAGGAAAGGAAGGTATGGAGCTGCCCCTATAATGTAAACAAGGCGCCAAGGTCAATTGTGGGCTGATCTACACATCCCTTCTCTGATAGCAAAATATCACCAGTGTCCCTGCTGACATTATAATCTGGCCACAGACATGTGGATACATCCAGCCCAAGGCTACCTGTTTCAATATTGCAGCTCCGTAATCTAAGCAGGAGGACTTCAAAATACTATCATTTTACAGAGTGGATTTAAGGCAAAAGTCCATTAAATAGTTATATATTATTGAGGTGGGAGATGTAACTGAAAGGGACAAGGAAGGCTTTTTAGGTAAACTCAGGTTCATTCATTAGGATTGCAACCAAGCAACCGTGCAAGATTCTGTCATGGATTCACTTAAGAAGTGGAACATGGCTGGCTTACCACAACTGAATAGAATACACTGGGCAGTCTCAATAGTGAGAAGAAAAAGCTTAACACTTTTCCATCTGAAGCGGGAAGAGACTGATCTGAGGCCACAAGGTAAAAATAACTTCAAATTAGAGAGTTATGTCTTATGTTAAGAGTTATTGGCTAAATACTGTGACTGTTGTTGTGTAAAGGCATGGGGGGGGTGGGGGGGGGTGGTGAGTAAGCAGCAATGGGGGTGATGCGACTGGATGTCTACTGGACGTCAAAGTTCAAGGACTGTAAGACAGAGGTTGAAACATAGGGCTATAGAAAACTGCAAGAACTAGGATCAATGCTGTGGAAAGTTTTGTGACGAAGGACATGAATTTATAAGAAGTAATAGCTTATTTTTAAAATGGGTTTATTGAAACTTGCAGAATCAGCACAATTTAATAAAAAGAGCTCAGCTTACCTAGCAAATTGGACAGGCCTTCCAAGCTCGTAGGCAGGTTACTCTGTGTGCGTTGTGTATTCCTGAGATGCAATGTTTGTAAAGCAGTCATTGCAGGAAGCTGCCTAAAAGGGATTAGCATAGTGAATTACACAGGGAATCAGAATTAAGTCAAGGCCTCCAAGCTCCACAGGTCTCAAATCAAAGTGTACCATACCCAACTTTTCATAACTATATTGCAGCAAGTGGTCACAATTTCAAAACACAGTGATCACCGTTCCTCAAGGGAAAATCAAACCCATGACCACCTTGACCTAAGTGCTTCAGTATTACACTGTTCAATGCATCCTATGATTGTATTTTCATTGAATGACAAGAGACAAATGAGAAGGGCCATTCAACATATCTTAGTTCACCATCTAGAAAGACAGACACTCTTATCACAGCATCTAACGGATTTGGAAATGATTTCAGGGTTTTCATCTCTACTATGGTACCATTAGTTCATCTGACTCATTCAACATACTTAATTATTTTTGATTATTTTACATTGTGTAATTAAGCAGCAACAGAAATTTACTACTGGTTGCTCCTTACCGCAATTGAGCATGCATGAGTGGGTTGTTATTCAAAATCAGTGTCTGGAGATGAACCAGACGCCTCATCTGAGGAGGCAGACTCTCCAGATTATTATCACTCAAGTCCAGGTAAAGCAGATCAGTCAGATTTATAAACAGTTGATTTGGGATGTTGTCTATACTGCAAAGAAATACAAGGCATTAGAAGCTGGAATAGTACCATATACAACAAATACTAGGAAAGACAGACAAGTATTGCAGTGATGTGACATGTCCCAGCAATGACACGTCACCATGGCATAGTGGGACATAGGTTCCAGTTCTCATGCTATTGTTATTGATCTATATTATATCTATGTAGCCTCAAGTTGGAGCTAGGCTGTTTCCCTGCTGCATGTAGAGGAAGAATTGAACAAAGTATTACACTCGGGCCTATAACTTCAAGCAGCCAGTTTCAGAACATCACTATCAAAAGCCAAAGGGGTAAGCATCTCAGCTCCTGGAGATTGCATGGGGCAAGGACAACAAGGAGAGAGAGAGAGAGAGACTAAGTGAGAAAGAGCACATACAAACAAGAAAAAATGATAGCCCACTAACTAAATATTTTTAAGTTAAACCGATTATTCTGTCCTAGAAACCTGTTTCATGGATTTTTATCTTCAGTTCTCCGTAGTGAATGCCCAATCTTTGAGAAAAGAGTGGATGGAAGAAGCAAAGAGAGAAAAGAAAAGAATCATATGTACACATCTGTCCTGCTGACTGAAATCAGAGCAATAGCAGCCAGCATGTGTCACTCAGCCTCACCATCTCATGAAGGGGAGAATACAGGTGCACCTATGTCCTTTCTGACCTTTCCTGCAGTTCTGAACATGTAACAATGCAACACCCACAAAGATACCACACATTAATGGATATGAAAAATACATTTCTCCAGCCTGACAGTTTCAGCTTTCACACAAAATATTGCTTTAGACTTTACTATTTTTGTTCCAGATTCTGACCTTCCTATTGTGTATTTTCAATATTTCCTTGTTTTATAGCAAGTTATTAATGATTCCATTGCTTAAGAAACAAATCCCAAGGAAAAATGCAAGAATTTTGTTTTTAAATTCTCACTACAAACATATCATATCATGAGACCCCTGCTTACCTGTTATGGCTCAAATTGAGCACAAGCATGTTTTTAGCATTCTCCAGCTCCCTAGGAATCTCAGTTAGCTGATTGTAGCTGAGGTCCTGAAACATAAGAACATATTTTTGGTTGACACAGATTTTAAAACAGGAGTTTGAGGTTTGTTTGGAAAAAGTCCTCTCTCAAAAATTAAAATGCCTGACATGTGTTTTTGCATTGAACATATATTTTTTCCAGGGTTTATGTGCACAAATCATATGCTCCAAGCAATTACCGCAAGTTAAAGAAAGCGAATGGGCAGTGGGAATGAGAACACACACCCCTATCACTACATGTCACTAACATGCTCCCATTTAACAAATACTGCATCTACTGTTTCTCGACCTTCACTCCTTGAATCCAACATTTAGTGTCATGTAAGTGGCATAATAACTTTGAGTTCTACCAACTACAAAGCTTCCAATCTCTTTTGGGACGTGCTGAGCAGTGGTCAGATGTCCAAGGTGACAAGGAATAATAAAATGAAGTAACTGAATTTAACGTTGACCCATTAAAATGATCGCTAACACTCTGTCTCAATTCACACACAAGGAGAGCCTTGGGTTAAATATTGGGGGGCTTCACCTCCCACAAAATCATATCCTTCAGGAATCTGAAGGATAAAATTGGGTAGGAGTCGATGTTTCTGACACAATTGTTAATAATACTCAAATTGCATTTGCAAAGCATGAAAAAGACACTGAGAAAGAATTGGAGCACCAGCATTGTATTAATGTTTTCTCTATATTGGTTATGCAGCAAATATTCAGAAAATAAAAACTTTTATGTACAGAACTTCAAATGCACTCCTGACTGCTACTGTGGGTTTTAATTTTTTGTTAAGTCAACCTCACAGCACAAGCCAGATGCTTCTTTTATCCATAACAGGTTTCCCCTAAAGTGCATACAATGACTGGCTTGTAACAAACCCTTACAGTCAACATACCAGAACAGAGAGATCATCCAACTGGAAAATGTCATCAGGAACACCAGAATTCTTCAGGTTATTAGCTCGAGCAACAATGGCCTATAGAGAGCACAGAGTACATTATCTGGGAATTGAAGTTGTGTGTAATGTGGTAAACATTTTGGATTATATTATTTTCATGACCAATCATGTCAACATACTGAAAGCATGTAAATTTCACAGAATTCAGAGTCTACTTTGAAAGTAATTTGAATTCCACATCAGTTTATTTCATGAGCTTTATGACCTGCATGCCTTTTAAATAATACCAAGTATATATTTACAGCCATGAAACTTTAATCTTATGACAAGACAAGGCATGACAATCTGGTTATGAAGTAAAATTGTGGATATCAAGCACATTGAAGAATAGGAATCAAAGAGGTTTGGAAATTAGGTCAGGGACAGGAAAGGACTGAACAGAAAGCATCTGCCATTAAGATATAATCCTCTCAAAATTTTTTGATTTTTTTAATGATTTTACAGCTCATTAGCAGTACAATTATTGCAATTATGGTTCCCACGGTCCTTTCTAGAATTCTCTGCTTTATTAATTACTCACCCGCAAGCATGGCAAGCTAGAGAGCTCCCCATGAAGCGTCGTCAGACTGTTGTGACTTACTGACAAGTGTTCCTGAAACAAAACCAAAAGCATTCAAGTTAGAGCAGAGTAAGTCATTTAAAATATTCTCCTATAATTTGTAATGCATACAAAAAATTAACATTGACACAGATGATGGACCGGTTCATTGCCCCTCTTACCTCTCTCCCACTCTAATTTATCTTAAAACAGGATCCCATGCTCTTAAGTCCAAATATCAAACAATAACTTTCTACCACAATAACTAATATAACCTAATTTCCTACACAGTACCGGTCGAGGACCTCACAAATGGAACAATTTCCTCATAAGGCACCAGCGATTCCTGATGCAGATGGCTCTTGGTAGGGTGTGGAGGACTGGGGGGTGCCGGGGTAGGGTGCGGGTTGAGTTCCATGGATACTAACATCTTCCTTCCTTCATATATATAACCCTTGACATGAAGTCAGAAGGCTACTAGGCCATGAGAAGCATTGCAATGAGCTTGATCCTGCTCCAACAGAAATAGTTACCAGCAGAGTAATCACTAGGTAGTAATGAGAAGCAGAAATACTGACCGATTTCCTCCCTGGTTCACCCAAGACAACTGCAGTATCCCAAAGTATTTTCTTCTCTGCTGGCTACCTTAACTTGGAACAGTAATTGCAACATTACACAGGTTGGTACTTAATTGTAACCATTTCCCTTTCGTCTGTGTTCCCAAGCAGTCTTGACCAAGCTGGAATTCACTGCTGTTCCCTCTGCTTTTATGGCAACAGATGTCAAGGGAATACTATTGGATACAAAGTTGCTCCAGCTTTATTACAGTATTTGAAGGGATCCAATGAAAACTGAATAACTTAATACACGATTCAGTTTGTCTGCCTTGTCCACTTGGTAACCACCTACTGTGACTTGATTGGAATCTGGACTCAGTGTGGGAAATGACAGGTGCACTTCACATTGCCGCTATACATGGAAAAGCATTATTGACAATGGCCCTCAAAGACGACATTGTTTGGGACTATGGCCAAAAGAAAAAACATTGATAAAGGACGCTGGTACACATTGTATTCAAATTACAAATCAAAAAGAAAATCCAACTTGATGCTTTACCAGTTTCTGAAGAGAAGCTAATTCCTCTGGTAAGTAGCAGAGTCCTGTTCGGTTCAGCTTCAGCCATCTCAAACTGGTCATGCATTTAACATGTTCTGGAAAATACCCACCCTTTGAAAGGAAGAAAACTGTTAATTAGCAGTTAAAATATACAGGCCTACAACTGGTCTTTGTAAGACATCAAAAGATTTCAGGGAGGCTTCACTGTAACAGAAATAAAGGTATTACATAATTAATCAAAAGGACAAGACTGCAATTGGTTCATTATTTATCAAAAATCTCAAAGGTGCTGTCTAAAAGAACTAATGTTTGGTTAAATAAACTGTTTAAAAATTACAAAGGAGTTATAACAAAGGAAAATTAAATATTGGAAACTGAAATATATTTTATTATTCTAGCTTTTACAACTAATGCAGGGGAAAACTATTGGGGGGGGAAGAGGTGGGGTGAGAAGGAAGATGATAGAAAATCACTAGTAAGGTGTTCAGAATCTTGTTTTCCACATTTAATATTGAAGGTTAAATGTCACAATCTTCATAATTACAGTTTTGTAATACTGCTGTGATTTTCTACATCAAAGATCATAAGGAACAAAATTGGTCAATCTCAGATTTAGGGCTAAAAACCTAACAATGAGAGAGAATTGAAGTATCAGGACAGATTTAATTTTAACTATCATGCCACTACAACAGTGTGCATATTAATTCATCTCTCACACCCTCCACAAATGTAGTGCTTCCATAGCCAGTTACCGACAAGCTCATTGCTATTCTGATTTTAAACAGAAATATGACAATTCAGCATGCTGTTCAAGTCACCACTGTAATGTAGGAAACACAGCAGCCATTTTGCATACAACATGATCCCAAACCAGCAATGAGGTAAATGACCAGCTCATTTAAATGATGTAGATTGAGATATAAATATTGGGAGGACACCAGGCAAAACTGTTTCATTTTGCAAGAAATTCCTTTATTCATCAGCATTTTTCCACATGTGAATTAAAGTGTAAAAAAAATGGCAGGAATTGACTACAATTAATAACTTGGAAATGTAAAATTTTTATTGTTACTTAAAGTACCTCCGTCTGGATAGCAGCTTAATAATCTTGAGAGAAAGGGGGATTCATAACCTATTAATATAACATTAAATTAAACAAATGTTAAATTAAACATCACCCAATTTTGACCGTGCTTCAGCCCATCTGCCACTGAAACCCTTTTTTAACCTTCCTGGCTGGTCTTCCACATTCTACCCTTCACAAACTCAAAGTCATTCAAAACTCAGTTGCCCATATCCTAACTCACAGCAAGTCCCATGTACCCATCTCCCTATATTTGCTAATATATGTTGGCTTGCGTCAAGCAACATCTTGATTTTAAAATTCTCGTTCTTGTTTTCAAGTTGTTTCATGGTCTCACCCATCTTTATGATCTCCTTCAGCTGCACGGTCTCACCTAGATCTCTGCAGTCCGCAATTTCTGGCATCTTAAGCATCTCTGATTTTAGTCACTCCACCATTAGCAGTTATTCTCAGCTGCCAAGGCACCAAGCTCTGGCATTCCCGGATTAAACCTCTCCAATTCCCTTTCCTCCTTTAAGTCGCTCCTTAAAACCAACCTCTTTGACCAAGCTTTTGGTCATCTGCCCTAATTTCTCAGTATGTGGCTCAGTGTCAAAATGTTGCTCCAAAACATCTCTGTGAAATGTCTTGGAGCATTTTACTACATCAGCTATTTACAATCTATATTAAAGACATAGGTGAATGTAACATATCCAAGTTTGCTGACAATACACAGTTTGGTGGGAAATTAAGTGGAGAGGAGGATGCTGAGGGATATATGGAGTTTTTTTTGAGTGGGCAAGAACATGGCAAGTGGAATACATGATGAAATGTGAGGTTATCCACTTTGATAAGAAAAATTAAGAAGAATATTTTTTGAATGGTGAGAGACTAGGAAATGTTTGCATTCAGGGAACCTGGATGTCCTTGTACAGAAATCGCAAAGTTAACAAAGGTACAGCACCAATTAGCATGTTACTTTTTGTTACAAAGAGATAGGAGCAGATGAATAAAGAAATCTTACTACAGTTACACAGGACATTAGTAAGGCCACACTGGGAATAGTGTGTGCAGTTTTGGTCTCCTTACCCAAGGAAGAACACACTTGTCCTAGTGGAAGCACAATTGAAGTTCACTAAACTGGCTCCTGGGATGAGGAGATTGTCCTGTGAGAAGATAGAGTAGACTAAGCCTATATTCCCTGGCGTTTAGATGAATGTGAAGCGATGCAAATGAAACATAAAATTTTTAAGGGGCTTGACAGGGTAGATGCTGAGAAAATGTTTCCCCAGATATAGATTCTAAAACACGGGGCACGCAGATTCACCATAAGGCCATTTAAGAGCTGTGAACATTTGGAATTCTCTACTCCAAAGGATGCTCAATCACTGGGTATATTCATAACAGAGATGGATAAATTTTTGAATACTAAGGAAATTAAGGGATATGGGCGTAGTGCAGGAAGGTGGAGTTGAGGGAGGAGATCGGCCGCAATTTTGTTGATTGACGGAGCAGGCTCGAAGGGCCAAATGACCTACTGCAGTTCCCATTTCTCATATTCCCACTAAAATTGAGCTACGTAAATACAAGCTGTTACTGTTACATAAACAACTAAACATAGATAACATGGGGTATTTTGAAGATATTGTACAGGCATAAGGGAATATGCTAAAATGTTTCAGAATATAAATGTTAAATTACTGAACGATCGATAGCTTAGGCTCTGGGCCTTTTCAGCCTCACTCATGTCTGAAACAACTAAACAGTAAAACCCCGATATTTAAAGGCTAACCTGGTTACTGTTCATTTGTATTCACAATAACGTAACTGACTTACTTTGAAATCGTTTCCACTTAAATCTACACCTCTGATAAAAGGCAAAACCCCAGTGGCAGCCATGTTGACGGTGACAGTTGATCGCGCGCTCCTCAACCAACCACCACTAACCCCGCCCTTCCTTCGATCCTCATCGGTGCCTGCTTGTTATCTGGGCGGGCAATTACTGATATTTCTCGTTATGATTGGTCAAATATGCTGTCAATCACAGCATGGCCATCAGGTTAGGTTACGATAAAAGCAAAAAACTGCGGATGCTGAAAATCCATTGCTTTCCCCATCTCCGGATGTGATGTAATCGCCCCGCCCGCGTACTGTTATGCGCCGTCAGTGATTGGCCAGTTTAGATGTCGGTCATGATTTGTGGGCGGGCTGCTGTATGGACCGCGTCGCTTCCAAGAAGAAATGGAACAAATTGTGGTGGGGGTAGAGGTGGAAGCTGAAGATTCTGGCACAGATGGCCAGTGACATCATGGCTTGTCGTCTTTCAGCCTTCAGGGACATGAGCGTTCAAGGAGCTGTAAACATTTAATAAAGGCCTCCCAGAGCCGGCCCGGGGGTGCAGGTTGCTGAATGATTGACAGGAGCGTGTGCCGGGCACACCTGTCAATCGTTTAATAATCAATCGTTGCAAAATGTAAGTCATAGACTTTAAAAAAAGCACAGACTTTCGAGTTGAATTATAGGATTAACTATTCTAACTATAACATTGAGTATTCTCATTTCTCAAAGAATGTTGCAGATTAACCGCGAATGTAAAATTGTTAATTCGAAAATGAAGTCGGAATATTGACTTTCGACACAATTATTTTTTAAGGAAAATATATATGTATTTGTCTTAATTGAAGCTGCAAATTTCAAGTGTTATTATTTACGAAATGATTTTTTTGGCCAGATTTAGTTTCCGCTCAGTAACATTTAGTTCTAAAATATAAACAGAAAGTGCTGGGGGGAAACTCGATAGATCTGGGAGCATCTGTGGAGAAAGAAACAGGGTTAACGTTTCGAGTCCAATATGACTCTTCGGTACTGATGCTGCCAGACCTGCTGAGCTTTTCCAGCACTTTCTGTTTATATTTCAGATCTCTAGTATTTTGCTTTTATGCTGACATTTTTTTCTAACTGATGATCATTGTTGTTTTGGTTTATGAAACGGGTTCTGCGGCTCTAAGTGTTGGAGGTGGAGAGGCGGGTGGTTTATTTCGGCGGAGTGCAGTAATGCTGGCCAGAGCCCTGTCCCACTTTGCACAATGCTGCCCATCCGTCCCTGTTGCACTGACCGACATGGCAATGTTTTACTCCAAGTCGACAGCCAGAGAGTTAATTTGCCAATCAATTTGAACATACTTGTGTCGTAGACAGGCATTCACACAAGAAAAAAATCAGCGAAGTATCGAGTGAGGAACAAACTGGTTCTGTTACTATTTTTAACGTGGCTTTAAGGCTGCTGCCATTCGGTTCACAGTGATGGAATGGTGAGAGGAAAGAATAATGCTTATGTATTGTACGATCTTTCGGCGGGACAGCTTCCTTGGGATCTTATGTGTCCGCAATTTTAATCATTTTAAACCCTTCTATCATAGCCTTTCTCAGTCTCCTTTTTTTAAGAGAGGAGTCTCGGATCGTCATCTTTCCTGATCCGTCATTTGTTTAAATTCTGGGATTAAACGTGTCCTTCTCTGTATCCCACTGATTACTGAATACTCCACTGTGTATCCCCTATTGTAATTGAATACCGCCTTTGAAAACGAAGGCTGTGTCGGCAGGGAGTTAAGGCCCTTAAACTAAAATCACCTGCTTCCGATTGCTGTCCATGTATTCCGGGTACAGTATGTGAACTCCAAAGCAGCCCCCGGACATTGTCACCTAGCATAGGGCAGTCCTTTGGAACAATTCCCGTCGAACCAACTGTAACTCTTTCGAGTACAAACCCGTTTCCATCTGTTTCAGATGAAGTTACATTGTTTCATAGTTTGCCATTGTGAGATTTGAACTTTTGATCTTGGGGCTTACAAACCCAGTACCATAACCACTTGGCTATGCACTTCCCCGGAATTCAGTGGGTTCCGAATGTCTTTGTTACGCTGAATGTATTGGCCAGGTTCCGCAAGATTTGGGCATCGTTGCAGTGCCTCCCACAATTAAATAGCCCACCAACATTCACTCGTGAAGACTCCTAGTGCTTATGGCGCCTCATGCCAGCAGATAACACTGCCTTTGGGAGTAGGAGGAACCTGAGGAAAACTATCATTTAACGTTTAAAATGTATTGTTTATGTTTTCCCAGCTTACTTTTATCAAGAGTGCTGCTACAGGATGGCCAATATTGCCCAAGGAAAAGGAAAGTGGAGGGAAAGTGGGCTGGGAGACGTCATCGACTTCCTGCTGGCGAATGCCCGGCTGGTGCTGGGTGTTGGGGGGGCTGCTGTACTTGCTATCGCCACAGTAGCCGTCAAACGGGTGAGTTGGTACCACTGACATTTTTGATTGGGCTTCCTGTTGTATTGTGACAGTGAGCCTATGCGCAGTTTACCATCAAGATATTCAATGTGCCTCAGCAGTAGTACAACTGTAACCAAAGTATATTGATGTTTTGAAAAGGGTGGATGAGCCGTAGATCATGGGGATGGGGCACAGATCACATGAATTCAGTGTCACCCGTACTGTTTAATAGGATGGGCAGTAGGGCTGCTCCATGTGTCCTTTACGATCTTGGGCAAGGGTGAATAAGCCAGAGTTCCTGTTTTTGACTACTCTACAGTCTCTCCTTCGGGATAGTTCGGATTGAGGTCTGTTAAATTATTAATGTGTGAATTTTATAACATGGAAAAATGCAAAGCAAACTTGTTGAGATCCTCTGTATTTTTGCAGATGTTTGACAAGGCCAGTGATCCACCAGACATCTCCCTGGACAAGCCAGTCACAGAGCCAGTAAAGGAAGAGTATAGCTGGATTGACACATCCCCAAAACTGCTGAACATACAGTTAAATGAATCTCTGCACAGAATGCAGAGTACCAAATCCAACCATAAACAAGGTAAAGCTATGCTCCTTAAACTGCAATTCTCTGGTGGAAGGGAGGTGGAACTGACCAAGTAAAAAAACACAATAATCATCATCGTCAGGAATTTCAATTACCCTGATATACAAACATGTATACAAGGAACGGGGGCATTCGGCCCCTTGAGCCTGCTCCACCATTTAATAAGATCATGGCTGATCTGATGATAACCTCAAATCTGCATCCTGCCGACCACCAATAACCTATCATCCCCTTGCTTGCTAAGAATCTATCCACCTCTGCCTTAAAAATATTCAAAGATTCTGCTTCCACCACCTTTTCAGGAAAAGAGTTCCAAAGACAGATGACACACAAATTTTTGCCTCACCTCTGTTTTAAATGGATGACCCCTTTTTTTAAACAATGACCCCCTAGTTCTAGATTCTCCCACAAGAGGAAACATTCTCTCCACACCTACCCTGTCAACACCCCTCAGAATCTTTTATATTTCAATCAAGCCACCTCTTACTCTTCTAAACTCCAACGGATACAAGCCTAGCCTGTCCAACCTCTCCTAATGAGACAACCTACTCATTCCAGGTATACTTCTGGTAAATGTTCTCCTACTTTTGTATTCAATTTCCCCTCACAATAAATTATAACATTCTCTTAGCTTTCCTAATTACTTGCTTACCTGCATACTAGCCTTTTGTGATTCATGCATGAGGACACCCAGATCCGTCTGCTTCTCAGAGCTCTACAATTTCTCACTATTTAGCTAATGTGCTTTTTTATTCTTCCTGCCAAAATGGACAATTTATCATTTTCCCACATTATACACCATTTGCCAGATCTTTGCCCACTCATTTAACCTGTCTATATCTTTTTATAGCCTCCTTAGGCCCTCTTCACAACCTACTTTCCTACCTATCTTTGTGTCATCAGCAAATTTGGCAACCATCCCATCCATCTTTCAAGTCATTTATATAAATTGTAAACTGTTGAGGTCCCAGCACTCATCCTTGTGGCATACCATTCGTTACATCTTACCAACCTGAAAAAATTCATTTATGCCTACTCTCTGCTTCCTGTTCGCTAGCCAATCTTTTAGCCATGCCAATGTGTTACTCCCTATACTGTAAGCTTTTATTTTCTGCAATAACCTTTGGTGTGGCACTTTATCAAATGCCTTCTGGAAATCTAAGTACAATACATCCACTGGTTCCCCCTTATCCACAACATATGTGATTCCGTCAAAGAACTCCAATAAATTAGTTAAATATGATTTTCATTTCACAAAACTACATTGACTCTGCCTGAATACCTTGAACTTATCCAAGTGCCCTTCTATAGCTTCTTTAATAATAGCTTCTAACAATTTCCCTATGACAGATGTTAAGCTAACTGGCCCAGTTAGTTTGCTTTGTGTCTCCCCTTTTTTTTTGAATAATGGAGTTACATTTGCTATCTTCCAATTTAACAGGACCTTCCCCGAATCAAGGGAGTTTCAGAAAATTAAAACCAATGCATCAACTTATGACCCTAGGATGAAGTCCATCAGGACCCAGGCACTTGTCAGCCCGCAGCTCCAACAATTTACTCGGTACCATTTATTTCCCTGGTGGTTGTAATTTTCCTGAATTCCTCCCTACCTTCCATTTCCTGATTTATAGATACTTCTGGGATCTTACTTGTATACTCTGTAATGAAGACTGATCCAAAATCCATGTTCGATTCATCTGCCATTGTCTTGTTTTCCATGATCAATTCTTCAGTCTCATTTTCTATAGGACCAATGTTCGTTTTGTTAACTCATTTTTTTAAATATTTATAGAAACTTTTACTGTCATCTGTTTTTATAGTTCTGGCTCACTTTCTCTCGTACTCTAATTTTTCCCTATTTAATAATCTTTGTCATCCTTTGCTGTTCCCTATATTCTGTCCAATCTTCTGGCCTTCCACCTATCTTTGCACAACTATATACTTTTTCAAAAACAGAATTACCTGGAAAAACTCAGCAGGTATGGCAGCATCAGCGGAGAAGAAAAGAGTTGACGTTTCGAGTCCTCGACCCTTCAACAGAACTAGATGAATCCAAGGAGAGGGGTAAAATATAAGCTGGTTTAAGGTGTGTATGTTGGGTGGTTGTAGGGACAGGCAAGTAGTGATAGGAGCAGATCATCAAAAGATGTCACAGACAAAAGAACACAGAGGTGTTAAAGTTGGTGATATTATCTAAACAAATGTGCTAATTAAGAATGGATGGTAGGGCATTCAAGGTATAGTTCTAGTGGGGGTGGGGGGAGCATAAAAGATTTAAAAATATTTAAAAATAATGGAAATAGATGGGAAAAGAAAAATCTGTATAAATTATTGGAAAAAACAAAAGGAAGGGGGGAAAAAACAGAAAGGGGGTGGGGATGGAGGAGGGAGCTCAAGACCTAAAGTTGTTGAATTCAATATTCAGTCCGGAAGGCTGTAAAGTGCCTAGTCGGAAGATGAGGTGCTGTTCCTCCAGTTTGCGTCGGGCTTCACTGGAACAATGCAGCAAGCCAAGGACAGACATATGGGCAAGAGAGCAGGGTGGAGTGTTAAAATGGCAAGCGACAGAGGGGTTTGGGTCATTCTTGCGGACAGACCGCAGGTGTTCTGCAAAGCGGTCGCCCAGTTTACGTTTGGTCTCTCCAATGGAGAGGAGACCACATTGGGAGCAGTGAATGCAGTAGACTAAGTTAGGAGAAATGCAAGTGAAATGCTGCTTCACTTGAAAGGAGTGTTTGGGCGGTGAAGAGAGAGGAAGTGAAGGGGCAGGTGTTACATCTTTTGCGTGGGCATGGGGAGTTGAGGTGAGGGTTGAGGAGTAGAGGTTGATGGAGGAGTGGACCAGGGTGTCCCGGAGGGAACGATCCCTACGGAATGCCTACAGGGGGGTGAAGGGAAGATATGTTTGGTGGTGGTATCATGCTGGAGTTGGCTGAAATGGCAGAGGATGATCCTTTGAATGCGGAGGCTGGTGAGGACAAGGGGGACCCAATCATGTTTCTGGGAGGGAGGAGAAGGCGTGAGGGTGGATGCCCTTTTTCTTTAAGTTTGATACTATCTTTCATCTTTCAAGTTAACCATGGATGGTTACTCGTTTAAATGGATCTATTCTGTGTATTCTGAAATATCCCCTTAAATGTTTGCCACTGCAGCTCTATTGACCTATCCCTTAACCTCATTTGCAAATTCACTCTAACCAGCTCTGCTCTCATGCCCTCACAATTGCCCTTATTTAAGTTTAAAAACATAGTCTCAGACTCACTCCTCTCTCCCTCAAACTGAATGTAAAATTCATTATGGTCACTGCTACTTAGGAGTGCCTTCAGTATGAGTTCATTAATCCCATCCCGACGCATAATACCAGATCTAGTATAGCCTGCTGTCTGGTTGGCTCCAGAACATGCTGTTCTAAGAAACTATCCCAGAAATATTCTGTGAATTCCTCATCTAGGCTACCTTTGCCCATTTGACTTTTCCAGTCTATATTTAGATTAAAATCTCTCATGATTATCACCGTGCCTTTCTGACAAGCTCCCATTACTTCTTTCTTTATGCTCCATCCTACCGTGTAATTACTATTAGGGGGCCTATACACGACTCCCACAAGTGACTTCTCGCCTTTACCATTTCTTATCTCTATCCAATCCGTATTCTGGTTTCCTGAACTTAGTTAATGATGGTATTAGTACAAGAGAGGGGGATGACCTAACAGAGCCACCCCTGCACCTTTTCCTCACTTCCTGTCCTTCCTAAATGTCCTGTACCCTTTAATATTTAGGTCCTGATCCTTGTCCTCCTACAGCCATGTCGCTGTAATGGCTATCAAATCATACTTATTGTTTACTGTGTGCTCTCAGTTCATCTGTTTTGTTTCAAATGCTTCATGCATTCAGATACTGAGCCTTTAGTTTTATCCTTTTTATTCTTTTTATAACCTCTGGTCTCATCTGTTGATTTACTGTTAAATTTATACTTTTACCTCTTCCTGTCACTTTTTCATTTCCTTTCTCTTTTGCCTCATCCCTACTCTTTGATTTTCCACATCTTCTCAAATTTGTACCCTTGTTCCCACTACTTAGTTTAAAACCCCCTCTACTTCCCTAGTTATGCAGCTTGCAAGGACACCGGTCCCAACGGTGCAGATCCCACTTACCCCAGTATTGGTGCCAGTGCCCCACGAACCGGAACCCACTTCTCCCACACCAGGCTTTAAGCGATGCATCTCCTTAATCAGATTTGTCCTATGCCAATTTGCACATGGCTAAGGTCATAATGTAGAGATTATGACCTTTGAGGTTCTGCTTCTTAATTTGATGCCAAGTTCCTCACACTGACCAAGCAGAACCTCCTTTGTCCTTTCTATGTTGTTGGTACCAACATGGACCACGACAACTGAGTCCTCCCACTGCAAGTTCCTCTCCAGCCCTGAATGGCATGAACCCTGGCACCAGGCAAGCAACACAGCCGATAGGACTTGTGCTCTTTGCTGCAAAGAACAATGTCAATCCCTCTGACTATACTGTCCCCTATTACCACTACATTCCTTGTAATACCCCCCCCCCGCCCAACTTGAATGGCTTTCTGTACCACAATGCAATGGCCAGTTAGCTCATCCACCCTGCAGCCCCCACACTCATCCAAACAAACTGAAAAATCCTCAAACCTGTTGGACATGTGAAAGGGCTGAGGCTCTTGCACTTCTGCCCTCTGGGTCCCCTTACCTGCCTCACTTGCTCAGTGGTCAGGGACAGGAAGGTGTGACTGCAAATTGGAAGACTCTATCCTAAGAGGTATGACTGCCTCCTGGATCAAAGTGTCTAGGTGAATCCCCCTCCCCTCCTGCCCTCTCTGATATACTGCAGTGTCTGCAGCTGAGCCTTCAGCTTAATAACTCGGAGCCAAAGCTCCTGCAGCTGCAAAAACTTACTGCAAGTGTGTTTGTCCTGGATCACACATCCTACAATCACAGCACATCACCTGGCCTGCCATCTCCAATATGTTAATTAATAATTGATAATTATAATTAATAAATCCTACATCCCAATAGGTTCTGACACCCCAGTAAACTTAACAAGACTGATAAAATTAATAGTACCAGTTATTGGTTTACCTGCTCCTGCTGCAAAGTGGAAATCAAATACTGGTGGGTGAAAAAGAGTAGAAGAAAACAAGCACCTCCTCTCTGCCTTTCACTGAACTTCCCCCTCAGCGCACTTCTTGCAGTAAAGCTTACCTATAGCACCTCTTTCCCCCCTGTGCACTGAATTCCCACTTTGAACCAAATTCCCCAATATACTCACTCAGTCTTGGTCTCTCTCAGGCCAAAGTCTCCTCTCATGGACTGTGTGCCTCTTACTGACCATGCACTTTAAAAGTCCCTTTCTTATACAGAGCTATGATGATTCACTCTCTAGCTTGCTTTCTTCTATAGTGATCAAGGCAAGGGCTTTCAGTTGTTAGTTTAACTAGTTGCCAGTTCTGATGAAGAGTCATGCGGGCTCGAAACGTTATCTGTATTCCTCGCTGCAGATGCTTTCAGACCTGCTGAGTTTTTCCAGCTATTTTTATTTTTGTGCCAGTTTAACTAGGTTGTGTAACTTACTTAAAGGCTGCTAGTTCTAGGTCAGAAACCAACACTTACTCAAAAATTGAACTTGAAAAAGATTGAGCAGTTAAATTCCCACTTTGAACCAAATACCCAAATATACTCAGAAGAGGGAGAAGAAAATGGAGTTCCCACAATGCGTACAGGACCATTTTCTAACCCAATAAGTAAAACGATTTTTCCAGCATTTTCTATTTTTATTTCAGATTTCCAGCATCTGCAGTATTCTGCTTTTCATTGTAAAAAGCCAAACAAGGGAAGGTTTGTTATTGGATGCAGTGACAGGGAATGAACCAGAGCAGATAAGAAATGTAGGGGAATATCTATACAATATTGACCTTGGGGCATAAATATGACAAACAAGCAAATGAAAAAATTGGAGTAAAGCTGATTTTGAGGGATTAAGAGTAGAACTTGGGAAAAGAAAATGGGCAACAATATTGGCAAACAACAATGAAGGGAAACATTTAAAATGTTGTTCAACAGAGTGCAGAAAAAATAGATTCTGCTAAAAGGAAAGAACAAACTCAACACTATTGGGACTCCCTGGATGAATAAACATATAAGGGAACAATTGAGGGTTAGGAAAGAGATATACATTAAGGATATAGACAGCAGAGAAGTGGATGATAGCAGAATACGAAGAGATTGAGAGATAAAACAATTAGAAAGGCAAAGGGGAATTATGCAATTAAATTGTCAAAGAACTTAAAACAAAATAGTAAAATATTTTACAGGTATATCAATAAAAAATGAAGACTGTCATGGGAATAGGACCATTAAAGGGATAGCTAGAATAATACCTAATGTAACGATACAAAGATGGCAAACATATTTAACAATTATTTTGCCTTGGTATCGACTGGGAGATAGAACAGGTAGACATGACACAAAGTTAAAATGAGCAATGAGGTAAACACTTAAAATAAAAAAAGCAGATGCATTGAATAAACTAAACAAACTCAGGATAAAACCCCTGGTCCTGATGGATTGCATCCACATATTTTAAAAGAATCTAGGGAAGACATAGCAGAGGCATTGCTACCCATATTTAATAATTTATTAGAAAAAAAGTGTAGTGGCAGAGGACTGGTGGATGATTAATATAATTCTTTTATTTAAGAAAGGGGAACAGAGCTTAACATTGGGATTAGGAAAAATAATGGAGAAAGTAGAACATCAACTAGAAATTAGAAATATAATGAATAGCCAGCATGGATTTCAAATGGGAAAATCTCGCTTGGCCAACCTTTATTGATTTTTTTTTGAGGTGGTAACAGAGTAGACAAAGGTAATGCAGTAAAGGTAATTTATCTGGATTTTCCAAAGGCATTCGATAAGGTGCCCCATAATAAATTAATGAATAAAGCCAGAGGATGTGGAGTCAGGGAAAGTGGAATGCTAACTTGCTTCAAGACAGAAAGCTGAGATTGAAAGTAAAGGATCGTTAGAGTGGCAGAAGGTGGGACATGGTGTTACGCAAGGATTGGTGCTGGGACCAATGCTATTCACAACTTACATTAACGATTTGGACTTTGGAATCAAAAACACGATTTCTAAATTTGCAGATTTCCCCCAATTTGGTGTGGTGAGGGAGGGGGTAGGGATGGTCAATACTGAGGAGGATTCCAACAAACTACATGAGGATATTAATAAACATACTGAATGTGCAGATGAAATTCAAAACAGCTAAATTGAGGCAGTACATTTCAGTAAGAAGAATAGATTTCACTTATTACTTGGAATGCGCATGCCTAGACAACGTGGAGGAGCAAAGGGATCCAAGTACAAATGCACCAGTCACTAAAAGTTGCACCACAAGTTAACAAGGCCAGAAAAAAAAGGCAAGCCAAACGCTAGACTTGATTTCTCGAGGGATAAAATTGAAAAATAGGAAAGTTGTGCTAAATGTGCATTGAACCTTAGACTACTTTAAGAGTACTGCTTGCAGTTCTGATTGTCTCTACATCTTTTTTGTAATATGTCACTGGAGTGGGTGCAGAAATGTTTACAAGAACAATACCAGAAATGTGTAGGTATACATTATCAGGAAAAGACTGGCAGGATGGGTCTCTTTTCTCTTAGACCTAATTGAGGTATTTAAACTTATGAAAGGTTTTGACAGAGTGGATACAGAATGATTCCTCCTGTGGGGAAAAGCAAAACTAGAGGCCAATGTAAGGTAGTCACCAAGAAATCCAACAGGGTATTCAGAAGAAACTTCTTTACCCAGAGTGTGGTGAGAATGTGGAACTTGCTATCACAGGGAGTGGTTGAAATGAATAGTATAAACCTTTGTAAGGGGTTGCTAGACCAGTGTATGAGAGAGAAGGTAGAGGGTTACAATTTTAGATTTAGATAAGCAAAGATGGGAGAAAGCTCAAGTTGACCATAAACACCACCGACATGGCCTGGTTTAGCCAAATGACCTGTTTCTGTGCCATATATCCCATATATGTCCCATGTATTTATGTAATCTCCAGGCAGAAGATCAGTCTCATCATAATCCCTAACCTCAGGGACTGTACTCTAACAATTACTTCACTCATTGAGCATTGAAACTGTTCTTTAGAAATCAGATCAATTGCAATAAACCCTTGGAACGTTTGACAAAAGCTCTGTGGATAAAGACACTGAGGAATGGCACTGAACCATATTTAAACCAAGAAATCCCAGGTTTGATCCACTGAACTAAAAATTTCACTCCTTGGCAGAAATGGCATTTCCCAGATCTGTGTAGCCCAAGTATTTGGGAAGCTTAGAGGGTTCTTTACCCTGTACCTGCTCTGGGAGTGTTTGATGGGACAATTGAGAGGGAGCTTTATTCTGTATCTAACCTTGTTCTGTACCCACCCTTGGACGTATAAGTTATGTTTGAGAAATGACGTTCCTCATCTTGATGAGTATAAAATTCACAAATTGAATTTTTTAATGTTCCAGTTAACTCGTAGGAACGCTTTGATTGTATTTTCTAGGGAATTGCCAAGATAATTTATTGGAGAACATGAAACCTGACAGCAGTAAAGCTGACCACTGTGTCAGTCTGCAGGAGAAGCTTCTAGCCTATTACACACATCGATCCATTCCTCCCGCAGAGCTTAGCAGAGCCAAGCAGTGCGCAATGAACATTTGCATGGAGCTGCAGAAATTTCTTCATAGTAAACATCCAAGCATGCCCCTGGAAGAAATGCATCTCAGCGGTAGTCTGTACAACGATCTCCAAATGGTGGCCCCTGACCACGTTTGCCTGATGCTGCCACTACTACTCGAGGACAACCTGTGGACCCTCATTTCAGGGGAAGAAACCATATTGAACATCCCAGATCTGTGGATGGTACGGAGGGATAACATGGAATATTTTCCCCGAGGCATCAGTTATTGGGATCGATTTATTGTGGGAAGATACCTGTCACCAAAATTAATCGTAGAGTTGTTCCATAAGATGGTGCTGGAGAGTATGAACTGGCTAGCGATCGGTACTTTACTGGATTGCATCATTCGACCAGAGGTTTCTGCTGAGGTCTTGCAGTTGAAAGTTCAACACAATGGGGAGGAACTCCTGGGCATTGATATACTGCCCATGATTGAAATGGAAGATACCGTACTCCTCTCCAGGCCACAAATAAGAGGCAATTATGTAAACATATGGCAGCAGAGTTTCTGGGCTGCTGAGACCAGCAGGCTACGATCCTTGGACAGTACTGACCTGGGCTTCAGATTCTGCTGCTTGAAGGTACTGAAAGCTGTCTCCAGGGACCAGCCATCTCTGCGGAAGCTGACCAGCAGCCAGCTAATCAATGTTATCCTGCACCTGAGCCAAGTGGAAAAAGACTGGACCAAGGAAGCACTGGCTGAGCGGGCCCTTCACGTACTCCAGCAGCTTGTTGGCTACTTGGAAGCGGGCTGCCTGCCAGCCTACTTTAACAACAAGGTGAATCTATTGTCTAATCTGTCAGAGGAAGAAGTCGATGAAATTGGTTACACCCTCTACTGCGCTGTGTCACATTTGGACATTCTGTTTAATCAGTGACAAGAACCACAATGTAATGTCATTTCTTGTACGCTAACTTTAAATCATTTTTTTTAAATAATCTACAATATTGGAACTCATCTTTAAATTTTAGGTGATTGCTTTAAAAGAAACACTACAATTATCAAGTATTAACAACTGCTCTTCTACGACCCAAAGTCTGCACTTTATCAATGAGCTGAGTGTATGTCAGTCGGTTGTCTACAAGGGGAGATACTCCTCTGAAGCTGATCCTGTCCTTACAGGATTATGTGGGTCATTGGACAGCAATCCACTGGCACTGAGGCCAATTATTGATTAGCTGACTCAGTATAGGCCTAGGGATCCACTCTAGGATCCTGCTCTGGATATTTTTAATATATAAAGGCTTCACATTCACCTGATAAAGCCATCTCAAAGTTCTTAGATATTGCTTCAGTGCAAACTAAACAGAAATAAAGCACAAGTAAATGATCAGAACTGATGCAGATCTCTCGGGAGCTAATCATGTACCCTGGATCAGTGACTGGTCAGATTTTGAGGTGCTCCCCTTTCAGGTCTTGACTAGCTGAAAACCATCCATGATTAATGTCCTATATTAAAAAGTGTTTACTGATGTGTAGTGTTTTCTGTCCATTCCTTTTGCACCTCCCTTTCCTTTGGCTCATTCTTGGCCCTACCCCCCAGTGCCATGGTAGGCAATTTAACTATGGAGGCATTACCGACTCATCCATTCTGTAGCCAGTCGTGAGCTCTCAAGATCATGAACTCTCAAGATCATGAACCCAGGCTAGAACACTTTTTTGACAGCTGCCTACAGGTTGGAATGCAGCAACACAGTAACCTTCTCCAAAGTAGCAATGAAATATGAGGGATAACTTTTAAAACTATTGCCATGTCCTGCTGTTTAAGTTTGAAGATAAAATACATAACTGAACAGAAGCTGTTACTGTAACTTCTGGGAGTACAATTACACAAATTGGGAAAGGTTGTTTATTTGTGCTGCAACACTAGGGGGAGCAATTCCTGCACATGCACAAGTGCTAAGTCAAATCCCATCAGTCTGTGATTAAGGTGAGATGCTTTAATGTGCAGCTCAGCTTTGTTGCTGAATTATGCATTTTTGTGCAAGATGGTGTCTTCTAACTTTCCCCTTTATAGGTCTAATTCAGCAACAAAGAGCTGCACTTAAAAGCATATCTCACTTTAGACAATCAAACTCTGGTAGATTGAGATCGACACTGCATCTGCACAATTGATATATCTATCTTCAGTCTTGGATTAAAAAAAATAACAAATCACCCAATGTGGGGCTCAAAACCATGGTCCTGGGATTAAGATTCCCATTAAATACCAACTAATTTAGTCAGACTGTATAGGAACTTGTTCCACGAAGCCTTTCCAACACAGCCCCTAAGAAATGAATGTAACTGAAGAATTATATAATGAAGTCTAATTTGTACATTTTAGAATTTGTGGTGTTAAATAGAAATTTTAATTGCAAACAGTTTTTGCTTTAGCAAAATAAAGCGAAATACTTCTAGAGGAAGATTGTTGCTTATAACTAAATTACAGTAATCTAAAAAGTAATGGAGAAAATCAACAAGCTCCAGTTCAATTTTAAACAAGGAGAAACTATTTATACTAAGCATTATTTTCAGATTCGCACAGGAGAAATTTCACTGGCGAAATTACCCTCCATTGCAAGGTAACAGTAGTGCATGCAAGCTCGGTACCAGCTGTTGCATTTCCCACATTATGAACAGTGCCAACACTTAATAATCTACTTAATTGGCTATAAAGCACTTTAGGACTTTAAGGTTGTGAAAGGCACAATATGAATAGTTCTTGCCCTTCACTTTTATCACTGTCTTGACAACTGAAGTTTGAGTTTTATGTAGTGCAGAATCCATCAGTTGAGTGTAGGATAACTTGGTGGGGCCTCTTTAATGCTGCAGAATGCAGTTCTGTGGGTTAGGCCTATATTAAAACCACAACGAAGTAAAGCTTGAATTCACCAATGATTACGCCCTAGTTATTTTATAAATGATTGCTCATCTATTTCAATCTGACATGTCTACTCTTAGACCTTTCACCAACCTCAGTCTACTTTTTAAATGTTTAATCAGCTGAACTGAGTCACTTTTATTGACAGTGTGATCCAAGCATTTTACTGGTGTTTTTGAGATTTTAGTCCACACTGTTATTTTTTCTGTTAGACCCCAAGGCCACATTATTAATGCTATAATAGGTGCAGTTGATGTCATCTAACAATGAATTCAACAGACAGGCTGCAGCTACTGGTTTTATTTATCACCAGAAAATCAGCTATTTACAGTCAGCATGACAATCTTTAAAATTGGCTGTTTGATTGCAGGTGGGATGCAATTTCAGCTAGATATATTAATGGTATTATTGTTCCAAAGGGGTTAATTTCCTCACCCATGTAGAGTTCTTACTCGGTGCTTAGAGACCATCACCATGTGATATTTCCACCGTGTAATATCTCTTTCTACTTGTGGTATTTTGTATGTAAATCAAAATTTTAAAACTTTAAACACATACAATTAAGTCTCATCATTTAAATTTTTCCAATAATGAGGAGCCAGACAGTGTTTCCTAATCCTGCTCACTAACCAGGGCCTCTGTTGTAAACAAAAACAGAATTACCTGGAAAAACTCAGCAGGTCTGGCAGCATCGGCGGAGAAGAAAAGAGTTGACGTTTCGAGTCCTCATGACCCTTCGACAGAACTTGAGTTCGAGTCCAAGAAAGAGTTGAAATATAAGCTGGTTTAAGGTGTGTGTGTGGGGGGTGGAGAGATAGAGAGAGAGAGAGAGAGGTGGAGGGGGGGGTATGGTTGTAGGACAAACAAGCAGTGATAGAAGCAGATCATCAAAAGATGTCAACGACAATAGTACAATAGAACACATAGGTGTTAAAGTTAAAGTTGGTGATATCTAAACGAATGTGCTAATTAAGAATGGATGGTAGGGCACTCAAGGTATAGCTCTAGTGGGTTTTTTTTTTAAATACTGGAAATAGGTGGGAAAAGGAAAATCTTTATAATTTATTGGTTTCACTCCCCTGCTCTTTCCACCTGGCCCTGCAATGTTTTTTTCTCATTTATCCAGTTTCCATTTGAAAATTATTGAATCTGTTCTTCCACCCCACACCCCATTCAGGCATCACTTTCCAGATCATAACTTGCTGTGTTTTTTTTTAAAAAAAAATTCTCATCAAACTTCTGATTCTGTTTCTGAAACCTAATTGTAAACTGCTTGTATGGGCATTAGGTTTCAGAAACAGAATCAGAAGTTTGATGAGAATGTTTTTTTTAAAAAAAACACAGCAAGTTATGATCTGGAAAGTGATGCCTGAATGGGGTGTGGGGTGGAAGAACAGATTCAATAATTTTCAAATGGAAACTGGATAAATGAGAAAAAAACATTGCAGGGCCAGGTGGAAAGAGCAGGGGAGTGAAACTAATTTAATAGCTTTTACTAAAGAGCTGGCACAGGTATATTGGCCAAAAGTCCTGTACTGTATGATATCCTCCAGTCAAGAAATTTGCTAGGCTTCACTGTCCAGGTTCTTATAGGACCTGGTACTCGAGAGTTTGCAGTACTCACACATCAGCCTGTGTACTTTGAGATGGGAGAAAACTAACAATTCAGAGGGAATTTTAGCTCCATCCTTTCTTTTAATCACAATGAGTGCTGGTGATGGTATTGAGGACAGCAGGTTTGAGATGTATGGAAGTCAAATTATAAACAGACACAGACATTAGATTGAGGTAATTCAACATCGCATTGATAGAGCATGCTTCTAGAGCATAGTGATTATGTTGCTGGGCTAGTAATCTACAGGCTGACTAATGATCCAGAGACATGAGTTCAAATCAAAATATCTGGGGAATTTAATGGTTCAGTTAATTAAATAAATCTGGGGAAAAAGCTGCTATCAGTAAGACCATGATTATCATAAAAGTCAATCAGTTTTACTAATGCACTTTAGTGAAGGAAATTTGTTGTTACCTGGTCTTCCCCATGTGACTCCAGACTCATCATTGTGGCTGACTCTAAGCTACCCTCTGAATAGGCCTAGCAAGCCACTCAGTTGTACTAAATCATGACCATAAAGTCTAATCAGCATCAAAATTATTGTAGAGGTTCAAGAAGGCATCTCACCACCAACTTCTCAAGGACAATTAAAGATCGGCAATAAATACAGGCTTTGCCAGTGATTCCCACATCCCAGGACTGAATTAAAAAGCCCTGCTCATAAATTTCACAATTCTACTCTGTCTCATCCACAGGATATTTATTCTTCCCCATGCATCAAGTTTTGCCTTTCTAAAGGTGTTACCTTCATGGGAGGGTACGGTTCTGCGACTGGTACTTTAACCAATTTACCATTGCTTACTCAAGTTGAGAAAGTGAGAGTAGAACTTAACCACTGAGGTATCACAGCCCAATTATCTCATTTCCCACCATGACTCAGCCACTTCCCAACAGCAGTAACTAGAAATTGGCCAAGTGCAGGTTCTACACAGCAGTTCAGGGCTAAGTGTTCCAATATGTCCTAATGGTGACAACATGACTGACACCAATAAGCTAGAATAGATCAGCGAGGGTGATTTTTGCATTTGAAACTATTGCTGTTACTTCTGTTAGGGAGCAGGAAGGGGAGGATGTGGCCTTCCAGGTTAGATCATAAATATTTTCTTACTTTACAAATAAGGTGTTTTACTCCAGTGCAGAAGCAGATAACAGTTTGTTTGACCAGATGGAGGAAGGTGTTTCTTTGAACTAACAGTAGGACTGCACTATAGCCACAGGAAAATTTTAAAATGCCCATTATTATGTAACAAAGCAAGCACACTTCATACAGTAACATCCCCTGGACAAAGTGAGTGACCACACATTTATCATTATAATCTGGATTTAAAGACACATAGTTCCATCATAGCAGCATAATATACACATTACATAACAGCTGTCCTTCCTCATAAAACAACATCTTGTAAATTAACCAGGAGATCTGTGCTAGTAGATTGAAAACATGTGTCCAATACAATGTAATTATTCTTTAGATAGTTTGCAAAGGACAGAACGGTCACAGAAAATTTACACAAATGGACACAGGGAGGAACTAGCATGCATTGAATGCACAGAAAACAATGATTTAAGTTTCCCTTTTAAAAAAGGGACACTTCTATTAAATTTATTTTTGATTGGCGTCAGGTTGCTTAAATGTCTTGTAATTGGTAATTACCAGTGACAAATAGTGGCTGCTGTGCAGAATGTTAAATTGCACAACCAATAATAATCATTCATCAATAAACTGTAATTGATACAAGTCTATTTTTGGCCTCCAGTGCAAATTATTTTAAATTTGTTCTTGGGATGTTGATGTCGCTAGCAAGGCTGGCATTTATTGTCCACCCTTATTCGCCTTTTAAGGTAGTGGTGGTGAATCTTCTCCTTGACCCACTACAGTCCATGTGGCGATGGTGCTCCCAGTTTGGTGTTAGGGAGAGAATTCCAGGATAGGTGACCTATTCAAGGAAGGGTGATATACGTCTGTCAGGATTGTGTTTCCAGGACATTGCTCATCCTTTTCATTGGTAGAGGTTTTAGGGTAGTGAGGTGATATTGAACTTGCCTGCCCTGGCTGTACCTGACAACAATATTGGGGCAAGACTCTAAGGAGTTCAGTTAACTGATCAGCCTCAGCATAAACTGGGATAATCTAACTTTGGCAAATGGACAACCACTTGCAGCAGTTCTCCTGTTCTGACCAATGGACATCCCTCCCTCCCTCCCACCCACCCACCCCTCACAGCAATGTTTCTGTTTTGGCCTATGGTATGTGTTTTGACATGGAGGGTCTTCAGCCTGAATGAAATCTATTTTCCCAGGAACAGAATAAATGGACACCAGTGATCACAAATTATTCAGTCAACATGATGTAATAATAGAACACAATGTCCAAAGTTTGCCAGACAAGACCACAATAACAGGACAGCCCATTCCACAGAAGGCTACAAATTACAGCATAAGAAAGAAAATTGATTACAACGGGTTTCTGTTTGCTAGGATCATTTATAGACCATTGGAACAGTAGGAGGCACTCAGCCCATTATGCCTATCTCACCATTCAATGTGATCATGGCTGATCTGCATTATATTATCAAAAAAACCTACTCCCAAAGAGAGCAAATCTGTTGTAATAAAAGCCAATGTCGGAGATTAACAACACAATTATAAATAAATAACCAAAAGAAGATTAATTTTATAAGAGATAAAGGCTATGAGCTGATTTAATATCAGGGAAGTATTCCAATTGCTACAAAATGCTGATCTGTTGCATTTGATATAATCATCTCCAAAATCGAACTATCCTCATTACCGTAAAAAGGATTCTGAAAAGAATCAAGATCTTGGACACTATTTTGAAATAAATCAAGGTAATGTACAAATAGAGTGCTGCTTTACCAATTATTCTTTGTACTCCTTTTACTCCTGTATAATTAAAAATACATATACATTACTAGTGTTTGTATGAATGAGGATTGGCAGGAATTACAAGTGGGGTTCAGGGTTATTAGAAATACACCAAGGAAATACTGCCGTTAGGTAGACTAGGTGGGCCAAAGGTATTCTGCTGAAACAGTTAATATGCGAGATGAGTAAAAACACACGAGATCAACCATGATCTCATCAAAAGGTGAGAAAGGCTCAAGGAGCTGAATGGCCTCATCCTGTTCTTATAAAAAATTGGGACAGCTGATGCCATGACATGGATTATAAATTTATTTAATTTCCTCAGCCATAATGTTGTACACTGGGAGAGAATCATGTGCTAAACATGCGAGAGAGAAATAGTTAATCCATAATATCCTTGGGACATTACTTTCAGTTTAAATGCCATGAAAACAGACCAACCAACTTATCTGGAAAATAAATTTGATTTATAATATTCAAAATTTTAAAATACTAAAGTCAACAGCAGCTCAGTATTAAAATATAACTGATTTTCAATATTTGTTCCTAAAGGTCCTATATCCCTCTCTCCCAGTACTCTGCTACCTGTTTATAACTGAACAAGTCTCATGGCTAAGTGACAGCTACACAAGCTATACCTGGCTTTGGGATGCTGACCACAAATTAAGACAGGTGTTAACATTTACAACTCATCCCAGAGAGCTCAGGGCCCAAGCCAAACCCCGAAGAGCCAGTCACAGCTCCCAATGGCCAGTTCTGTGGGGAAACAGCTGCACGTGAACAAGGAAAGAAACCTAACACAGAAGTGAACACTGTAGAAATATAGAATCAGTGTAATAAACCACTTACAAACACCAGGCAGAACCAGGGAAGTACTATCACTTGGCACAATTAACACAAGAGGGAAACAGCACAATCGTCATTAATGCTGTACTGCACCACAGTGTTACTGATGAACACGCACCCACAGGTGCTGTAGCCCAGTGTTATAATGTGTGACCTATGCCCACCAGCAGTGTACCCCAGTGTTCTACAGTAATAAGACCTATAGCCACCGGGACTTTATTTCAGTGTTTTACAGGACAGTGACGGATAGAGACTGTATTCCAGTATTTATACAGTGACAGAGCTATACCCTCCAAAGTGCCCCAGTGTTGTAGTCCGAGACCTGTACCCACCAGAACTGAACCTCGATGTTATATTGTGACAGACCTGTACCCACCAGAACTGAATCCCCAACATTATATAGCAGAAACACTCTCCCTAGCCACAACTAAAGTACAGAACTTAGAATATTTGTTGTTTTTTCCAGAATCAAGGGAATATGGAAAGTAAGTTTCACACTTGCACTACACTTCAGTAAAATCAGTAATGATGTTGCCTCTAATTTACTCCTTAGTCACAAACTATCGTGCATGATGTGAAAAAGAAGCCACAGTGGTTAGTACAACAATTTACTAACATAGCCAGCCTGCTCCAGAAACATGGCTGATATTTCCAGGTGATTTTAAACAAAAGTAAAATCCCAACATCTTGAACTTGGACTTAAACTGAAAAATAACCCTGCAGCATGTCTGAATATTACCCTATCTCAGTGTGAGCAGCTGAAATCAAAAAGTCATTCTCTGATCAGTCAACACCTATTAAAATTCAGACAAAAGGGACCTCTGACTAAAATACACTGTTCCTATTAATTTCAATCCACCCACCACCCTCCCCGACCAACCCCCAGACTCCTCATGTTGTAAAATGCACCAAATCCAGAATGGTTCCAATGCACCAAAAGCAGAAACGCCATTTTCAGGAATAAAATTCACAGATGGGGATTTGAATCGGAGGCTTCTGATGACTGGGTTTAGTAACGGCGCCCATATTGTTTCCAGAGCCTTCAACTGGACACCCAGCAGAGTGTAGCAGTGGGTCCCAGATGGTTCATCACCGTCTCACACCACACATCCGCCCCCGACATCAGTAGAGTGGCTGTGCTTCAGCAACTTATAACTTATAACCAGGTGCTGTGAAACCAAGAATGAGGCTATCTGCTCTACTTGAAGGCTGGCAGCACATTAAGAGCTGTTTGCGTGGGGTTCGGTTGGCTTTGGCAGGAAAGGCCAGAGAATGGTGAAGCTTGCAGCTTTCTCTGCAGGCAGAGTTTCCGGTTTATTGCCAAATGTCCGTGCTGCAGAAAGAGTCACCGGTTTTGGGGGCACTTTGTTCTGGTGTGTCCCGGCTGGTGACACAGCCCACAGGATCGTGGCTTCTTTGCAGTCGGACCATTTCTGGAGGAGTTTCCATCCTGCCGTTTATTTGTCACCCCTGAGAAAGGAAAAAAAAAAATTAGATTGGAAGCTTTGAACGCCACGAGTGCCTTCTCCTGTGAATGACTTAAAATCATTTCAGGGCGAAGTAGACATTTATTTCACTCGCTCCAGGCCAAAACAATGGTTTCTAGATATCTAATTGGTGGCACCATTCAATGCTCTCAGCTCCCCTCAGCCAGGCCAACAGCCAAGCCCGGCACAATAAACAACAGGAGTAAAAAGTGGCTAATGAGGGATTTAAATTGACACTTCTGTTCCTCTAAAAATCTTTTATGACTTCAAATAACTCTCGTTTTCTCATGTATACACGCTATACACATGAAATCACACGTTATCCGCACACATGAATTACAAACTACGTCACAGACTATGGGATTTCAGAAAGAAGTTGTAGAGCTACAATTTGCCAGTGAGTGGTGCTGGACAGGATGATCAATGAAGAAACGAGGACACGTACCTGGTGGAACATTCTCATCAGCCCACTGAAAGAAGCCACACTGCTGGTCTCTGGGTTTGGAGCAGGTATGGAACGCCCGTCCCTTGTTAGGTCCGTCTTTCTGCACTGTGCGTGTCACGGCTAACTGATTGCATGTGCACACTGTTTCCCCTCCACCAGAGGTTCCATTGCTTCCAGCTCGACGGAAGCCCCCTGCACCAGGGGCCGCACTCCCCCTACCGACCGATCCACCTTGGCCAGAGTCACTCACATCCTGGTCAGCCCACAGGAAGAAGTTGCAGCTGCCCGCGTTGCATTTATAAAACCTCCGGCCCTGGTTCGGTCCTTCCTTCCGAACGGTCAGTAGCAGTGCGTCTTGGGCACAGTTGCAAACAACTACGTTATCAGCTGCCATCTGTGAAGGGACAGTCCTGGACATTGGTGCCACAGCCACCTGCTGATGCTTGGGCACAGTATTCCTATGATCCCGGTACGACCGGGTCTCTGACCTGCTCTGTGGCACATGGTTGGCAGTTCGATTGCTTGATTGTGATACTCCTCGTAAATACCTCAGGTCCAAGATCTCTCTTAGCATTTCATCACAACCCCCAATACAACCAACAAACTCCAGGGGAACCAGTGGAGGCATGCTGCCTCGTTTGAACTTGAACTTTAGCCTGAAAATTCAGAATAAATAAAGTAACCATTCATTCTCAAAAGAAAACAACTGTAACAGCAGTTGGGTTTATATTTTGATACTGTAGTTCTTACCTGTGAATAGGGTGGGGTTTACATGTGGGACACACACTCTCATCTCTGCTGACCCCGAGAACAGAGTCAGGAAACCAGACTGCAGACTTGCAGTTTGGGTACCCTGTACACGAAAGGTAAAACCTGCAAACAAGAACAAATCATATTATGACAGGTGACAATAACTTGGTTTTAAACATGGGCTTTAAAGGAGCATTTTAATGGAAGAGAAGTGGTGCAGAAATTTATGAAGTGAATTTCAAAAGGGAGAGCATTAATGGATTTCAGCCCATCAGTAAACACATCAGGAGAGATTCACAGTGGAATTGGGTCACACTGTTTACCAGGGGAGTTTCACACACTGCTGAGGATGGGACTGGAACTGACTAGTGGATTAGTGGATTGCAGCATAGAAAGGAGGAAAAATTAATGGCAAGTATATGTTCTAAGGCATCAGGGAATAAAAACAGAGATTAGTGCTATGGCATTGCACAATTGTGGGACATTTTAATCTTCTGGAACAGTGGGGTATGAGGGAGTTTACTGAAGTCCTTGAAACATGTTTTCTTAAACAGGTGATGAATCAATGGGAAGATACAAGATTACATGTGCTCCTAACTAATTATGCTCAAGTGAGGAACATTTGGGGAGCCTGGCAAGAGCATCACCACCAAGTGACGGCAACAGGACACTACAGCAACAGGGAGCCAGGGGTAGAGGTTATCAAGGGAATGGAGCAAAGGCAGGTAAATGGAATTCAGGTAAAGATCAACCATGATCTAACTGAATGGCAGAATAGGCTCAAGAAGTGGAATGACCTCCTCCTTTTCCTATGTATAAGGATATACTTACCCTCCATCTTTCTTTGGTTTGAGAACCATGTCCCTACCACACTGAGGACATTTTCTAACAGGTTCCGAAATCTCCATTAGGAACTCCTCGGACTGTGTAATTTCAGTCACCTCCCCGAAGTAATGGGATAGAGCCTCATCCAGCCTGTCAAAACACACCACCGAGCACTTAGTGTCTGTGCTTCACTGTCATGTAGCTCAAAATAAAATGCTCCAAAAGCTTGCACAACCGTCAGAAGCACAGACTAATAATTTAAAGAATTCAAGAACAAGTCCTACCAGGGCAGTTTGAGAAAATTCAGCCATAAAAACAATGCAGAAGAAATGAAAAGTTGGTCTCAGTAAAAGAGATCATGAATCTGTCAGATTGTCATAAAAACCCAACTGGTTCACTCATGTCCTTTAGGGACGGAAACCTGCCAACCTTTCCTGGTTTGGGCTAATATGTGACACCAACATGTCGACTCTTAACTGTGCTCTGAAGTGGCCAAACAAAACTCTGAGTTGTTTCCAATGTTACAGCACAACTGGGCATGAGCAATAAATACCAACCAGGCTAGTGTCACCTACATTCGAAGAATGAGTAATTTAAAAACACACTCACTTCTTTGCCTTTGTCACTGCCTCAATGAACACCTGCTTGTATTTCTGAACTTGCTGATGCAACACACTAAACTTGTCCTTCTTGCCCTCGCAAACCAGCTTCAGATCTGCCTCAAGCTCAGCTCGTAGATTTGGCTTAGACATCTCATATCCCATGGAGTCATACCCTGCAGCAGAAGCACAAACAGTCACCAATCCAGACATACACTGCTTGATACAAGGTTGTCAGCATTTATCTGTGTGGGATTAAACTGGAGTACCTGCAATACACAAGCTGAAAGGTTCTCCAACTGGAACAACAGAGTTGAAATCCTAGTGCCCATTATTTTAGGAGTGGGGAGGTAGATAGTTTTGTCAGTTGCAGGGTCAGGTACCCTTGTCTGGGAAGCAACCTTCCCCTCATGCAAAGTTACACCCAGACAGCATAAAGCAATCTCTTACCTTACTAAGCAACAGTCACTACCCTTCAAGCAACACAGCATAGTACCACTTTTAAGATTTCAATTACATGATAAGCTGCTCTGTTAATGCAAGTATGTCCTTGTCCCAACACAATGGAAAGCAAGAATAGAGGAACATTAGCCCATTGGTCTTACTGCAACACCCTGATAGATACAGCAGTTCTTTCTGTCAGCCCAGTTCTCTGGTCTCTTGCCATATCCCTAAATACCTTTGCTCCCTAATAGATATTTCTCTCTTTTAAACACCCAATTTGATTCTGCATCAATGACTATCTGGGACAGCGAATTCCATATTCTCAAACCCCTGCATCTGTGTGACATTTTTCTTCGATTTTTAGTGGCTTTAGTTCCAATCCAAAGACCATGCCCTTTTTAACTGGTGAAAAGCTGTCCAGCTCCCTCTCCCTCACTCAATCATTATTCAAATAGGCAGTATAATTTATTAATTCACTTAAGTTAACTTCACCAAGGGGAACCAGGTTAGAGGTTACTGAGTGAAGAAGCAAGATTTATAATTAAATCTATATATAAAGTGCTTCAAAATATGATTTCAGAAAATAAAATGTGTTAAAAATATTTTAGAACTTTTGCTGTCACCTTGCACCAGTCCCATTCCTAATTCTCCTGGGAGGAACCTTTGTTCTGGCGTCAAGCCCACATACATTCGGGATTTGATAGTTTCGATGTGTTCTGCATGAGTGGCATCAGTCCCTGAGAGGAAACAAATATACATGTCAGTGGTTACATAGCCCCACAGCACTAGGATCTAATGCATTCGGTCACACCCACACTCAGACACTCAGTTCAGTGTCACCAATCACTCCCATAAACAGACCTCATGGCCCTTATGACCCAAAGTACATCTTTATTGCTCAATTTATAATTAAACAATGCAGGAACTGTAATAACTTTTTGTTACACGTACTGACACTCTGATCTTACACACACTGCCACATGCATGCTTCTCTCTTCTCAAAGCAAACCAAAAATCACTCTTGCAGCAGCGGGCCGACCATTCTCCAACAAATTGGTTTAGTTTGCACAAAACACGAGTGCAGAAGAACTAAAAAAATGCATATATTTCTTATGGCTTCTTGTACCTTGGAAAATAAGAAAAAATTCCACTTTGCCCCTTCAGTTATTCAGGACATTGGTGAGACCACCTCTGGACTACTATGTACGGTATTGGTCTCGTTATTAATGGAAGGTTGTAAATGTATCGGGAGCAATTCAGAGCAGGTTTACAAGACTAATACAAAAACAGAATTACCTGGAAAAACTCAGTAGGTCTGGCAGCATCGGCGGAGAAGAAAAGAGTTGACGTTTCGAGTGCTCATGACCCTTCCTTCGAAGGGTCATGAGGACTCGAAACGTCAACTCTTTTCTTCTCTGCCGATGCTGCCAGACCTGCTGAGTTTTTCCAGGTAATTCTGTTTTTGTTTTGGATTTCCAGCATCCACAGTTTTTTGTTTTTATTTACTAGACTAATGCCTGGAATGGGTGGGTTGTCATGTGAGGAAAGGCTGGACAGGCTAGGTTTGTATCTGCTGGAGTTTAGAAGAGTAAGAGGCGACTTGATTGAAACATATAAGATCCTGAGGGCTCTTGACAGGGTGGATGTGGAGAGGATGTTTCCTCTTGTGGGATAATCCAGAACTAGGGGGTCACTGTTTCAAAATAAGGGGTTGCCCATTTAAGACAGGGATGAGGAGAAATTTTCTCTCCAAGGGTCATGGGTCTTTGGAACTCTTCCTCAAAAGGTGGTGGAAGGAGAGTCTTTGAATATTTCTAAGGCAGAGCTAGATAAGATTCCTGATAAGCAAGAGGTGAAATATTATCAGGGGTAGGCAGGAATGTGGGATTGAGATTACAATAATTTCAGCCATGATCTTATTGAATGGCAGAGCAGGCTCGAGGGGCCAAGTGGCCTACTCCTAATTCATTTTTAAAATTCATTTAAAGGATGTGGACGCCACTGGCTAGGGCAGCATTTATTGTCCCTCCCTAATTGCCCTTGAGAAGCTGGTGGTGAGCTGCCTTCTTGAACTGCTGCAGTCCATGTGGTGTAGGCACACCCATAGTGCTGTTAGGGAAGGAGTTCCAGGATTTTGACCCAGCAACAGTGAAGAAACAGCGATATATTTCCAAGTCAGGATGGTGAGCGGCTTGGAGGGGAAGTTCCAGGTGGTGGTGTTCCCATGTATCTGCTGCCCTCATCCTTCTAGATGGCAGCAGTCGTGAGTTTGGAAGGTGCTACCTAAGGAGCCTTTTCCAAACCCATGACCATTACCATCTTGGACAAGGGCAGCATAAAGACAGGAATACCACCGCCAACTCATTTACTCGTATACATGTACTGATGAGCCAAATTCAATTTACAAATTAGCAATCTCTACACTGGCTGGCATTAGCTTTTTACTTAACCTGGCAAATGTATTCTCAAGTCAGTCTTTGGCTTACTAGAAGACCGAACTCTCTCTTGCTGTTCCAGGTATTGATTTGCTTTACACAGACTTTTCCAGAGGCAGAAAGGGAAAGGCTGATCTCTGACCTCTTCCTCAGCTCTGCCTTGTTGTGGATTGGCTCAACAAGCTGCCAATCAAAGCTACTACCTTGAATAAGAAATCTCCTGCTTTGCTGGGGATGAAGGAATTAAATAGTCTGGTTAGCTAAAGCTTCTACTGGGCACACTGAATAAAAATTATTCTGGCATGAATGGCTCTAGAATGTGCTTAATGGCCTGAATGTGGAAAGACAGGACAGACCAGAGGTGACAGATTCAACTGGTATTTCTGAACCTCCCAGATAGCTTACCCCCATCTCTCTGGACTTAACCCTTTGTGAACTGAATCAAACTCCATTGCATTTAATACAAACTAAATCAAAACCCATTCCAGCAAAATAGGGGAAAACCTCTAAATGTTAAAGCAGAGTTAGGGGAACCATATTCAAGCCCTGAAACTGCCTTCACCCAATGTCCACATACCCCAATCCCAGCAGGAGCAATTGGATAGCAAACAGTAGCAGGAATTATTTTCCAATCCCGAACAGCAGTGGCCACTCTCTCTGCAAAAACCAGGCATCAAACCCAAGATCCAACATGGTTCAGAATCATACCAGGCAGTACATTCAGCCACTGAGCCAAGGAAGGCTCCTTAATAAAAGGAATCTCGGGCTTCAGACTAACCTATGCCATGCTTCTCCATCAGGGCAATAAGATCAGCCTCAGTTAGGAGTTGGGGTGGACTTGTCTCTCCATCGACCATCTCAATAGTAGTGGGCTGGAACTTTTTGCCTCTCTCATACACAGGTATGACCTGGAACAGACACCCCATCACTTTAGAACCACACAAACTCCTAAATAATCACTTCTTTTCCCCAATCTCCCCAGATGTCCTGAGGACGAGGATGAGCTCTGGAAGCCTGCCAAGCTTCCATTATTATTTTTACCAGCTATACTCTCCTTTCCATATGAACAATCCTCCGTGGGCAAGCCTCGAGTGGGTTTCAGCATTTTTTTTTACTGCAAAATGATTCACAGTTAGACCCAATCCTGTCACATTTCCCCACCCGCAACCTCTGATGTACACTAACACCAACAGATTTATCAGCTGAACGTTACAAGATGTCCAACCAGAGCAGGAGCAGGAACGCCTCCCTGGTCCAGCAGTGTTGAAGCTGATTGTAAGCGACATCCCTGAACAAATAACTCAAATTGCTAATCAAGTTTTACAATTTTGCTCCAGTCCCCGATACAATGATAATTACTTGCCCCAATCAGACAGCAATCTGCAATACAATAAACTATCCCCTGCTGTGATCAGGGTGGGGTGCGAAAACGGATAATAATGTCTTTACTTCAGTACCTTAGCATTCCATTTATCATATGGATAAACCTCCAGGTAATTCCGTGCAATAATCATTAGGCCGTAACCAGCAAAGAGCTCTCCTGCAATGTCTATCTCCACTGTGGTTTCCTGTCCCTGCGCATCCTGGGAGCAGCATGCCAGAAAATGGCGCACAACAAACTCATAAATACGCTGTTCAGTTCCCTAAAAAAAAGGAAAATATTTAGCAAATCTAAATATGTATATAAAAAAAATTACTACATTAAGTACTATACACTCACACACTAAGTATTCTGATGGTTCAGTATATTCCAAACAGAATGGACTGCAACATGTGTCATTCAATTCAGCTCGTCCCTACCCCATGGGCCAAAGGTCAGCCCTCCCGAATCCTGTGAGTCGCAGGTAAGCCTGCCGCCTCCACCACGCCCTGTGCTGCAGGGTCAGTCACAGGTCAGGTCATCCCCATCCAACCCCACCCCCTCCCCTCCCCAGGGCTGCAGGTCTGCTCCACACCGTCACCCCAACTTCCCCCAACCCTGCAAGGGCCACAAAACATGGCCAACTGAGGGGATTTGGACAGCGCAAGTTGCAAGTCATTACAAAGGCAAAACCACTTCACATCAATGTTAAAGTTATGATGCAAATACTGTCCAACTTTCCCAGACCAACAGCCAATTACATTTTGAACACCCTGAAGACTCTCCCCATTGCCTTGCACAACAGATCACAAACTCATCATTCTTTGAGTGTGGACTACTTCTGAGTGTGGACTACTTCTGAGTTTTCATTAAAGTTTACTTCCTCTGGTCCCACTGCCTGATTTATCTTGAACATTCTGGGTTCACCTCAGCCATACCTGTATCACTTCATGCACTTTAGTGAGGTGGGCCCTCAGCCTGTACAGACTGCAGAGATTAAGCTCCTCTAATCTTTCATCACAGTGTTACTTTTCCGATCAGTCTTTCGGCTTGACTGCACTCTCCCTGTGCCCGAACACAATGTAACTGTGGCAGTGGGTAGTTTTCTATCCATAAAACGTTCCATTTACCAAATAGACCAAACTAGTGCTGTCTGCTGCCTCAGCGTTTTAAAACTGCATTTAATTCTTTTTCCCCTGTATGCTCTCCCTATTAGTCTTTGTGTAACAGACATCTGTCAAAGGTCAAAAGTAGACCCACTTCCCCTGACTCGGCTGCAGTCAGTTAAACTTGGGAGCAACTTGCTCTATTTTCTCTCCCAATCCTCCACAGCCCACATGACAATTTCTTTTGTAAAAAAGCTTTTAATTTGATGAAAAGAATTTAAAATTCTCACCATTTCCAGAGTTATTTGTATACAAAGTTCCTCAAGATAGGGTCACTCTTAAAGTAGATTAAACAAGCAAAGCAAGGTTACAATGCATTGTTAAGGACACCAGTTATAAGACAGTCATTACCTGCAAGTTGTTGGTGTATTTAGTAGGATGGATAGGTGGATGGGCCTGGTCTGACTTACTTCCACTTCGGGGTGTTGGCCCACCTCTGTCCAAAATACCCTGAGCAAATGCCCCCCAGTGTGGGTCCATGGTTTGCTGCTGCACCAATATGGAGAGGTTCAGGTCCTTGGGGAAGATGTTGGTTTCAGTGCGAGGGTAGCTAATGTACCTGCACAAACAGAAACAAGGAGCAATGTGATGAGCTTGCAAACCGAGCGATCTCTTCCGCATCACAAACATTCTCGATCCCACTCTAATCTTACTCACCTTCTGTCCCAAAGACTGATTCACGCTGAGGTGGAGTGCAATGGGCAGCAACCCCCTGCATCTCACCCAAACCATCCACTTTTTAACATAAGTCTGGACAGTAAGTCTCTGTAAATGATACAACTACATGGGTAAGGGTAACACAGCCGGCCTGACCCACCTTCCACACCTAGGCACCTCGCAGCAGAAGTAAGTATACTCATGAACTTAACTCATTTTTCCCCTTCTCTTGACTTACCGTTCACACACAGCTCACATTTATACAGTACATTTAATTCAGAGAGTGGCCCAAAGTGCTTCAACAGAAGCAGATGACAAGTAAATACAGCAGAGTCAGGAAATATGACTAAAGGCACAATGGAAGAAGCTTCAAAAAGATTTTAAAGGCTGGGGAAAGTGTAGTAAGAGAGCAGGGCCAAGGGAGAGAGATTGAGAGTAGAGCTGAGACTGCAGAAGGCTCCAAATACCGTGCAAAAAAGTTAACATTTCTCATACAGTAAAATATATATTCTAAAAACAGCTAGTGCAACAGCACACAGAGCCTCACCCTTGTGTGTACAGCTTCTCCGCTATCCTCATAGTCTCCTTTGCATTGATCTTCAGCTTCCTCGAAACCAGCTTTTCCAGTTCCTGTTTTGTAAACAGAATTTGTTCTTTACAATTCAAATTCCAGTCCTTATTACGATCATTCAAGTACTTTCTGCTAACAACCAATCCTTGCATGTAGTAAATGGCCACAAAAGGCTTCATACAGGCAAAGGCAGAGATGAAGCATTAAGTGGAAAAGGATTGGGGAAGGTAACCAAAAACAAATTTAAAAGGTGCTTTTGAAGGATACAGAGAGGACATACAGGATCAATGTTAAAAAACCCTCATGTCCAGTCTGCCATGTGTTGTGCCAGTCTGTACAATCATAACAATCACCAATGTTTTGTTTGAGTTTTCATATACTAGCCAAAATGTACACTCCATAATTAACCAGCTGAGTACTATCAGGCTTCAACATATAATGGAGAACAAACTCACCAAACCCTTTACACTCTTGTAGCCTGATGAAATTATTGAGAATTTTGATAACTTTTCAAAGCTTGAGCTTGATAAAGAAAAGGCAGGAGTCTTGGGGCTCAGTTATAAACCATTTCTCTGCAGCGATGCGAGTGTGTGGGTATTGAGGCAGGGTCAAACTCAGCTGTGGTTACTCCTCCCTGGATCTTCAGAACAGGGAAGCACACGGTCCCTCCCTCCTAATGTCACTGAATCCTCTCTTTCCTAATGTTCCATAGCTGCCAGCTGTGCTCTAAGTTTACACAATGGTCAATATTGAAACATGAGCTTCAACAGTGAGTGTTGGCCATGGAGGTCATTTCTAATTCTTATTGAACATCCTAGGACTTTTGTCAGGGGTCCCTGGACAGTGACCAGGAGTCCTGGTTCATCTCTCCCTTCTAACCCAGACACAGCAAGGTGAAAATACTGGCCTGGCTGAGATCAGCTAATCTGGCACAGACCAGGGGTCAAAAGCTGGAATTTTCCTGGTTTGCATGTCACTACATAAACCCGTTGAGCTAAAGTAGCAGGTAGCATTCTGTTATAAATAACCTTAAAAAGCATAGAATGACAGCATTCAATATAAAAACAGAAACTAACATCTGAAACTCATGCTGCTACAGCACATCACAACACATTTCGATACAGGCCCATTCTTTTTTTCCAAAAAAACCTTGTTAATCACGATAGCAGGTTTTTTTTAAACAATAGAACTTGTCCTACATCCAGATACGCACCACAGTGTCGAGGGGTAAAGGTCTCCATTTGCTCTTTGGTTTAGTGAAGACATCAAGTACAGTTGCAACCGGATCCTATGATCAGCAAAGAAAAGATATCAAGAGAGCATTTAAAAGCATACAAAATCTTTACAAAAGTGAGGTGTTAATTATCTATTTCTGGATTTACTTAAATAACATCCTGACCAACTAACAGGTGTGAGGCTGTGAGTGAAATATTATCCTATTAACTGGGTTTCAGTCACAGTCCTTTCACCAACCCCTACCTCTACAGAATAGGCTTCCCAAGAGTCACAAGCTCAACCACTCAAAACTGTTTCACTCAGGGGTTGGAGATATTTCAATCACATTTACGCATCCAGTTCCCATTTTGTTGGATCCTATTTTCCTTCATCCATCTATCCAAACTAAGCCAGAATGTTTGGAGTTTCTGCCTCAAACACAACGGGAATTTCACAATTGTGTGTGAAGATTTATCTCTTCCACTGTTCTAAATCTCTTGCATTTAATCTTGTCTCTATAGCTTCTCGTTCTAGGCCTTTCAATGACTGGAAAGTTTTTTTCTATCTAACCTGTCCCATCCCTTCAGAATTTTAAACACTTCTATTATTATTTTGTTGTTTTATCAAGAAAGACCCAATTATTAAAGTATTTCTTCAGGCAGCATTCTAATGAATCTGCAACTTACCCTCTGACGAATCTCAATATCATTCCAATAAGGTGGAGCCCGATACACAAAGAGGTCTAATTAAGGTTAATACAAGCTAATCATTACCTCTTTGTGTTCATACTCTGCACCCTTAAGATAAAACCTAGAATTTCATTTGTTTCCATTCTGATGAAAGGTCTTCAAGCTGAAACATTATCTCTTTTTCTCCCTCCACAATGCTTCCTGAGCTGCTAAAAATTTCCAGCATTTTCTATCATTACAGAGATAAAAATAAAAAACTGCGGATGCTGGAAATCCAAAACAAAAACAGAAACAGAAATACCTGGAAAAACTCAGCAGGCCTGGCAGCATCGGCGGAGAAGAGCACAGTTGACGTTTCGCGTCCCCATGACCCTTCAACAGAACTAAGTAAAAATAGGAAAGGGGTGAAATATAAGCTGGTTTAAGGCGGCGGGGGGAGCTTGTTAGGACAAGCAGCCAGTGATAGGAGGAGATAACCAAAAGATCTCACCCTTTCAAGTGAAGCAGCATTTCACTTGCACTTCCCTCAACTTAGTCTACTGCATTCATTGCTCCCAATGCGGTTTCCTCTACATTGGAGAGACCAAACGCAGATTGGGTGACCGCATTGCAGAACACCTTCGGTCTGTCCGCAAGCATTACCCAGACCTCCCTGTCGCTTGCCATTTCAACACTCCACCCTGCTCTCATGCCCACATGTCTGCCCTTGGCTTGCTGCATTGTTCCAGTGAAGCTCAACGCAAACCGGAGGAACAGCACCTCATCTTCCGACAAGGCACTTTACAGCCTTCCAGATTGAACATTGAGTTCAACAATTTTAGATCTTGAACTCTCTCCTCCATCCCCACCCTTTTCCGTTTCTTCCCCCCCTCCTTTTTGTTTATTCCAATAATTTATATAGATTTTTCTTTTCCCAACTATTTCCATTATTTTTAAATGTATTTCCACCCATTGTTTATCTATACCTTTTATGCCCTTTTAGTCTTATTTCACCCCACCCCCACTACAGCTATCTGTACCTTGCATGTCCTGCTCTCTACTCATAATTAGCACATTCCTTTAGATAATATCACCACCTTCAACACCTCTGTTATTTTGTCTGTGACATCTTTTGGTTATCTCCTCCCATCACTGGCTGCTTGTCCCAACAACCCCCCCACCCCCCACCCCAAACCAGCTTATATTTCACCCTTTTCCTATTTTTACTTAGTTCTGTTGAAGGATCATGAGGACTCGAAACGTCAACTGTGCTCTTCTCTGCCGATGCTGCCAGACCTGCTGAGTTTTTCCAGGTATTTCTGTTTCTGTTTTTATTTTCTATCATTACTTCTATTTATTTTTCTATATTAGTTTCTGTATTTAATTTTTCCACAGCCATATCACCTTGAGCTATCTTTAATATCCTGTGAAGCTGTTCCCCAAATCCCAAAGCACTATTTCTATTCACACACAATTACTGATGATAGATTTTTTAAACCAAACTACATCTCCTTGCACTCAAGCATATTGAATGCCATCTGACACTTTTTAGGCAAGTCCTCAATCTTATCAACATCACTTTACAGCTTCCTTTGCTCTTTTAAAGAATTAACTCTACCTATTTTTGCATCATCTGTACTCCCTCTGAGCCTATATCCAAATCATTAATAGTGAACAGAAGTAGTCCCAGAACAGAACCCCATGGGACACCACAACCCATTTCCAACTACAGTGAAATATAACCTTTAAAAAATTCTCTCTATTTCCTCCCTCCCAACCAATTTTTAATCCAGTTTTCTATCCTCCTCCTACTTCCAAATATTTTAGGAATTCAGGAGAAACAGAATAAAATACGTGTTCACCTCCATGCAGATCTGGTAAAGTACAAGGCATGCTGTATGGTTGAAGAGGCGATGTCTTTTCCAGTTAAATTCTACGTTTCCATCTTCAGTCTCATGGGTAACTGAAAAGCAAAACTCCTGGCTGATATCTGGCATGAAAAAAGTCCACAACAAAGACTGGACCCTGATCACCCACACCATGTTAGCAAAATAGAAAAAAGGGAACTCTGGAAAAATGCACCTGTCACCAAAAGGTACTTATCCAGTTATCCACCCCTTCAGAATCTGGATATACAGTATTTTGGACATGGGTCCATAATTGCTCTTTCAGAAGTTTGGACTTCAATTATTGAAATATCTGACTACCATTTAATTGACAGAACTAACATGCATTTAATACAGAATCCATTGTAATGTACTCATTGGAACATTATTTTTTCCTTCCTCCTTCCTTGCAGAGGTTCATTCTAGGGACTGATTTCACACACCTCATCTCTCTGCATACCTCGCCCCAAGTTATCACTTCTTATATGTGAACATCCTTGGGCTATTCAACTGTGCAATCAGGCATGGGCAACATACCAGAGCATGATCTCCCTGTCACTTAATACCCACTGACAAGCACTTTCAACAGGGTTCAGAAACATCCAACAGCTACACCATACCTTTGATTTTATAGAATGTTTCTTGGATAAAAGCCTGGATCGCTTTGAAACGCTCGACCACAAACCCCAGCGTAGGAAACTGACAGCTGCCATAGCTGATGAGCTGATTTGACAGCACGTTCGGGAATATTTTCTGTAGTCGCAAGGTCTGAAACCGGGTGAATGAGGCACCTATATAGATAAAATTACACAACTCAGTTCAATCAGCACTGCAAAGGCAAATTTCAGTTACATTTCTGTCATTTAGACTCACTTGGTGGTATTCGCAATCAATCGTGGGTTCAAACCTCACTCCAGAGGCATGTGCACAATTTAGGCTGACACGTCAGCACAATACTGAGAGTGCATGCATTATTAAGGTCCCCTCTACTTGTACAGGTAACAGGGGGGTTCTCCTGATCACAATTCAACATTTAACACCACCAAAACAAATTCAGTGGTCCACGTAGGAGTCACTGAAATTGGGTAAGAACAAAGTTTTTGGAGGATTGGGCAGAGTGGGGGGGCTGTTGCTGGGGATTGTTGTGTGAACTTACAAATTATTTTCACATGGAAAAGCACAGGGCAAACAAATGAAATTGAAGTTCCTTTGGGCCCCTTACCTATCCTAAGGTCCAACTCCTGTCTTACATCGACAGCATCGCTCACTTTCTGATCAGGTTCCACCAGATTCTCACAGGCCTGTCTGATAGCGTGAGGTGTAATCTCAGAAAATCGTGCTCGCAACACCTGTAGATTGGGCTTCACTGCCCAGGGAAGGACAAGGCAGAGTGACCATCATTAACAAATCAGTTCCTCAAACATTGCAGCAAAGTCTTCCAGTAACACACCAAGCTTTTCCAAAAGAATAAACAATAGAAACTAGAAATTACAAACAGCTTCACCCAATCCCAGTCCTTGCCACATGTCAGCCTGCCAGCAACTCCCTGCAAAGATCAGCCATTTGTCTTCTCCACACCTCAGAGACACTCGAACACCAACTGCAGTGCCATCCTGGCTAACATTGACGAGCTCACTGTGCAACGAGGATCACATCTCATTCTGATTTGTATCCCTCAGGACTGTACCAAGTAATACAGCTCCCACTGGACAATTGTGAGGCTACCACAACCGAGCCAAGTGAGTCCTCTTCATCAACTGCATTCACGAACTTACGTTTAATACAGACACTGGCGTCATCAGTTATGTTCTAAATAAAATGCAGAGATGATGATAAAACATTACAGCACACGATGCCATCGTCGATACCAAACACCACTGAGTATTTAGTGATAGCTATAGCTGCCATGTCCTCTTGCTTGATTTGTGTTGGTCAGTTCAGGGTAGGGTAAGCAGAGGTTAGAAAGCTGTCTGGTTCCAGGCACTGCCTGACCTGCAGAGACCCCCAACAGGAGGCTGAGTGAAAGAGTAAATCCTTTTTCCCACCTGCCACCCAAAATCAATAGATATTTCTATAAAATTCTTTAATGATTACTGAAACACACTGGCACACATCATGCTATTAGGATCTAACAAAGCGTGCCATCACACCAGTGTACACAAACCTGCTTTACACACGTGAACAATTTCAAATCCAATGTTCTCCCCTTCACGATCACAGTCAGTCCAAAGGATCAGGGCCTGACATTTCCTCACCTCTCGTTCCAGGGTTCTCTACAAACAAACAGAAGCCAAGAATCAGCTACAATGATTATGTTCTGTGATAAACTGCTGATCAAACATCATTCTGCAAAGGTTCATTATTTTAAATTTACACAATTTCATTCATTTATCCGATCATCAAGGTGATAACACAGGAATGGAGCACTTCCTCCCTTCCAACATCCAATCTCTCAAAACACTGCTAGGGCAGGTGCAGCACTTGCTGAATATGGTGTAAAGCTTTCTGTCCAATCAAACACTCCCACAACAGGTACAGAATGGATCTGATACACAGTAAAGCATATGTGCAGCACACGATCCTGAGCCATTGATATGATAATTAGTGTACCTTAATATCCACATAGCTCTCTGGGCAGTACTTTTCCACCTCAGCATCAAAGAGAGTTACAGGGTTACAGCTGCGCCTAGATATCAGAAACAAAAGCTTCAATGAGCAAAATCCAGACTTACCAAACAAATTCTTCTTATTGAGAGATATTGCTGAATTCTGAAAATTGTCTGTTTAAAATGAGGACAGGATGATTTTTGTATTCTTCTGACACAGAGGAGTGTATAAACAAAATTATAATAAGATTTTTGCTTCTACGTGGATAGTTTAAAGTTATATCACTTTAAGTTGGCATATAGTTTACAGTCCATCCATGTACATCTGATTAGAGAGCTATGAGAACAGGCTGCACCATCTACCCAATGCTGAGATCAGCCTCCCTCTATCTGCTGACAGAGGTCTGTACATGAGATGAGTCTCAGCATGGCTTCATATTTACATAAAAACTTACCATTTCTGAAAAGGTGATTTGAACTCTAACTCGAGGAGGTGACCTGAGACAGAGGTCATCACTACAGCAACATTCTGTATTCATGGTGGCATGAGAGGAAGAGAAAGAAAAAAAATTGAGTGAGCTCAACAAAGTAAACTTTACATTACATGTTTTTGTGTTCCCATTTTTAGATTTTACTCTCCCACACCCTTGCTCACGGCCAAAGAAAGAAAATATATTTTCACTCATTTCCTGACAACTCTCTCCATTTATCTTGTCTTTAATATTGATTTTAAACTGAGCTGTAGCAGGATCTGACAACAGTGGATAGTCTCTGCTGCCCTCTACCAGTGGGTTAAAGGTTTTGAATCTGGCTTTGTGTAGCAGTATAGAAGTAGTACACTGCACCTCTCCTCCTGGTCATTCCTCCCGAGTAAAGCAGGCCATTATCTTTGTTTTAAAATCATTCCACTTTCAACTCACAAAATTCTAGCACTTCTATATCCCCATTCCATGTTTGATTTCCAAGAGGCCATCCCTAATTTTCATAAGACCGTGAAGTGCTTGGGGTGGTCAGTTTGGTGGACCAACATATATTTATCAATACAATCTGCTTTTTCTTTTTAACTGTACACGAGGAACAGAAATGTGAGATTACAGGTAGTCTTTCTACTGTCCAAAATCACACCTCCATTTCTAGGAATTTTCAAAAAATTACAACGCCCAGAGGGAAGCAACATTGTGGCACACGTTAGTTGTATATTAATTGTGTCCAACTGTATGCATGCAGTGGGTATTAACTGGAGATTTACTTATGCCTTTATAAATTGGCATAGACTGAAACTGTGGTACTTGGGTTCAAGATGAATGCTTGTAATATGTAATTCTGTAAATAAATGCTCATAGTGTAAAGATTAGCTTAAGCTCTACCCTTCACTAACTGGCTTTCAACAGCACAGCCTGTTACGGACACTCAATACACATGGTCAATTGGTAGTATCCACCCGAGCTCTTCCATCATGAGTAGCTTAGGAAGGGGGAGGCGGAAATAGTTTGGAGTTATTCACTGCATACATACACCTGTCGTCCAACCCTGCTGTCACCCTTGTAACTCCTCTTAGTGCCGGATCAGACAAACCTCTGGCTGAGGCTTGTGAGCAGTCACTTAGACCCTACCTCTCACGACAGATGTCACAGTGAGAAAAGAGATGAACAAAAGAAAACTCCAGAAGAGTTTTTAAGAAAAACATACCTGACCGAATAGATGATACTCATATTCATAGATCTTGTTGAATTTTGAAAGTCCATCTCTCTAATTGAAGCAAAAACAGGAAGATTATTGAGAAGCAGTATTTGGAAATTAAATAAAATTCAAGTAAGCCAAACCATCAAAACACATGCCGGAGCTTCCCAATTCAAGTCAGGACATCACTTGGGCTGCTACTGAACTCTAAAGACTAGAAAACCCAGGCTCCATGGTACTGCTCTAATGATTAACTCACTGATCTTTATCAGAAAAACAGCAGTAGCCAAGAAAATGAAAGAAAAAAAATCCAGAAATCATGTTCTCAACTGCTATCAAATGAAAGTCCCAGAAAGAATGCATCCGTGAGGTTATCTGGTGAAGACAAATTTGGCTCAGCTGTAATGATCCCAATAGTTGAAATGCCTGCTAAAATTCACAGTCTGGATACTTACATGAGTACCTGAGGGTACCCAGCATTCTTCAGTCCCTAATCCAGCTCAAATCACTGGACCAGATTTTCTTGCATTGCCAGGAGAATTGCACAGCTGTTATCCAAATTCCTGACATTTTTAAATTAATTGCAGACCAATCGTGTCAGCCTGTTCCTGCCCCACGGAACTCATTCCTTGCTATCTTGACTCCATTCTCTCTCCCCTTGTCCAGTCTCTTCCCACTTACATCCACAATTCCTCTCACTCCCCACATCATATCAACAACTTCCTGTTCCCTGGCCCCAACCGCCTCCTCTTCACCATGGACGTCCGATCCCTCTACACCTCCATCCCTCACCGGGATGGTCTGAGGGCTCTCCGCTTCTTCCTCAAACAGAGGCCCGAACAATCCCCATCCACTACTACTCTCCTCCATCTGGCTGAACTTGTTCTCTCACTGATCAATTTCTCCTTAAACTCGTCTTACTTCCTCCAAATAAAAGGTGTGGTTATGGGTACCCACATGGGCCCCAGCTATGCCTATCTCTTTATGGGGTATGTGGAACATTCCTTGTTCCAGACCTACTCCCACAACTCTTTCTCCGGTACATTGATGACTGCTTCAGTGCCGCTTCATGCTCTCGTCTGAATCTGGAAAAATGTATTAATTTTGCTTCCAATTTCCACCCCTCCATCATTTTCACGTGGTCCATCACTGACACTTCCCTTCCTTGAATGCTCAGTCTCAATTTCTGGTAATAGACTGTCCACCAATATTCATTACAAGCCTACCGACTCCCACAGCTACCTCGACTACAGCTCCTCATACCCCGCTTCCTATAAGGACTCCATCCCATTCTCTCAGTTCCTTCGCCTCCGTCACATCTGTTCTGATGATGCCACTTTCTAAAATAGTTCCTTTGACATGTCTTCCATCTTCCTCAACCGAGGTTTTCCACCCTCGGTGGTTGACAGGGCCCTCAGCCGTGTCCGGCCCATCTCCTGCGCATCCGCCCTCACACCTTCTTCTCCCTCCCAGAACCATGATAGGGTCCCCCTTGTCCTCACTTATTACCGCACCAGCCTCCGGGTTCAAAGGATCATCCTCTGCCATTTCCGCCAACTCCAGCATGATGTCACCACCAAACACATCTTCCCTTCACCTCCCGGCGGTTTTCCGCAGGGATCATTCCCTCCGGGACATCCTGGTCCACTCCTCCATCACCCCACTACACCTCAACCCCCTCCCATAGCACCTTCCCATGCAACCACAGGAGGTGCAACACCTGCCCCTTTACTTTTCCCCTCCTCGCCGTCCAAGGGCCCAAACACCCCCTTCAAGTGAAGCAGCGCTTCACTTGCACTTGCCTCAAATTTAGTCCACTGCATTCGCTGCTCTCAATGCGGTCTCCTCTTCATTGGAGAAACCAAACGCAGACTGGGTGACTGCTTTGCGGAACACCTTCGGTCTTTCTGCAAGCATGACCCAGACCTCCCTGTTGTTGGCCATTTCAACACACCACCCTGCTCTCATGCCCACATGTCCGTCCTTGGCCTGCCTCCAGTGAAGCTCAGCGCAAACTGGAGGAATAGCACCTCATCTTCCGACTAGGCACTTTACAGTCTTCCGGACTTAATTTTGAGATCAACAATTTCAGATCATGAACTTTCTCCTCCATCCCCACCCACTTTCCCCAATAATTTATCATTTTTTTTACAAATATATTTTCCTTTCCCCTCCTATTTTTAAATTTATTTCAATCTATTGTTTCATCTCCACCTTTTAGCCCATTTCGCACCACTAGGGCCATCTGTCACTTGCTCACACTGCTTTCTACCCTTAATGTCACCATTAGCACATCCTTTAGATAATATCACCACTGTCAACACCCCTTTGTCCTTTTGTCTATGACATCTTCAGCAGTCTCTTCTTGGCCTCCACCTATCACTGGCCCCCTATCAAGTTCTACATGTCCCACCCACCCCCTTCTACCAGCTTATATTTCATCTCATTTCTATATGTCTTAGTTCTGATGAAGGGTCATACGGACTCGAAACGTCAACTGTATTCCTCTCCGCAGATGCTGTCAGACCTGCTGAGTTTTTCCAGGTAATTTTGTTTTTGCCCTCCATTAACTAACATGGCTGAGTTTTTTTCAGATAAACACAATTGCCCTGAACAAACCCATAAATAAAAACAAAAAAACTGCGGATGCTGGAAATCCAAAACAAAAACAGAATTACCTGGAAAAACTCAGCAGGTCTGGCAGCATCGGTGGAGAAGAAAAGAGTTGACGTTTCGAGTCCTCATGACCCTTCGACAGAACTTGAGTTCGAGTCCAAGAAAAAAGGACTCTTGGACTCGAACTCAAGTTCTGTTGAAGGGTCATGAGGACTCGAAACATCAACTCTTTTCTTCTCCGCCGATGCTGCCAGACCTGCTGAGTTTTTCCAGGTAATTCTGAACAAACCCATGTTGGTTTTCCTTAACCAATCCACACTTGTCCAAGTGACTCTTAATGCGATCACAGATTTGCTTTTCTAAAAGTGTTTCCACAACTTAGGTTAAACAGATTGGCATATAGCTGCTGGGTTTATCCTTACACCGTTTTCTAAACATTTGCAACATTTGCAATTCACCAGTTCTCTGGTACCAACCTCAAAAGAGGTCATGGCCAGTGCCTCCAATTTCCTCCCCTATTTCCCTCAGTATCATCATATGCGTCCCATCTTGTCCTGGTGACTTATCAACTTTAAGCACAGCCATCCTTTCTAATACCTCCCTCATCAATATTTCCAGTGCCTCAACTACCTCCTCTTCCATTGTGATTTCAGCAGCATCTTCTTCCTTGGTGAAGACAGCTGCATAGCACCACATCCATGCCCTTCACTTCCATGCATAGATCCCTTTTTCCTACATTACAACAGTGACTATAGCTTAAAGTACCTCATTGGCTGTAATGTCCGGTGATCATGAAAAGTGCAAAATAAATGCAAGTCTTTCTTTTCTTTTTGCTCTCTGGGCACCAACCCTCCTCTTACCACCATTTTAGCATTTATATGCTGAGAGAACACTTTTGAATTCCATTTTATATTAGCTGCCAGTCTCTTCTCATACTCTTTGCCTCTCTCATTTTGAATTTCACTTTGCCCCTGAGCTGTCTACACTCAGGCCAGTTCTTCTTTTTATCAAACTGGTATCTATCACAAGCACCCTTTCTCGGCTTCAACTTACTTTCCATCTCTTCCATCATCCAGGGAGCTTTGCTTGCCCTATCTATACCTTTCACGAGAATGCACCTCAATTGTACCCAAACTATCACCTCATTAAAGGCAGACCATTGTTCAGTTCCAATTTTGCGTGCCAATCTTTGATTCCAATTTATCTGGCCAGATATTTTCTCACCCCACTGAAACTGTCCCTCCTCCAATTAAGTATCGTTATTTTACATTACTTGTTGTCCTTTTCCGTAGCTAATCCAAATCTTCTAACTATGATTGTTGTTCCCTAAAAGCTCTCCTCCTGACACTTGATCCATTCCATTCCTGATCCAACCAGATCCAACAACGCCTCTTTCCTCATTGGTATATTTCTGGCCCAATCACTTCAGAAACTCTTCCCCCTTCCTTACCATGTACACTACCATCCCAATTCATAATTAGAAATGTAATGTCCCCCAATATCACTACTCTATAGTTTTTGCAACTCTTTGTAATCTCCTTGCAAATTTGTTCTTCTACATCTTCCTCACTAATTGGCAGCCTATAGAAAACACCCAATTGTGGAACAGTAGCTCTATTGTTTCTTAACTCTAAGCAATTAGATGCTGTCCTTGACCCTCTAGGACACCAACTCTCTCCATTACTTTAATATTCTCCTCAATCAATCCTGCCACCCATTCTCCTTTCTTATCCTTCCCATATTTCCTGAATACCTTGTATCCAGGAATATTTAGTATCCAGTCTTTCCTAAGCATCATACTTCCACGTGGTTATCTGGGCCTGTAACTCACCAACCTTATCACACTTTATGCATTAATATACACACATTGTAAACCTAATTTAGACTTTAATGCATTCCATCTTACTCTGACTCCACCTAATCTATAATAACTCAGTTTCTGTCCTTTGATCTGCTTGGATTAATTAGTTTAAGGGATGTATTTGCCGGTGGGTGGTGCCTGGCCCACAACTGAATATGTGGTACATGGAGAACCAGAGCATGTGATGCACATGTAAGTGCTAACAGTTGGTGGCAGCAGAGTGAGGGGCTGATGAGGAACAAAAACAGTGAGAGGTAAGGGGAGCCAAACAAAGTTACCCTGGCTGGACAGGGTGTTCCAAGAGGGATGGGATGAGATTGATGGGAGGGATGGAGATGGCACAGGACAGGAATAGAAATGGCATGGCATAAAAGAAAGATTTGCATTTCCGTTGCACTTCTCACAACTACCAGACATCTAAAAGCACTTTACAGCCAATGAAGTACATTTGAAGTGTAGTAACTGTTGTAATATCAGAAACACAGCAGCCAAGTTGCACATCGCAACCTCCCACAAACAGCAATGGGGTTATGACCAGGTAAATTTTTTTGTAACAGGGATGCAAGGATAAATATTTGCCAGGACACCAGGAATAACTCCCCACTCTTCCTCAAAATAGTGCAGTGCCATGGGATCTTCTACATCTGCCCGAACAGGCTGATCGGACCTCGGTTTAATAACAAGGCAGCACTCCCTCAGCACTGCACCAGAGTCAGCCTTGATTTTGTGCTCAAGCCCAGAACTTTGACTCAGAGGCAGGAATGCCACCATCTGTACGTGAGAAGGATGGAATGGCATGGGAAGGAGGGGTAGGTGAGATGATGGAATTGGTTAAGTGTGGCAAAATCACAGGAACATTATTTAATACAATTTACTATTCAAAAACTATTATTTGTGGTAAAAAGATTCGCTAGATTTGACTGAGCAAGTTTTAGAAATGTTAAAATTAAAAACATACATAAGCATTGCTTCTAGATGGAAATGGTTACAGACTATACCCTCCAAAGTTTCCACAGTCTAACTCCAAGGGGCAACACCACGCAAATTTCAACTCAAAGGGGCAAAAGGATCCTAAACAAGGACATCATCAAGGAACAAGGCTGGTAGTTAGGAAGATATTTTCTTCGATAACTGGTGCTGAAATTATAACAGGCAGACTTCAACGAAAGCAATGTTTATTCATCTTACCCTCCGGAAGCGGCCATCCGACATGATATCCGCGATGCTTTTGGCCGCGTCGTTCTTCTCGGCCACACACAGAACTTGGCGGGCCTGCAGCCGCCGGCCCATCACGCTGCTCATCGTCCGGCTTAACACCGATATCATACCGAACTGGAGTCAGGCCCAGTCGAGGGCTCGGGCCTGGTTACCATGGCGTCCCCTCAAAACTCGCGCCACCCTTACCCGCCATTTAGCGCTGTTCGTGACACCAAACGTGCGCGTGCCCTGGGCGATGGCCGAGCAACCACAGGAACTCGCCCACTTGTGATTGACAGCTGCTAACCTGCAGCTGACATCTGGGTGCTGTACGTCCAGGTCACTGTCAATAAACACACTCCCATATTTTTCAAAGGGGTTTGCGGCCCGTGTCACATAAGCAAAATAAAAATAAAAGGTGAAATAGAAAAAAAAGTTCAGGTGTTCGCAATCTCGTTTCAGCTGACAAAAGGTCGCAGACCTAAAACGTTAATGTTGTTTCTATCTCTACAGGTGCTGCCTGATCTGCAGCATTTTCAACTTTTTGTTTCAGATCTCCAGCATCGGTGGAAGACTTTGGTCTTCCAAAAATATTAGTCCTCGACATTATATGTTGTTGTAACTGATCACAGTCTACTGGTTTTACCCCTTCACGCTATTTGTGTTATGCATAACTAATTGTGAGAAAACGATAATTCAGGTTGAATCACAAAATGGTTGAGAAATACTGAAACGAAGATTCTAGGATTAATTATAAATCGAAGTGATTGTAGTTTGGCAGCAGTTGCTTATTTTGGCTGTGCTGAGTCGCCGCTTCCTTGCTGCAGTGTCAAGCGGAACTATTGAGCCAGTGCACCGGGTATCGGGGGAGAGGGTAGGCCGGTGGGCCGGATGTGTTGCCGTGGAATTGAGGATGATGGCGGCCAGTGTGGGCCTTGTGCGGGCTCTCGGGATCCCTTCACTTTCAACCCAACGCCGGTTGGGAGTAACTTTCGCCGGCTTCGTGGGACAGAGGTGCGTTGATTATGAGCTCCGGGGGAAGGCTTGGCGTCGTGGGGTTGTGTTAGATTGGGGATCGCTGTCTATTTTGCATGACTCTCATCAGACTCATACAGTAGAAATTCCAAATTGGGGTTTAGTGGGCATTAAGTACTGGAATTTAATACTGGCTGATTTGCTATTTTTGTTTAAACCTTTGAAAGAAAAATGGTCAGTGTATGCTTTTGCAACCCATACCCAACATCATATTATCAGAGACCTTGGAACTGCGATTTGGGTAAAGCTCGTTCCTTTTCCCTGTTGTTGCGTAACTCTTAAACCCCTCAGTTACCTTTTTGTAAATTATTTTCATCGTGTGCTGTTTGGCGACAATATAACCACTTCAGGCAGTGCTGTTTTTGCAAAATTCAGAAAGATTCCATACATATACTTTGCAACATTGCAAGTCCAAGTCAGTCTTTTGTCACTGGATGCAAACATTGCAGGGATTTTAAAAGACATGTTCACTTGCAGGCAGAAAGAAATAGAGTTCAACGATTCAGTTTTTAAGTCCTAGGAAAAAAAGAGTTAGACGGTGAAACGAGTCTTGAACTCAGCACAGTGTAAGGCAGGAAGATGGTATTTGAGAGTCTTTTTCCCTTGCAGTGATAGTAATGTTTGACTACTTTCTAGTGGCACCTAGCAAGATTTTGAAGCTAAATGGGATCAGTTAAGTTTAAAAAAAACCTGGAACTAAGAGATTGCTTCATTATGCTGGGTCAAAATTTGAACATTTTTTGTCTGTGGTTTAATTAGCATGGCTGGGAAATTCCTTGGAGTTACTCCTGCAAATCTCCAAGTTATTTTTTCTCACTGATCATAATATATAAAGTTATTGTCACAGACTTGAGTTGCGGAGAATTTTTATTACAATCCAGCAAGTGCCCTTAAAAAGAGGTTAGCTTTGGGTCCACTTAGATTCTTTGTTTAAAGGGATTATGTGGAATTGGATAAAGGGGGTATAATCTCAAACTTGCTGATCACATGTCATGAGCACCATCAGATGATGTGGTTCAGATCAGGAGCTGTAGCAAGAACTTAAAGCATTATTCACTCTGTCTGAAGGTTGGCAATTTTGTGAAGTCTTCCCTCTCCTGTAAATGTCATATTTTTAATCAATTGCTGTACTTATTGATGAGGGAGACCACTGCTGAAGTTCTGTTTGGGAGCACCAGTCACTTTCCTGTACCTTATTCAAATAACTATTGCTTGTGCATGAATTTCAATAGTGAGTATTGACAAACTAGTAAACTTTAGCAGTCATTCATGGGGGTTGGATATAAGAATAAGGAAATCTTTCTACAATTTATAAAGGCCTTTGGTGAGGCTAAACCTAGAGGACTCTGTAGAGATTTGGTTCCCTCACCTTGCCTTGGAAAAGATATTTCCTGGGGTGAGAGGGTTGTCATATCAGGAGAGATTGAATAGAATGGACTTGCATTCTCTGAATTTAGAAGAATGGAAGATGATTTCATTGTCACATAGAAAATTCTTCAGACTCTTGACAGATTAGATATGTTATCCCTGGTTGGGAAGTCTAGAGCAGGGGGTCATAGTCTCAGGATAAAGAGTTGACCATTTAAGAGAGAGAGGAGGAAAAATTTCTACAGTCAGAGGGTTGTGAATCTTTGGAGTTCCCTACCCGAGGGGGCTGTGGATGCTCAGCTGATGAGTATATTCAAGATTGAGATTGATAAGATTTTTGGGCACTATGGGAATCAAGGGTTATTAGGATTGGATGAGAAAGTGGAGTTGTACTATAAGTTCATGATCTTATTGATTGGCGGAACAGGCTTGAGGGACCGTATGGCCTACTTCTGCCCCTATTACTCATGTTTTTATTCTAATCCAGTCTGACCCTGACTCTAGCATGGAGCTTTGTATCTGTTCTATTGGTTAGTGATCGAGTCTTAGAACCATCTTTAGGAGAAGGGGAGAAAATGAACGTGATCTGTGTTCTAGTGTAGTCTAACCTACAGCTCTGGTCTGCCTCTAACTGTTAGAACTTTTCTCAGGAACAACAATGCAGCAAAAACTTGCTTCTCTACAACTCCGGGTGATGACAAGTCTTCATCAAAGGATAACAAAAGCAATAATGATGATGGAACCTTAAAATTTAGCACCAGCAAGGCAAGCTATCGTGTTTGGACAGTGAACAGGTCCCTGGGCAGTGATTACCAGAACACCTGGTGGAAGGTTTTTTCTCTGAGCCTTGCTGGAATTGCATTTGTAGTCTGGTGTTTCCTACGGAAAGAAACTGAAATTGATAGAACACTGGAACAGACATTGCTTGACCATTTGCCCGATTTCAAGCAGCCTACAGCTGAACCAGAGGAGCATGCCAAGCAAAGAAACATAACACAAAGGTAAAATACTGCTGCTGCTGCTGCTGGACATCTGAAATGAAAACAGAAAAATACTGAAACAGAATCTGTGGAGAAAGAAACAGAGTCAACAGTTCAGATCGATGATCTTCTGTCAGTTTGGAGAAAGGAACATAAATGAACTATAAAGGCCTCCCACAGACAGCAATACTTTACTGCATATTCATAATATTTTGTACAGGAGTAAAATGATAGGTGATTAAATGACAGACTGTTTAAAACTTCATCGGTGAAAATTTGGACAGCTTTAAATTTGATTGAGACATTGCAGCACCTGCTCTTGAAATTACTTCAAAGGCAGGGTTTTGGAGGTGAGTCAATCTTCATCTTTCACCAATACTAAATAGGGAGACGGTAGTGAAGAGTTAGGCCACCTGTGTACCCTCTTGGTCACTGGACAGTATAGATGGCAACACCTAATTCTGAATTTTCCAGACCAGATTTGCCTGTTTCATCCTTGTTCTGTGTTAACTGCAGCTTTTGTGGCTGCAGCAGCTGCGGTTTGCCTGTGTCCCCACGCTATGCAAAAAAAAGCAGCCGGGTTTTCTGCTTATCCTATCCTTTTAGATGTTGGGAGAGGAGATTCTCGGCCACTTGCCATTGCCTGGGGAACTGTCCACTAACATAAGTCCCATTTTCAGTGGAGGAAATGTAGCTACTGGGGAGAAAACAGACAAACTAAACCTCAGGTTTACCACTTGACAACTCAGTGATCATAAAATAAGTGGTGAGAAATGGAGCTATATAGCCCAACAGAGAATGGTGTTGTCACATGGCTACCAGTCTGCCATTGCCATTACCAACACAGCATCTGCCAGCCTCTTGATTTATTACCACCATGAGTAAGAGACCTGTAACCGTAAATACTGCAGCTCCCCTAATGTCCCACTGAGTAAAGAGTGTAGCAATCGCCATAACGATCCCAAAATACCAAACTCAGTTCTTGATCTCTGCCCAGCCAGAGCAAGTGTGCCCCATTGGTATCCAAACTCATGCAGGGAGAATATTATCCATTGACTCCTTTTAGAAAGTCCACTTTATTGTGCATCTGAGGACAGGATCAACTCTGCTGTGATGACCTCCAGAGTTGAAGAGCGAGGATACTATCTATAATCCTTTTGCAATTTATTGTTCAAATAGATGAAATGTGAATGTTTCTCCATTCCCCTTTCCTGAAAGCTGAGTGATGAACACCTCACACTACCTAAAAAATGATTTTAAAATAATTCATTTTGTCACACCACTGCCTCCCAGGCCTGCAACAATGCTACTGTTTGGACACGTCAGCACTGTTGACCAGAGCAAAAAAAAGGATCATTAGTACAAATATGTATTTTTTAATCAATCTGTTCAATTGTTAAATCACTAATAAATGTCTGATACTCACTTCCACCTGCTAGACTTATTCTTGGCTTCTCATAGGATCTTAGTCTAGTCCTGCAAAATGATAGAGCGTCAAATTGGACCTTGTTTCAAGTTTAAAATATCAAGCAGTTTACAAAAGATTAACAGGCTAATAAGTAACAGTCATATAGTAAAATTTACTGTTTTTGCACAGCTCAGATTACCTCAAAGGCATCTGAATCTGTACTGACTGATTTGTTTATTGTGAATAATCATGATACTGCACAAGCTTCGAATGTGATCAATGGTACAGTCATTGCCTGTGGCTTTTTTTTGTTGCCCTTTGTGAACATGGACATTGACCTGCACTTTCCCCATGGGGCCAGTAACACACACAGTTCTAATGGTTGCTTCCGACATGACATCTCTCCAGTCTTGCAGGATTCTTGGTAAATGCAATCCCTGAGTCTTCATTGGTTTTCAGCCCATTTTGCTGGCCTAAGTCTCCAGAGTTATTTACACAATTAATTTTACCTGTTATCTCTGCAGCTGAGTCCATGACTTTTTTGGAACTGGGCTCGATTCCATAAAAGTTATTTGGATTCAAAACATTAACTTTATTTCTCTCTCCCCAGGTGCTGCCAGACCTACTGAGTTTTTCCCAGCACTTCAATTTTACCAGAATGATACCTGAATTCCAAGGGTTAAATTAAGATATTACACAAACTAGGGTTGTATTCACTGGAATTTAGATGGTTAAGTGGTGATTTCAAAGTTTTCAAATTGTTAAGAGTAACAGTTTCTCTCTATCCACCCTATTTCCACTTGGGCAGTCTAGGACTGGTGGGGACAGTCTAAAGTTAGAGCTGGACTTAATTTCACTCCTTAAGAAAATGTTTACACAAAGGGTGGTAGCAGTTTGGAACACTCCTACAAACAATTGACTCTAGATGGCAAATTTTAAATCTGGAATTGATAAAGGTAAAGGCAAATATGGATATATGAATTCAACTGCAAATCAACCATTGATTGAATGGTGGCAGAACAGACTCAATGGATAGATGGTCTATCTCACTTAAACTTGTGGTATCATTCTATTCCTCATGTTTATCTAGATTTGTCTTAAATGCATCTATATATTATTTATCTCATCTAATGTCTGAGTGAGTTCCATATCTTGTCACACTCCAGATAAAAATCTTTTCATGAATTCTCTGGTCTTGCCTGCAAAGTAGAAACATGTAGTCTACATCTGCCCTATCAAACCCTTTCATAAGCTTGAAGGCCTATCAGGACAATTCCACAATCTTGAGACTGCCTGATAGTTTTATACCTATCTTCCCAGTGCCTTTATCTGTTTTATGTGGAGACAAACTGTTCAGAATCCAACGGTTGTCTCAAAGTCTTTACAGGTTTAACTCAACTTCTGCTTTCCAATTCTATCCTAAATGAACCTATGTTCTATTTGCTTTGACCTTAATTTGCTGTGAAACTTTTAATGATTTATGCCTGCACTCACCCATTGTTCCATCCCATTTAGACATTTGTGTTTATTAGTACATGGTCTCTTTTTTCAGCAAAAACTAGAGAAGTGCCGACTGGATGATTCATTTTGGTCTCTTCCAGAGGTCCCCAGCAGTTCAGCCAATTTGATTCACTCCAAGTGAAAAAGAAATGGCTGAAAGCACAGGATACTGCAAAGACCACTCGCCATCATGACTGACTTCACTGGCACTAGGTCAAAATCCTAGAACACCCTCCCCAACTGAACTGTCTTTGTACTTACGCTTCTTATCGTGTCTATGGACAGTCTATACATAGCCCAACCAGAGCACTAAATGGACTGCATCAATTCAAGGCAGCTTACCACCACCTTAAAGGGCAATTAGGGATGGGCAATTAATGCTGACCTAGCCAGTGACATCCACATGAATGAAAAAAATGTGCTGTCATGTATACCTATGAGAGTTTACATCAATCAATTCTACAACCTTATCAATGTCTTCCTGTCTTAGTTTTCTATATTAACTATCTTTCCCAAGTTGGTGTCAACTGCAAATTTAGAATCAGTTCAAAATCCAGACCCCAATCTATAATTGATAAACTGCAACATCATTTACCAATCTGAAAAACTGCTTAGTTTACATCATCAGCTGCCTAATCATTCTGCTACTTGTCCCAACTCCACATTCTGAATCTTGTGAAGCCTTTGTTGTACCTCAGGACTTCTCGGAAATCTATTACACCAATTGCATCGCCCCTTTCAACTGTAACCCTTGCTGGTAGCTGCACTTCACCTAGCTAGTCTTAAGCTCTGGAATTCCAGCCCACACCCACCAAACATCTCTACTGCTCTCCTTTAGCAAAGTTTGAAGGAACATGCTAATGTTTCTGTGAAGTGCCTTGGCCTGTTTCACTACATTAAAAAGTCAATATATAAATGCAACTTGGAGTACATGTCCACTCTATGCCTATGGGCCAAGGTCAGCCTTGGACAAAAATTTACCAATTGCTTTTAAGATGCAGTGTTTTGGAAATGCTACCTACATGCATACACCACACATCAAGTGATCTATGGAAAATTGAGTCCACAAGACTTGTGCCAATCTCCATCTCCAAAAGAAGATGGATGAGAGGTGCAAGGTCAAGGATTATCTCCTACCATCACTTGGAATGGACTCCAGCAGCCTTGATGAGCTTTGCCATTGTAGGGAAACATTCAATAACTATGTCCACCAATAAAACTGAAAAGCAAGGGGAAAAGCTAGACAGCACGAGGGACCTGTGATCTCAGTTTACAGTCACTCTTAACTGCACTATATGGAGTACATTTTGTTTGATCCTCAGTATGACACTTAGCCACATTTGCAAAAACAGGTCTCAACTCCCCACCCAACTCAGGAGATCTACCTTAAGCTACAGGAACTATTAATGCAAGATTTTGTTGTGATAAGACTAAAAAAAAGCAATCTGCTTTCTTAGAGCTTAAAAAGTCCTATCTTTAAATCACAACCCCCACCCAAACCTTCAGGCACCAACAGCCAACAAATTCTTTGGCAAGTGAATTTGCACTACTGAAACCAAGACAATTCCTATTTGATCCTGTCCTGACATCCACTTCACAGTTGTTAACACAGCAAAAGCCTGAATAACCTAGCCCAATCTATACAGTGACATTGTTCTGGGGTGTTAAAGACAAGATTTTAACCATTGCATGGTATTATTTCAAAGAAATAAACTCACCCAGTGTTCTAACCAATTTCTTTGCAGCGATCACTTGCAGGACACTCGCTCTGCAATTTCAAACACAACTAGTTGCAGCATACCATTTGGAGTAACAGTGCAACTATTTCCAGAATACAAACCTGTATCTTTGCACAGCAGCTACTTAAATGTTGTTGACTTAAAAGAAAACACTAAAATTTGGCTGAGGTAGTGGAAAGTTTTATTTACAACCCCATTGAAAATCAGCACAATGCAAAGGAACAGCCTACAATTCCCCCCCAGTGCATGCAAGAATCCGGCCTTACACAATAAAATCAGGAGGTAGCACGGACATAAGATACAAATGTTTTATTTTGCAACCTGAGCCAAGAGTTCGAAGGAATGTTTACAAAATGTTTTGCTACTTCCACTAAGTCACAATCAATACTTGATACTAACAAAAATACAAAATAAAGGCCCAGCCTCCACAAGAAGCCAAGTTTACAGTCCAATAACATTTTAGAAATTGTTTAAATGTCACTTCAAAATAGTATGGAGAAAATGTAATGAAGCGGAGTTTAAGCACGCTCCCCCCGGATCCGCCGTGCAAGTTGGATGTCTTTGGGCATAATAGTCACTCTTTTGGCATGGATGGCACACAGGTTGGTGTCCTCAAACAGGCCAACCAAGTAGGCCTCACTGGCTTCCTGCAACAACAAAAAGTTAATTCTTCAGAGAACATTTACAATAGTTTATCCCTGGCACATGCCCAGTACTGTTGTCCTTGTTGACAATAAAATTTTCAATAAAGTAGCCACCAGGCCAGGGCCCCATTTTAAATATTACAAATCGTCCAATTTTCCCACCCCCTACCCCACTTAATTTAGTTGCTGTTAGTGCTAAATCTCTTCCCTCGGGGTTTCCCAACTATCAAAGTACTCACATGAACTGTTAACATATCAGCCATTAAAGTTCAGGCCAGAGATGGAGCACAGTACTCAACTGGGCCATAGAAGAGAATTAGACATGCATCAGAAACAGACCAAAACATGGATTTACTGTCACTAGTGCTTCATTCTTACAAAGAAGAAAGAAATCATCAATTAGATGAATCAGGAATCTACAAAGGCAGAGTCACATCTGGACAGTGACTATAATCCTATATTCTAGTCAAAACAAATAACTGGAGTTGGACCACACCACAAGTTTAACAGTACCCTAAAAATGGCTGGTTACAAACAGATTCAGAGTTAGATTTGAAATCAATATATAAATTTATATCCCAGCTGATAATATTGTTCTGTCTGAGAAGCAAACAAAAATATCTGAGGAGTACTGAGAAAGGTGGTGAGTAAATTCAAATGCACACTTATCAAGCTCCAAAGATTTAACACATTTGGATATTAGAGCAGACAATTGCAATATCAGCCGGGGTCACAGGGCTCAAGATCTCAAATACAGGATGTCCTACCTGCAAAGCTCCAATTGCAGCACTCTGAAACCTCAGGTCAGTTTTGAAGTCCTGGGCAATTTCCCTCACCAGACGCTGGAAGGGCAGTTTACGGATAAGCAACTCTGTGGACTTCTGGTATCGGCGGATTTCTCGGAGCGCGACTGTACCCGGCCTAATTGTGGCAAGACAGGTTAATCAGAAATACAAATTCACGCCAACTGATTTAATATGACAAAGTAGCCCGAAGGCAAATCCAATAAGTATAGGTAACATTTCCCAAATTCCATATAGGGAACGACATTAACCACCCGAACGAGTAGCACCAAGACCGATTTTGAGGCATTAAAAGACAATCAATAGCGTTAAGTTAAAAGTAAAATCTGCAGGCCCACGGGGACGGTGGGGCACAGGTTAAGAAGAAATTGCTGCACTGAAGTGTCTCCAAGGGACGAGGCAACAGATTTACAACAGCTGGTTAACAAAAGCCACACTCACCTGTAGCGATGAGGTTTCTTCACTCCGCCGGTGGAGGGGGCGCTTTTCCGGGCCGCTTTGGTGGCCAGCTGCTTCCTGGGCGCTTTGCCGCCGGTGGATTTACGGGCGGTCTGTTTGGTACGAGCCATCTCCGCTCACAGGATCTACAAGACAGGAGAGAAAAAAAAGTCAGAAGCGGCCACTCTCCCGCCGGCCGCCAGCTTCCTCCGCCTTGTACTGGAGTGGCAGCGCTGACTCCAAATCAGGGTAAGCGGAGGTGGGACTTACACCGACCTGAACGCTCGCAACGAAATGGCGGCTGTTTAGCAGTCGCCTGGACTGCAGGCTAAGAAATCAGCCAAGCCCGGGGGGGGGGGGGGGGGGGGTGTCATACCCCGCCAAATCACTCCACTCCGGGGGCTCGCCGGATCACCGCCCCAGCCGAGCGAGCGGCCGATACAAAGCGGAAGAGACATCCCGCTTAACTAGAACCACTTATTCCTCCCCCCTTTTTCACTCCGGGACCCGCAACGCCGCCCGGAGACAAACCCGAACTCCGGGTCACTGTACAAACTGGAGGAGACGACAAAAAAAAAACACAGGCCAAGGCCGCCCAGCTCGCACCCTGCCCTAAACAGGCACGCACGCTTCACCCACAGGAAAAGCCACAACCCGGCGGCCGAACCCAGGACAAAAACTAGCTACGTCAACGGATTCCAATCCAATCTCCGCCAGAATTTAGACAATAACAAGTCGCTTTGCAGCGCTTCACTTACCAAATCAACCACCTGCAGTAAGAGCCCGATTATGAGTCGTTGCCGCTCCGCCGCCACTATTTATAGGATGTCTGACGTCATTCCAGGGTCAACGTTCCACAACAGACTGTCCTTGAAGCCCATTGGCCAGCGCTCCTTGTCGTTGTTGTAGTATAGTAATAAGGCGGATGATTCCACCCTCTTGGATTCTGCCCAGTTCCTCCGTCACATTCATGCACATAAACAAGAGAGTTATTACAGCAGTCGAGAGGTGATGTTCGTATAATTTAACCTGCTCAACGCAAACATCATCTATCTCTTTCTCTCTTCAAGACCAATGACTGCCCCGTATCCCCCTTTTTTAAACATTCAAAACCCAGGTTATTTTAAAATTCTCTTTGCAATTTAAATATATTTACTATTCATCCTCTGCATAAGAGAGTACTTTTGTTTTTGACGATGGCGGTGAGGGTGAGGCAGTTTTCGTGTTTGATTGCGCGTGTACTCAGTTGTCCTCAAGCCACCTTTCGCCCACTCATTTTCCTCCCACTGTATTTTCATTCAAGCTTCTAACTGGTTTGGGGTTACACTGAATACGTTTGTGTGGTTTCAATGAATCTTTAGAAAACATTTTCGTCAGTTATAGGTGGTTTACACATTTACTGCCAAGCGGAACTGACCATAAAACTCGTGAATATCGTTTACATCAATCATGACGAACAGCACGCATGGTTTATTTTCGGAAACCATATATCCCTCACTTGGATCTTATTTGTGTGAAACGTGACTATTTTAAAACGGATTATCAAGAGATTTAGTTTTTGGTGAGCTCGGCCAAACCTTTAATGAGTTGTGGAGAAGGATGTGGTACTGCCTAAAATACGCAAAAAGTAATACAATTTTAATGTAAGAAAAAATTACAGACTTTAAGGAATACATAGCATGAGACATTAAAATTAAATAATCATGGAATTTTACAATATAGAAAAAGATCACTCGTCTAAAGAAACACCAAAAATTTGGCCGAGCCCACCAAGAAACAGCTTTTATTGTTAGATTTATTTTACTACCTGATCTTCCTGCTTTGTCCAATTGAAGGAATACAAGAAGGCCATTAGTTCCAAAACACCTGTACAGTCACGGCCCCTCTTCACCTCTTTGAGGAACTGCTCATTCACTTTCGTCTTTCGACTTTTACCAGATGCTGTAGAGAGGGATGGGTAGATCAGAGGTTTGCTGCATGCTAGGATGGCCTTGTAAAGTGAGCCTGTGGTGCCCACCAGTACACTTGGGGCCTACCACAATCAGTGGTCACTACAAGAGATAGTATGTGTTATAAATAAATGACATTCTGTTTTATTTGGTAAGATTAATTTTGTTTTCCTGGTTGCTTTAAGAAAATGAGTTTAATTGGACTGCATATTAATTTCTATGTTAGAAGTGCCTTAATGTGCAATTCTTGTTTGTTGACGCTGACTCAAACCCATTATATATAAAACAGCATCACAACTTATTCAAAGGCAAATACTGTGGATGCTGGAAATCTGAAATAAAACCACAAAATGCTGGAATGCAAGCCAGGCAGCATCTGTGGAGAAAGGTGCTAAGTTAATGTTTCAAATCAATTACTTTTTCAGGTCATGTTAACTTTGCTTCAAAAGTAATTCAGTGGTTGGGAAATGCTTTGGGATGTCCTGAAGATATGACATGATGCATTATAAATCTAGTTCATTTTATAATGTGGAATTGAGCTATGCAGCCCAGGTACTGGGTTGGAAATGTGATAATACCGTATTGAAGTGGGAGTTCCCAGTATAGGGGGTAATAAGACCATTGGGCTCTGACTTGGGCAGGGAGAAGATGAGGATTTAGATTGCAATGTTTGAGGATGTTCCAGATTTATTTTTCCCTCCACTTGCTTAAGGTGCTGACTACGGCCAAACCTTTAATGAGTTGTGGAGAAGGATGTGGTACTGCCTAAAATACGCAAAAAGTAATACAATTTTAATGTAAGAAATGAGTGTGATTTGGTGACAGGCTTAACACTGCAGCAGAGTGACCATCTTTTATGTGCAAACCAGTCCAGTCAGCTATTCCGCCATTTTGTCTTCATTTGAATTGCACAAACTTGGAGTCACTGGCTGAATCAGAGGATTGAACTGGCAGTGATCCGTATGACTGACTTTCACGCCAGCCAGTACAGAATCGCAACCCTCCAGTATTTTCTGTGCACCTAGGCTGACCTCAGTAACCCTCAGCACTGGATGCCTCATTGTCTCCAGTCATTCTTTGCAGTAATTGCAGATATACTGAAAGCCAATGGTGTATTTGAACATAATAAATCATTCACTGTGCCCAGGGCGGCTTGTACCTATGGCTCTATCGTACTTCATCTTGTGTTACATGACATCAACAGCAGAAGATAAAAGAGGAAACTCAATTCTACCATTAATCACACCTCGTGGAGATTGGCAGGTCCTCTCTGATGAGGCAATCATGAGTAGTGTCTGATTTTTGTGTGTAGACAGTTTGCAGGTGACACTCCAGATGAAACTGAAAGCTAGACCCTGATGAAAGCACAAAAGAATAAGCAAGATCCTTCTGGAGAAGCTGGGAGGATATAGTGACCTCACTATATTACAATTAGGAAAGGGATGGCGTACTGTAATGAGAAGACTGTGATCAGAGGGCACCTACCCTTAGAAGCTGAAGGCTCATTTTGCAACTTATTATAGTAGAGGCCACTTGGAAGGCCAGAGCAGAGAGGATGTGTTGGCTGAGGGGAAAGTGAGTTCAAGGAACCAATGCTCAAAATTATGTGATATCGAACTTAAAGTCCTGTTCTTTGCTTCCAATTTATCTCCTTCCGAACCCCCTTCTGTCTCTAGCACATCAGTGCTTTCTCACTGGTAAATGTTCTCCCACTCAGTGTTTTCTACAGTCATTGTTTCCCCAATCACCTCTCCCTCCACAGTGCTCCCCCATTCGCTGCTCCCTCCTCACCCTGATCACTGCTTCTCTGAGCTTCTCTTCCTGCCTCCTCCCACCCAACAAAACTTACTCTATTACTCCCTACAAACCATTTGCCAATCCCCTCTGGCTCCACACTGTATTGAAATCAAAAATGAACAGCAACACCATCTTGAAATTCAGAAAGTTCTTAAACAGAACCCACACTTTTAAAAATTTAACCATGCATCAGAATTTCACACTTCCAAATCAATTCAGACCAATCCAAGGCCTAGATCAATCACATAATTGGGTACTTTGAAGCAAAAGATTACTAGGATACAGCATCACTTAAGATTTAGACAAAAAGTCAGAAGCAGAGCAGGAAACACACTGTTTTACTCAGTAGGTCCAATTACAAACAACATTGAAAGACAGGGAATCAATTAATCATCTGCTAAATTTAAAGAAGTACTAAAATCTTTTGACATGTATTTCAATCTAAGAAGCAATAAAATACATGAAAGAGTTAAATTTAACAAGCGAGTCCAGCAGCCAGGAGAACATGTTGATTTATTCATCAATGATCTGTACAGGATGGCAGAAGATTGTGAATATAGAGACTTAAGATCAGAACTCATTGGAGACAGAATAGTGGTAGGTTTAGCAGGCAATGCACTCTCTGACCTCATTAAAGCAAAGGGAGATCTAATCCTGGAAAAGACAATTCAGATAGTTAAGCAATCAGAACTATTTGAGCAGCACAGAACCATTTTAAGAGGAGAAACTGTGATGCAGAGGCCAACTCACAGTGCAGCTGGTTAAACAACAAGGACACAGGCCAGGGAAAGCAATACCTGAAACAGCCAGCAGAGTGACCGTTCCAATGCTGTGGAGCAAAGCATCCCCACAGACAAAGTCAACGTCCTGCAATTTCAGCCAAATGCTTTCAATGCAACAGGATTGGACCCAAAGTTAAGCTGTGCAAGCCAAAAACTCTGAAACGCACAGAAGACCCAAAGATTATCCACAAGGTCAAGACTGCAATCTGTGAGACCCTCTTTGTGATCCACAACCAGGACTGTTCATCACTAAGCAACAAAGCCTGTGTTGAAGTTAACCTGTTACAGAAAATTGATGAGGTCTGCCAGCAAGGGCCTGGCTCCAAGTGCAAATGTGAGTTCACGAAACTCCTCACAAGACTGGGGCAACTGAAAAGTGCATACATGATCACACTGGGAGAGGCTGTTAAACCTGTGTACTTATTCACGTCATACAAGATCCCCCAACCACTTGTGAAGCAGATGCAGCAGTAGCTCGATGAGATGACAAACGTGGGAGTCATCTTCCCAGTCACACAACCAACTGCATAGCATTCCAGGATGGTTTCAGTCCTTAAACCAAATGGGTACATCTGTATCTGCGTCCACCTAACACAGCTCAATAAAGCTGTTGCCAAAGAATTACATCCATGTAGTATGTCCCATGTTCTCACATGACGAAAAACCTGACTAAACTCTTGAAGAGCACGTTATTTCCAAAACTGGAAACAGACAGTGGCTTTTGGCAACTTCCCCTCAATGAAGAGTCCAGGCTGCTGACCACATTTATTACTCACTTCAGCAGATTCTGCTCTAACTGCCTGTTGTTTGGAATCACATCAGCATCAGAAATATTCCAATATACAATATAGACCATTTTGCAGGGCCTTCAAGGGGTCATTTGCCACAGGGATGATGTATTGGTTCACGGTGCAACGGCAGAGGAATATGTCAAGAGTCTCTCAACTCTTAGAGTGCCTGAAGGAAGCAGGGCTGAATGACAAATGTGAGTTTTCAAAAACACCAATTCAATTTATGGACCAAATCATCAGCGTTAAAAGCATCATAGCAGAGCCACTAAAAACCAAGTTCCCAACCACATCCTTAATTCCAGACTTCCAGCAATTCATGGACATGCCGAACCTGCTGGCAAAATTTTTACTGAATTTGGCATTGATCACAGAGCCCTTGAGGCATCCAGTTAAGAAGGACCAAGCACGGTGCTGGTATTTTCATCAAGAGCAAGCATTCACTGGCATCAGGGTGATGCTGTTCTCCAGAGACATTCTGGCCCACTACGATCCAGCACTGCCCACCACCATTGCAGCGGATGCTTCGTCCACAGGCCTGGGAATGGTCCTGTTCCAGGAACAATCAGATGGAAGTTGCTAACCTGTGTACTATGCATGCAGAGGGACACAGAGATGAGGTATGCCGTCACAGAAAAGGGAGCCCTTGCAGTTGTGTGGACATGCGAGAAATTTTCAGATTATATCATTGACCTCAAGGTTACAATTGATATGGACCACAAGCCATTAGTCTCCTTATTGGACAAGAAGGAGCTATCAAAGATGCCTCCCAGAGTCCCGACATTTCACTTGCACCTCATGAGGTTCGCCGAAGAGACTGTATACATCCAAGGTAAAAACCAAACAACAGCAGACACCACTTTCTAGGGCCACGGTGGGCTTCCTGACAAAACAAGTTGTCAATCTCATTGAACAACTGGAAGCATACACCCAATTGACAAGGAGTCAGCCTCCAGCGACCACAAGTAAACTACAACAGAACCATCAGGAACAAATGCACAATGAGAAGTCTAGCTGCATCTGCAGCTATTGCTAACAAGGATGGCCTCAGCAGAGACAAAACAGAGGGATTGTGAAAACCTGGTTCGAACAACAAAGACACTCTACGATTGGCCTATGATAAGTGGTTGGTCATCCCAGTCTTCCTGCAGCCAGACATCCTTCAAAAAATACACCAGGGCATCACCAAGTGCAGAGCATAGACCCAACCCACTGTCTGATGGCCAGGCATTTCCAAGATGATTGAAGAAACCAGAACAAATTGCCAGATGTGTGCATTGCACAGGCAGGACCAAAGAGAATCCCTCACCCTCATATAAATCCCTAACAGGCCATAGGAGAGGCTGGGCATTGACCTGTTCATCTTCAACAGCAAATCATTCCTTATAGTGCTGGACTACAACTTCAGATGAGTTGTGGTGAAGCAACTATATACGACTACCGCAGAGACAGTAATTAAGGCAATGAAAGAGACGTTCATGAGTCATGGCATCACAGATGAGATTGTATATGATAACGGCCCACAATTTCCAAACAAGAACTTTGCGCACTTCGCCACCACACCCGGCTTCCACCATCATACCAACTTCCCAAGATACCCACAGTCAGATGAGGAGACTGAAAGAGGGGTCCAAACTGTAAAAGCTCTTTTTAAAAAAAGGAATGTGGACTTCCTACAGTACCGTTCACATACAGGTCCATCCCTTCACAATGTAGCCTGTCCCCATCCCAACTCCCGATGGGCAGGAAACTCGCACACAACTTTCAATCCTGCTGAGAAAACTTATACCAGGGCTGGTGACCAAGGATTACCAGGACATCCAAGCAAGAGAGCAGTTCTACAGGCATAAGCAGGCTTCTGCCTACAACAAAAAATACCGCTCCAGACACTTGCCACAATTACAGAAAGGTGACAAGATCTGGATTAAAGACCAAGAGAGAAAAGGTACCATCATTACAAAGAATGAGGACCAACCTCACTCCTATCTGGTTGGCACCACAGAGGGGATAGTCAGGGATAGAGGAGTCTCTTCCCTGATTGCTTGTCCCCACTGTGCAATGGAGGGATATTGAGAAACATTTTCAGATGCCAGAACAACCTCCAAACCTCCGGAAAGAACCAGCAGCAACAGAGCTTACCATTCCTCCAACAGTACGGTGAATGAGATATGGAAGAGTTATAAAGCCTCCAGACTGCCTGAACCTTTGAATTCAAGGACTTAAAGGGAGGAGATGTGGTAGTCAATAATATAGTAATGACGATGTAACTGTAGGATAATAATAACAATGTAAGACATAAGGTAAACAATAATCACTTAAAAACCATTGGATAGACTTGGGTAAAGATGTTATAGGTGTGGCACATATAGGGTTAATGTGGGACTGAGTACAATTCTGCCCACACAGTGATGTAAGAGAGCACATGATCTGCACCCCGGGTCAGTTGAGTGTTGGAAACAGCCGTGTGTACCAGCAATCATAGCGTGTACCCTTTACTGTATATTTGTAAATAGTTCTAAGAGTCAATAACAACCTACGTATGACTATGAAGACTTCTTCAGACCTATTGGACTGTAACCAACACCCATAAACAGTAACATTGTTTTTTTGTGTGGTCTTTGTTTAGAATGTAATGTTGCCCAGGACATCATGAAAATGCCCTGCACTTCTTCATATAGTGTCATGGGACCCCTTCGCATTCACCTGAACAGGCAGGCATCTAGGTTTAACATCTCATCTGAAGCCAAGCCTCCAACAGTGCAGTGCTCCCTTGGTACTGCCTTCCCCCTGACAATGCAGCATCTCCTTGGCACTACCCTCCTGACAATGCAGGCCTCTCTCGGTGCTGCCAACCTATACTGCAATCTTCTCTTGACACTGCACTGGAGTGTTAGTCAAAATTATGTGCTCAAATCCTGGAGTGAGGACTGAATCTACAGCCTCTGAGTTAGAAGCATGATTACAAGCCAATGATATTGTAGTGCATTTCACATTAAACATTGGCCCATCAAACACTTCCAGAAAGGTGCAGCATATATTCAACACAGAGTAAAATTCCCTCTACACTGTCCCATCAAACATTCCCAGGGCAGGTGCAAAGTAAAACTCCATCCATACTGTGTCATTAAGATATTAATATTCTGCTTATATTAATGTGACAAGTAAGTGAATTCTTTCCATCACTGTTTTCTTTCTAAACTGATGCCTACATTCTGAATTTCATTAGATTCCTTACTTTAAAGTCTGTATTTGGGTACAATTACTGACATCTGTTTCCTTTAATAAATTTCCCAAGCTATTGTTCTGTTGAATATTAAAACCATTCTTTTCCCTGTTAGCTTCCCATTTGTGATCTGGAGCCTAGATTTTTACTTCCTTTATTAGAAACTGAATTCACCAAAGAGGGTGTGTTGTACAGTCCGAGGTGCTACCTTCCATTATATTGAGAGGCCCCTTTTTCTCTCTCAGGTAGTAATAAAAGATCTCATTACACAATTTTGAAGAAGAATACTGGAATTCTCCAGGGTGTTCTGGATAATAATCCCATAATTGAGCATCACTGAAACAGATTATCTGGTCACTATCTCATTGTTGTTTATGGAAACTTGCTGTGTGCAAATTGGCTACCCCATTTCCTACATTACAGCCAATGAAGTACTTTAGAAGTGTAATCACTGTTGTAAAGTTCTTTGGAACATCCTGAGTTTGTGAACGGCGCTGTATAAATTCAAGTCTGTGTTTAAAGTTTGGCTGTTTAGAGTTCTGCTAATCTTTAGAAGGTATCAAATCAGGAGAATCACTTTTATATTAAATGCCATGTTATTTAAATTAAAGAACAGCAAATTGATAACAGATTTCTTAAGGCAGGGTAGGAATGTCAGTACGGTTATAGTGATTTGAATGTTAGACTTAGGGAGGGAGAGGGGAATGGAGCAGGGGAAGGGAAATGGCGATATTGCAGGGAGTTGGAGCAGGAGGAGGTAGAGGGGAGGGGGAAGAGGAGCGGTGCGAGTGGAAGGGGGAAATAATAAATAAATCACTTAACCAAATGTTGTGCAAAGACCATAAGACATAGCAGCAGAAATTAGGCCATTTGGCCCATTGAGTCTGCTCCACCATTCATTCATGGCTGATAAGTTTCTCAGCCCCATTCTCCCACCTTCTCCCCATAACCTTTGATCCCTTTATCAATCAAGAACCTATCATTCTTGGTCTTATATACACTCAATGACCTGGTCTCCACAGACTTCTGTGGCAATGAATTCCATAGATTCACCACTCTCTGGCTAAAGAAGTTTCTCATCTCTGTTCTAAAAGGTCTTCCCTTTACTCTGAGGCTGTGCCTTCGGGTCCTAGTCTCTCCTACTAATGGAAACATCTTCCCCATGTCCACTCTATCCAGGCCTTTCAGTATTCTGTAAGTTTCAATCAGATCCCCCCTCATCCTTCTAAACTCCATGGAGTAGAGACCCAGAGTCCTCAAACGTTCCTCATATGTTAAGCCTTTCATTCCTGGGTTCATTCTTGTGAACTTCCTCTGGACCCTTTCCAGGGCCAGAACATCCTTCCTGAGATACGGGGCCCAAAATTGCTCACAATATTCTAAACATGGTTTGACCAGATCCTTCTAAAGCCTCAGCAGCACATCCCTGCTTTTATATTCTAGTCCTCCCGAAATAAATGCCAATATTGCATTTGCCTTCCTAACTACCGACTCAACCTGCAAGTTAACCTTAAGAGAATCCTGGACTAGGATTCCCAAGTCCCTTTGCACTCCAGATTTCTGAATTCTCTCCCCATTTAGAAAATAGTCTATGCCTCTATTCGTCATACCAAATTGCATGACCTCACACTTCCCCAGGTTGTGTTCCATCTGCCACTTCTTTGCCCATTCTCCTAACCTGTCCAAATCCTTCTGCAGCCTCCCCACCTCCTCAATACCACCTGTCCCTCCACCACTCTTTGTATCATCTGCAAACTTAGCCAGGATGCCCTCAGTTCCTTCATCTAGATCATTAATGTATAAAATGAAAAGTTGTGGTCCCAACACTGACCCCTGCGGAACTCCACTAGTCACTGGCCGCCATCCTGAGAAGGACCCCCTTATCCCCACTCTCTACCTCCTGCCAGACAACCAATCTTCTATACATACTAGTACCTTGTCTCTAACACCATGGGCTCTTATCTTACTGAGCAGCCTCCTGTGCGGCACCTTGTCAAAGGCCTTCTGGAAGTCCAAGTAGATAACATCCATTGGCTCTCCTTTGTCTAACCTACTCGTTACCTCCTCAAAGAATTCTAACAGATTTGTCAGGCATGACCTCCCCTTGATGAAACCATGCTGACTTTGTCCTATTTTCCCATGCACTTCCAAGTATTCTGAAATCTCATCCTTAATAATGGACTCTAAAATCTTACCAATGACCGAGGTCAGGCTAATCAGCCTGTAATTTCTCGTCTTTTGCCTCACTTCCTTCTTAAACAGGAGGGTTACATTAGCGATTTTCCAGTCCTCTGGGACCCTCCCTGACTCCAGTGATTCCTGAAAGATCACCACTATCTCTTCAGCTATTTCCTTCAGAACTCTGGGGTGTAATCCATCTGGTCCAGGTGATTTATCCACCTTCAGACCTTTCAGTTTTCCTAGCACCTTCTCCTTGGTAATGCCACCATACTCACCTTTGCCCCCCCGACTCTCCTGAACTTTGGGGATGTTACTCGTGTCTTCCACTGTGAAGACTGATGCAAAGTACCTATTCAGTTCCTCCGCCATTTCTTTGTTCCCCACTACTACTTCTCCAGCGTCATTTTCCAGCGGCCCAATGTCCACTTTTGCCTCCCTCTTACCCTTTATAAATCTAAAAAAAACTCTTGCAATCTTCTTTTATATTACTGGCTAATTTACCCTCATATTTAATCTTCTCCCTCCTTATTTCTTTTTTAGTTGTCCTCTGTTGGTCTTTGTAGGCTTCCCAATCCCCTCATTTCCCACAGCTCTTCGCAGCATTGTATGCTTTCTCTTTAGCTTTTATGCTGTCCCTGACTTCCCTTGTCAGCCATGGTTGCCTCATCCTCCCTTTAGTATGCTTCTTCTTCCTAGGGATGAATTTTTGCTGTGTCTCCCAAATTACTCCCAGAAACTCCTGCTATTGTTGTTCCACTGTTTTTCCTGCTAGGCTCATCTCCCAGTCAATTCTGGCCAGCTCCTCCCTCATGCCTCTGTAGTTGCCTTTATTCAACTGTAATACCGTTACATCTGATTCCAGCTTTTTCCTCTCAAATTGCAGGGTAAATTCTACCATAGTATGGTCACTTCCTCCTAAGGGTTCCTTCACCTTAAGCTCCCTTATCAAATCTGCCTCATTACACATCACTAAATCTAGAATTGCCTGTTCCCTAGTGGGCTCCACCACAAACTGCTCCAAAAAGTCATCTCGTATACATTCCACAAATTTCTTTTCTTGGGATCTACTACCAACCTGATTTTCCCAGTCTACTTGCATATTGAAATCTCCCATGATCACTGTAACCTTGCCTTTCTTACACGCCTTTTCTATTTCTTGGTGTATCTTGTGCCCCACATCCTGACTACTGTTCGGAGGCCGTACATAACTCCCATTATGGTTTTTTACCTTTGCGGTTCCTCAACTCTGCCCACACAGATTCTACATCATCTGATCCTATGGCATTTCTTGCTAACAATTTAATTTCATTTCTTACTAACAAAGCAACCCCACCCCCTCTGCCAGCCTGCCTATCTTTTCGATAGGATGTATATCCTTGGATATTTATCTCCCAGTCCTGATCCCCTTGCAGCCATGTCTCCGTGATGCCCACCACATCACACCTGCCAATTTCAATCTGCGCCACAAGCTCATTTACCTTATTTCGTATACTGCGTGCATTCAGATACAACACCTTCAGTCCTGTATTTCCCGTCCCCTTTCTCATTGTCTTCCCTTTATCTGATGTGCTTGAAGTTAGATTCCTAGCCCTTTCCAAATACTCTGTCCTATTTTGTGTTCTGGAGACTTTAATAGCCTCTCCTGGGCTCTCCCTTCTTTTCAATTTTTTCATAATTTTCCATGAAGTTGAATCCACCCCCCCCCCCCCCCCCCCCACCCCCCACCCCACCCGCACCCCAAAAACGCTAACCTGCTGCTTTGTTTCCTATTAGTCATACTTCTTGGAGTTTTACCTCCCCCCCACTTTCTAGTTTAAAGTGTAAATGAGGGCCAGGAGGTGCAGAATGGAGAATAAGTTTTAAAAAATAAAATGTTAACTGGTTCCCTATTGGTGGGATTCCTGTGGAGTACAATACATCCTGATCAGGAAGGAATTTCAATGTCTTTCCAATGTGACAAAGAAATTAAAGCAAGTTTGTTGAAAGAGATGTAAAATCAAAACAATAGAACTAGAGAAATTACAGCACTAAAAGAGGCCATTTGACCCATCAAGCCAATGCTGGTGCATTCCCCACATTGGAGCTTTATCTCCAGTTACAGCTTCTTCTCCTAAATCCCGCAAGAGTATCTCTAATTCCCTCTGTGACTGACCTAGATTTAGTAGACCTGTGGAAATGGATGGGATGTCAAACTGATGCCCCATCTGCAAGCTCAGGTGAATGGTGCTGTTCAAAGAACCCAGTGAAAAGCTGAGGAGGTCTCCCATGTCTTGAGCCAACATTCCTCACTCAACAAAGACTAGTAATGCAAATTAACCAGTCATTTATCACATCCTTATGTGTGAAACTTGCTGTGCTGCATTCACTTACATAACAGTGATACATATAAAAACTTCATTTTTAAAAATGTATTCTTTCTTGGGACGTGGGTGTCACTGGCAAGGCCAGCATTTGTTGCCCATCCCTAATTGCCCTTGAACTGAGTGGCTTGCTTGGCCATTTCAGAGTACATTAAGAGTCAGCTATATTGCTGTAGTCTGGAGTCACATGTAGGCCAGACCAGGTAAGGATGGCCGATTTCCTGAGGGCATTAGAGAGCCAGATGGGCCTTTATGCCAATTTATGGTAGTTTCATGTTCAGCTGGTACTGAGACTAGCTTTATATTCCTGATTTATTAATTGAAGTTAAATTCCTGAACCTGTATCCTAAGGGTATCTGCCTGAGCCTCTGGATTACTAGTCCAGTGACATTACTGCTGTGCTACCACCTGGGTCAATCTCCCCATCCTTATCTCTACTCCCCAAACCCCTCCCTGCCCTGGGAACTTAATTCATGTCAAGTGATTTGAAGCTTTGCTGGAAGATCTGGTAAAGCATGGCGTAAATGCAAATCTGGACCAGCAGAGGGTGTTTCCCTGGAGGAAAGCCTGGGACTGCAAGGAAATACTGCATCCAGGGACAACATACCTCACTGTTCATAAACAGAAATACCTGGAAAAACTCAGCAGTTCTGACAGCACTGGCGGAGAATAGCAAAGTTGACGTTTCGAGTCCTCATGACCCTTCAACAGAACTAAATAGAAGTAGGAAAGTGGTGAAATATAAGCTGGTTTAAGGGGGGTGGGGGGGGGTGTTGTTGGGACAAGCAAGCAGTGATAGGAGGAGATAACCAAAAGATGTCACAGACAAAAGAACAAAGAGGTGTTGAAGGTGGTGATATTATCTAAAAGAATGTGCTAATTAAGAGTGTGATTAAGAGTGGAGAGCAGGACAAGCGAAGTAACTCTAGTGGGGCTGGGGTGAAATAAACGATGGGTGGAATACATTTAAAAATAATGGAAATAGGTGGGAAAAGAAAAATCTATATAAATTATTGGAAAAAACAAAAGGGAGGGGGAAGAAATGGAAAGGGGGTGGGGATGGAGGTGGGAGTTCAAGATCTAAAGTTGTTGAACTCAATATTCAGTCCGGAAGGCTGTAAAGTGCCTCGTCGGAAGATGAGGTGCTGTTCCTCCAGTTTGCGTTGAGCTTCACTGGAGCAATGCAGCAGGCCAAGGACAGACATGTGGGCAAGAGAGCAAGGTGGAGTGTTAAAATGGCAAGCGACAGGGAGGTCTGGGTAATGCTTGCGGACAGAACGAAGGTGAACACTTTAGATCTTGAACTCCCTCCTCCATCCCCACCCCCTTTCCGTTTCCTCCCCCTCCCTTTTGTTTTTTCCAATAATTTATATAGATTTTTCTTTTCCCACCTATTTCCATTATTTTTAAATGTATTCCACCCATCGTTTATTTCACCCCATCCCCTTGCTTGTCCTGGTCTCCACTCTTAATTAGCACATTCTTTTAGATAATATCACCACCTTCAACACCTCTTTGTTCTTTTGACATCTTTTGGTTATTTCCTCCTATCACTGCTTGCTTGTCCCAACAACCCCCCACCCCCCTTCTCCCCCACCCCCCCCTCCCAGCTTATATTTAACCCCTTTCCTACTTCTACTTGGTTCTGTTGAAGGGTCATGAGGACTCAAAACGTCAACTTTGCTCTTCTCCGCCAATGCTGCCAGATCTGCTGAGTTTTTCCAGGTATTTCTGGTTTTTTTTGGATTTCCAGCATCTGCAGATTTTTTATTTTTATACTTCTCTCAGTTTCCTTCCACAGAGTGTGTTTAGTGGTTGAGGGTCTAGAATGAGGAGCTATTGATATGGGATTACACAATCACAGAATCTTTACAGTGCAGAAGGAGGCCATTTGGCCCATCAAGTCTGCACTGTTTCTCTGCAAGAGCATTTGACCTAGTTCCACTCCCATGCCTTATCCCCGTAACCTTGCACATTCTTTCTTTTCAGATAGCCGTCCAATTCTCTTTTGAATACCTCAATCAAACCTGCCTCCACCTCAGGAAGCTCGTTCCAGACTCCAACCACCTTCTGGGTGGAAAATCTTTTCCCCATTAAATTAAAACAGATGAAATAGAATCATGCAATCATAGAATTATACAGCACAGAAAGAGCTATCTGGTTCATCGAATCTGCACCGAATCTTTCAAGAAGCAACCCACATCCCACTATCCCCCCTTATACCTGCAATTTTTCCTCTTTCAAGTATTTATCAGCTCCCTTCTGACAGTTATAATTGAATCTGTTTCCACTGCCTTATCAGGCAGTACATTCCACATCCTAACCACTCAATCTATAAATAGGTTTTCCTCATATCGCTTCTGGTTCTTTTGCCAATCTGTTTACTTTAACCCTGTTAAAGATCTAGAACAGAGGGCAGGAGAAACTTTTTCATAGCTATGAAGCTGTGGAATTCAACCCCAGGGTTTGTGGTTGGAACAGAAACTGTCTAACATTCCAGATCAGATTGGATAGGTGGGACAAAGGAGAAGGGGAACAGAATGGGTGAATGTGATTAGAACTATTTGCTCATGTGACATGGACTGGTTGGACCAAATGGCCTCTTTTATGTTGTAGCTTTTCTTTCTATGCGGATTTTAAAGCATGATAAGGAGCAAAATCTTAAGCAGAAAGGGATAATAAAAATCTTTTTTAATCAGGAGAGGAGCCAGAAGAGGCCCAGGAGTAACGCTAGGCTTGAGGATTGACAATAGGCCTGAGAATGAAAGAAACTAAAGGATAAAAATAATAAAATCAATTTGAAAAATAGAAAATAGGAGCAGGAGTAGGTCATTCAGCCCTTCAAACCTGCTCCACCATTCAATATGATTATAGCTGATCCTCTATCTCAACGCCATACTCCTGATCTCTCCATACCCCCGATGCCTTTAGAGTTCAGAAATCTATCTATTTCCTTCTTAAATATATTCAAGGACTTGGCCTCCACAGCATCCTGTGGTAGAGAATTCCACAGGTTCATCACCCTCTGAGTGAAGAAGTTTCTCCTCATCTCAGTCCTAGATGGCCGACCTCGTATTCTGAGACTGTGAACCCTTGTTTTAGAAAGCCCCAGCCAGAGGAAACATCATCCCTTTAACCAGAGCGTCCATCCCTGTCAGAATTTTGTACGTTTCAATGAGATCCCCTTTCATTCTTCTAAACTCTTGTAAATACTAGCCTGGTTGGCCCAATCTCTCCTCATATGACAATCCTGCCAGCCCAGGAATGAGTCTGGTGAACCTTTGCTGCACTCCCTCTATGGCAAGTATATCCTTTCTTAGGTAAGGAGACCAAAACTGCACACACTACTCCAGGTGTGGTCTCACCAAGGCCCTTTACAGCTGCAGTAAGACATCCTTGCTCCTGTACTCAAGTTTTCTCGTAATGATGGCCAACATACCAGTTGCCTTCTTAACTGCTTGCTGCATCTGCATGCTTGCTTTCAGTGATCAGTCTACAATGACACCCAGGTCTCTTTGTACATCAACATTTCCCAATCTATCACCATTTAAATAATATTCTGCCATTCTGTTTTTTCCTATCAAAGTGAATAACTTCACACTTATCCATGTTATACTGTATCTGGCTTGTGTTTGCCCGCTCACTCGACCTGTCTAGGTTGCCTTGAAGCCTCTCAACACCCTTCTCACGGCTCACATTCCCACTTAGTTTTGTGTCGTCAGTAAACTTGGAAATATTACATCCTCATCCAAATCATTGATAAATATTGTGGGGACCCAAGCACTGATCCCTCCATTACCCCATTTGTCACCACCTGCCACTCCAAAAAAAAAACATTTATTCCTATTCTCTTTCCTATCTGCTAACCAATTCTCAATCAATGCTAATATATTACCCCCAATCCTACGTGCTTTAATTTTACAAGCTAACCTGAAAATCCGAATACACCACATTCACTAGTTCTCCCTTATCTATTCTGCTAGTTACGTCCTCAAAAAACTGCATTAGGTTTGTCAAACATGATTTCCCTTTCATGAACCCATGTTGACTTTGTCTAATCCCGTTGATATTTTCTGAATGTCCTGTTATCATATCCTTTATAATAGACTCGAATATTTTCCCTACTATTAATGTTAGGCCAACCGGTCTGTAATTCACTGTTTTCTCTCCCCACCCCCCACCTTTTTAAATACTGGGGTTACATTTGCCACCCTCCAATCTGCCGGGACTGTTCCAGAATCTACAGAATTTTGGAAAAGGACAGCCAGAGCACCCACTATTTCCATGGCCACCTCCTTTAATACCCTGGGATGTAGATTATCTGGCCCTGGAGATTTTTCAGCTTTCAGGCCCATTAATTTCTCCAGCAGTATTGTTTTAGCAATACTAATTTCCATCAGTTCCTCCTTTTCACTAGACCCTTGGTTCCCTAGCATTTCTGGGAAGTTACTTGTCTTCCCCTGTGAAGACAGAACTAAAGTAGTTGTTTGAGTGCCATGCCATTTCCTTGTTCTGTATTGTAAATTCTTCTGTTTCGGACTGTAAGGGAACTACATTTGTCTTCATTAATCTTTTTCTTTTTACATACTTATAGAAGCTTTTTCAGTCCATTTTTATGTTTCTTTCAAGTTTACTCTCATACTCTAGTTCTCCCATCTTAATCAATGTCTTGGTCTTGATTTGATTCTGCTGTTGCCATTCACACCTCCTCTAGACCCACCTTTTGTTTCTTTACTTATCACATTGCTATTAATTTCTTCTACCTTCCAGCCTATCACAGACTCCCTTTTTCTCTCCTCCTCCTCATCTTTTCCAGCCTTTGTATTTGCTTAAAACTTGTTACATTTCTAACTTTTTCTAGTTCTGTTGATCTGAAATGTTAACTCTGGTTCTCTCTCCACTGATGCTGCTTGCCCAGCTCTGTATTTCCAACATTTTCTGTTTCTATTTTGGATTTTCAGCATTCACAGTATTTTGCTTTTCTATAATTAAGCACATGTTTGGAAAGGAAAAGTAGTAGTCAGTGAGTGAGATAGTGCTTCCTACACTAGCTGTCAGTGGAAAAAGAGATATGATGAAGCAACTCATAAGAGACTTTACATTATCACACTTCACTCTGGAATTTTAGTGACTGGTGATCATGCTACTGGAGTTTGATGGGTGCTTGCTGCAAACAGCTTATCAGTGAATATCTGAAATACAAATTGTTTGATCTTTTTGCCAATGCCACTTAAAAAGTGTAGATATATGAATCAAAAATAAAAAAAAAATTGCTGAAAAAGCTCAGCAGGTCTGGCAGCATCTCTGGAGAGAGAAACATAGTTCACATTAACTCTATTTCCCTCTCCACAGATGCTGCAGACCTGTTGAGTTTTTCTAGCATTTTTGTTTTTATTTCAGATTTCCAGCATCTGCAGTATTTTGCTTTCAGATAGATGAAGCACCTCTGTCTAGGTGGACAGCTTAAAGAATGTAAGTTGGCAAGTTCACAGATGTGACAGAAATGTTTATATTGATTACCTATTTGTGTGGAGACAGATCTAATAGTCTGAGATTGATAATCCATGGGTGTGGAAGGAGGGAGATCTGATCTTGTTCTGCATGAGTTGCATTGTTTCTCTGATGTAACATTATATCAGGAAAATGGGGCAACCAATTTAATGCCTTTAAATCCTCCTGTAGTTGACAGTTGTATTTAATTGTGAAATATATATATTATTTGCCTCAGTTAAGCTTTCAAAGTAAAGAGAGGTTTCTTTAGTGAATTTTTGTTTCCCCAGACTTGTGCAAACATTCCACTGATATTTGATTTCATGCATAACCTTCTCCTCACATATATGTTTGGTGCAATTCACAAGCAAATTATTAAAGTTACAAGAGACTTATCATTTTTGTAATCAGTTTAAAGTACTGGTGGGAAATCAAGAGTTAACAATTGTAAGGTAGTGAACTCTGCTGTGTTTGGTTTGTTTCTGTTTATAATTCTATCTGCTAATAAACCTGATTGGTAGTTTGTATTCTGAAATCTGTGGTCTGTCAGAGAATTATTTATCTGTCAATTGGAGGGACCAGGATAGTTTGAGGCATTGTTCACTAGCTATAGTGGGTTTATTACTAGTGTAAGAAGTTATTGTTCACCCAGGCACATTATATTATCAAATACTTTTTATTTTAAAAAGTGGACTTTTCTTCAACAAATGCTGTTGAAGACAATTTTATATTCTGACTTCTGAAGTGTAAAAAAAGTTCCCATGTCCTATTTATGTGATTGAATGGAACAATAGAAAATTACATCACAGAAAAAGGCCATTGTGCCCATGCAACCTGAAAAGATACTATCCTGCCTAATCTCAATTGCCAGCTCTTGGTCTGTAGACTTGATGGTTACAGTCCTTCAAGTGGATATCCAAGTATTTTTCAGCCAGTAAGTCCCAGACCCACACCATGCTCTGGATAAAAATAATTTCTCCTCAACTCCCCACTAAGCCTTCTGCCAATTATTTTAAGTTTATGGCCCTAGTTATTGACTTATCTGCTATGGGAAATAGATCCTTTCTATGCATTCCTACGTTCCTTATGATTTTATACACCTAAACAAAAGTTCCCCTCAGCTTTCTCTATTCCAAAGAAAACAATCCCAGCCTATTCAATCTTTTCTCAAAGCTAAGATTCTCAACTCCTGGCAACATTTGCTTAAATTGCCTCTATCCTTTATAGTGCAATCATACCTTTCCTGTAATGCAGTGACCATAATTGTACACTGTACTCTATCTGTGACCTAACTAGTGTTTTACACAGTTCTAGCATAACCTCCCTGCTCTTCCATTCCTCAGCTAATAAAGGAAAAGATTGTGTACGCCTTCTTAACCACCTTATCTAGCTGTCCTGTTATCTTCAGGATCTGTGGACACGTGCTGCAAGTGCCTTTGTTCCCCTACACCTCAGCATCCTACCATATATTGTGTACTCCCCTGTCTTGTTTGTCCTCCCCAAATGCATTACCTCGTACTTCTCCAGATTGAATTTTATTTCCCACTTTCCTGCCTAACTGACCAATTCATTGATGTCTTCCTGCAGTCCCACCTAGAAGGACAATGGCAGCAGATGCTTGGAAATTCCACCACCTGATAGTTCCCGCCCAAGCCACACACCATACCGACTTGGAAATATATCGCCACTCCTTCACTCTCACTGGATCAAAATCCTGGAACTCCCTTCCTAACAGCACTCTGGGTGTACCTACACCACATGGACTGCAGCAGTTCAAGAAAGCAGCTCACCACCACCTTCTCAAGGGCAATTAGGGATGGGCAATAAATGCTGGCCAGGCCGGAAACGTCCACATCCCGTGAATGAATAAAAAAAGCTTTCTTACCATCCAGGTTAAACTGACCAATCTATAGTTGCTTGTTTTATCCTTACACCCTTTTTTGAACATTGGGAGGTGGTGGCCAAGATGCTAAACCTTTAATATTTCCTCTCTCAAAATGGTTATATGATCCAATATTTTACACTCCTTAACTACAACTACAATTGTCTCCCTCTTATGTGAAGAGAACCATGTCCACGTCTTCTGTCTTCACATACTAGTTCCCATTTTGATCCCCAATAGGCCATAATCCTCCTTTAATTATCCTCTTCCTCTTTATAGGAACACAGGAATCAGGAGCAGGAGCAGGCCATTCAGTCCTTTGAGCTTGCTCTGCCATTCAAAGGGATCATGGTTGATCTGTTTGCGTCTCAACTCCACTTTGTCATCTGCCCTCCATAACCCTTGACTCCCTTGTCAATCAGAAATCTGCCTAAATCTGCCTTGAATAAATATAATGACCTAGCCTCCACTGCTTTCTGGGGAAGAGAGTTCCACATACTAACTACCCTCTGAGAGAAAGAAATTCTCCTAATCTCCATCATAAATGGTAGACTTCTTATTCTTAAACTGTGTCCCCTAGTTCAAGTCTCTCCCACAAGAGGAAACATACTCTTGGTATCTACCCTATCAAATCCCCTCACAATCTTATTTGTTTCAATAAGATCACTTTTCATTTTTCTCAACTCCAATGGGTATTGGCCCAACCTGTATAACCTTTTTTCATAAGATAAGCCCCTCATCCCAAGAATGAGTCAAATGAGCCTTCTCTGAACTTCTTCTCACGCAATTATATCTTTTTTCAAATAAAGTGGATAAGCTCACATTTTCCCATATTAAACTTCACCTGCCAAATTTTTGCCCACTAATTTAATCTGTCTATATCCCTTTGCAGACTCTCTACCTTGTCTTGGCAACTTACTTTCCTACCTATCTTGATATCATCGGCAAATTTCGCTACCATATATTCAGTCTCTCCATCCAAATCATTAATATAGATTGTAAATAGCTGAGACCCCAGCACTGATTCCTTTGGCACTCCACTTTTCACAGCCTTGCAACCCAAAAAAGACCCATTTATCCCTACTCTCTCCTTCCTCTTAGCCAACCAATCTTTTATCCATGCCAATATGCTACCCCTACACCATGTAATCTTATTTTGTGTAGTAACCTTTGATATGGAACCTTATCAAATGTCTTCTGGAATTCCAAGTACACCACATCTACTGGTTCCCCTTTATCCACTTTGCTTGTTATTTCTTCAAAAAAACTCTAATAAATTCGTGAAACATGATTGCCTTTTCACAAACCCATGTTGACTCTGCTTGATCACATTATGATTTTCTAAGTATCCTATGACCTCCTTAATAATGGATTCCAGCAATTTTTTTTATTCATTCACCGGATGTGGGCTTCGCTGACTGGGCCAGCGTTTTATTGCCCATTCGTAGTTGCCCTTGAGAAGGTGGTGCTGAACTGCCTTCTTGAACTGTTGCACAATTCCTAGCCTCTGACCTGCTCTTGTAGCCACAGTATTTATATGGCTAGTCCAGCTCAGTTTCTGATCAATGGTAACCCCCCAGGATGTTGATAGTGGGGAATTCAGTGATGGTAATGTCATTGAACATCAAGGGGCAATGGTTGGATTCTTTCTTGTTGGAGATGATCAACGCCTGACACTATGTTAGGCTAAATGGTCTGTAGTTTCTTGTTTCCTGCCTCCCTCCTTTCTTGAATAAAAGTGTTACATTAGCTGTTTTCCAATCCACTGGGACCCTTCCAGAATCCAAAGAATTTTGGGAAATTATAACCATTGCATCTACTATCTCTGCAGCCACATCTTTTAAGACCCTAGGATGCAAGCCATCTGGTCTTGGGGATTTGTCAGCCTTTAGGTCTAATAGTTTTCCCAGTACCTTTTCTCTAGTGATTGTGATTGTTTTAACTTCCTCCCTCCTGTTCACCTCTTGATTTTCAAGTATCTTTGGGAAGGCTTCTAAGTCTTCTACATGAATACAATTACAAAATACCTGTTCAACGCTTCTGCAATTTCCCTGTTTTCATCAATTCCCCAAACTCACTCTCAAGGGAACCAACACTAGCTTTAGTTACTCTTTTCCTTTTTAAATACTTGTAGGAACCCTTACCATCTGCTTTTATATTACTAGTTAGATTTCTCTCATAGTCTTCTTTCTCCCTCTTCATAATTTTTAGTCATTCTTTGCTGGTTCTTAAAGTTTGACCAATCTTCTGAACTACCACAAATCTTTGCAGATTTGCAGTGTTTCTTTCAAATTTGATACTATCTTTAACTTCCTTATTCAGCCATGAATGATGTATCATTCTCAAAGAGCCTTTCTTTCTCATTGGGATAAATCTTTGCTGAGCATTAGTAAATATCCCCTTATGTATCTATAAATCATTTTTGGGTTTTGCTTGAATTTACTTGTTGAATTCATCCCTTCTCTTTGCTTTCCTCATTTATTTTTTAATATCATCCCTACACTTTCTATATTCCTCTAGGCTTCCTTTTTTGCGTATCCTACATACTCAGTATGCTCTTTGACATCCAGGTGTGTCTATATTTGGGAGACCTACCCTTTGTCTTTGTGGAAACTTATTTGTTCCGAACCCTCTCTACCTTCTCCTTGAACACCTCCCACTGTTCTGGCACTGATTAAGTCTTCAAGTAGCTGTTTCTAGTCCACTTTTATCAAATAGTAAAATTGGCCTTTCCCCAATTGAAAACTTTTACACGTAGTTCATCTTTGTCCTTTCGCATGATCATGTTAAATGTAACTGAGTTATGATCATTACCACCAACATGCTCTCCCATTGATCCTTTCTACCTGCCCAGCTTCACTTTCTACAACTTAACAAGAGATGCCCTTCTCTTGTTGGGCTTGCTACATATTGGCAAAACATCTTCTCTTGAATGCATTTTAAGATTCTGCACCCTATAACTTTCATACCGATGTTATCCCAGTTATTATTAGGCTAAGTGAAATACCCTATTATTGCCCTGGTATTTATGCACTTGTCAGCAATTTTCCTACATATTTGCTCTTCTATCTCTCTGTGACTGTTTGGGGATCTATGGCACACTCCCGCTATAGAATTGTGATTGCCCTGGAAGTATATTATAGATCTAAAAACAAAAAACTGCGGATGCTGGAAATCCAAAACAAAAACAGAATTACCTGGAAAAACTCAGCAGGTCTGGCAGCATTGGCGGAGAAGAAAAGAGTTGACGTTTCGAGTCCTCATGACCCTTCAGCAGAACTGGGTGAATCCAAGGAGTTGGGGGGGGGGGGTGGGGAGATTGCGTGGGGAGAGAAGTGGAGGGGGTAGGGACAAACAAGCAGTGATAGGAGCAGATAATCAAAAGATGTCACAGACAAAAGAACACAGAGGTGTTGAAGATGGTGATATTATCTAAACAAATGTGCTAATTAAGAATGGATGGTAGGGCACTCAAGGTATAGATCTAGTGGGGGTGGGGGGCATAAAAGATTTAAAAATAATGGAAATAGGTGGGAAAAGAAAAATCTATATAAATTATTGGAAAAAACAAAAGGAAGGAGGAAGAAACAGAAAGGGGGTGGGGATGGAGGAGGGAGTTCAAGATCTAAAGTTGTTGAATTCAATATTCAGTCCGGAAGGCTGTAAAGTGCCTAGTCGGAAGATGAGCTGTTATTCCTCCAGTTTGCATTGGGCTTCACTGGAACAATGCAGCAAGCCAAGGACAGACATGTGGGCAAGAGAGCAGGGTGGAGTGTTAAAATGGCAAGCGACAGGGAGGTTTGGGTCATTCAGGTGTTCTACAAAGCGGTCGCCCAGTTTACATTTGGTCTCTCCAATGTAGAGGAGACCGCATTGGGAGCAACGAATGCAGTAGACTAAGTTGGGGGAAATGCAAGTGAAATGCTGCTTCACTTGGAAGGAGTGTTTGGGCCCTTGGACGGTGAGGAGAGAGGAAGTGAAGGGGCAGGTGTTGCATCTTTTGCGTGGGCATGGGGAGGTGCCATAGGTGGGGGTTGAGGAGTAGGGGGTGATGGAGGAGTGGACCAGGGTGTCCCGGAGGGAACGATCCCTACGGAATGCCGCCGGGGAGAGTGAAGGGAAGATGTGTTTGGTGGTGGCATCATGCTGGAGTTGGCGGAAATGGCGGAGGATGATCATTTGAATGCGGAGGCTGGTGGGGTGATAAGTGAAGACAAGGGGGACCCTATCATGTTTCTGGAAGGGAGGAGAAGGCGTGAGGGCGGATGCACGGGAGATGGGCCAGACACGGTTGAGGGCCCTGTCAACGACCGTGGGTGGAAAACCTCGGTTAAGGAAGAAGGAGGACATGTCAGAGGAACTGTTTTTGAAGGTAGCATCATCAGAACAGATGCGACGGAGGCGAAGGAACTGAGAGAATGGGATGGAGTCCTTACAGGAAGTGGGGTGTGAGGAGCTGTAGTCAAGGTAGCTGTGGGAATCGATAGGCTTGTAATGGATATTGGTGGATAGTCTATCACCAGAGATTGATACAGAGAGGTCAAGGAAGGGAAAGGAAGTGTCAGAGATGGACCACTTGAAAACGATAGAGGGGTGGAGATTGGAAGCAAAATTAATAAATTTTTCCAAGTCCCGACGAGAGCATTATTATAGATCTGTCCTTCTTGTTGCCTTCTCATCACCCAATGGAAACTAAACATTCCTACTTAGCTCTAACCTCTTACCCTTCTCAGCTTCAGTGGAAAAACCCTAATTTCTCATCCCTTTTAACTGTAAACTTTCACCTCTAATAGCATCCCTATACATATATGCTGCACTTTCTCAAGTGATTTTAAATCCTTCAAATAATGGAGTCCACCAAATTCTGTTACTCCACTGAAAATAAATGGTGTACCTCATTGCTGCATGGGTTCAATATCCGAAAACAGTACCGCAGGGCATTCGGCCCATCGAGTCCGTGCAGTCTCTCTATAAAGAAATCCAGTACCTTGCACATAACAAATTACTTTGAAATTCAGTAACCGGTGTATCGTTAAATCAATGGATTGGATAAAAATTTCCTTTTTAGAAAGGGACCCTTTTTGTTCTTGCACATCCCTCCCCGCCATCAAATGATTGTCTGCATATGTTGTAATTTTTTCTCAATCAGGATTTTACATAATTACTTAGTTTTTCTTGTAAAACTGAACTATATTCTGTTCTTTTTTTAATGTTTTCGATACAGTGGGCGTATATATAAACCAATAGTCAAAAAGGGCTTTAATTTTGTCAACAGCAGCTGTGTGGTCTAATGTTTAATACAGTACACATCACCTCTGTGTTTACAAATAAATAAGAAACGGTTTGTTAAACATTTCTCTTGGCATAGATTCAAGTTCTTCATTATATGTATACACTTGTTTAAGACATCCCCAACAATTGCCGTGCAAGATTCCAATATGCACAAGATGTTTCACGCACTGTACGAAGTGGGAGACTGAGCTGAGCAGGAGGCTGAGGGGCAGAGAAAAGTGAGCAGTATGGAGAAACGGGAATAGTAGAGAGAGCAGAATCGGGTCAGATGCACATTACTTTGCTTCAAGAACAAGGGGTAGTGCCATCCAACATAAAACCACAATCCTATACACTCCCCTCAACCTTTAACCCCAAAATATTGATCCAAATGTCTAACTAGCTTCTGCATACATGCGGCAAAAATTCTGCGTTGTTTTAAATGTTTGATTTTGGGGTGTTTTTTTTAAAACTTAACCATTGAACAAGGAGCTGAAGATTCATCCAGTAACAGGATCTTTGTCAGATCTGCCCTCATATTATGGCAAGGTTTGTTGCTGTGGTCTCCGTGGAAACGAACGCTGGAGGGGGAGTTGAGCACAATATTCAAACATATACAGGCCTGGTGATTGTTCAGGTTGTAATCGGGTGGCAGTTTCCTTTTGAATTTGAAAGACCAGATCGTCAATATCAATATTCCTTTCTGAGCAATGGGGAGCAGCAAAAGAATCTCGGACGAGACATTTAAGAATATTTCAAGAGTCTAATAATCGCATCAGAAACAGTTTGACAAGCCTGATGAAAGAGAAGTACAATGTGTATTTAAATGGTATCTACAAAAGTTAAGCTTAACTCAAGATTTGCGATCTCTCATTTTATCTCTTTAAGGAGTTGGAGAAAAGACATTTTACTTGTAAATATATTTACTTGTTCATTTAATACATTTACTACATATCTGAAACGTTAATCCAGGTCCGTTTGATGCCGTTATTGTTTTCGAAGAATCAAGAGGGAGTTTGGGAGGGAGGGGGCGGGGGGATGCGGGGGAGGGAGTGGGATCGCTTCCTTTGGGGTTGGGGAATGGTATGACATAACTGCCCACATTGTAAAAAATCACCACTTAATTTCAAAGTATTATATGAAGGGAATTAGGACGTCATTACATCATAGGGTGTTGTTAATAATTCTCTACTCGCTGACAACATGCTGGCTCACCCAGAGTGAGACGTGTCAGTTTAAAAATAATGGTCTCTTCACGTGTTAAAGTGAGTTGTAATCTCTGTCAACGAGAGTTGCAATCTGTCAAAAACAGAGGATTATAAACGTCATTTAGACATTTCCCTGAAGGAGGGATTGATGTTTGTTCGAGATCTCAAGATAAGATCGAGACCTGTTGGGGAGTTAAAGTTTTATCTAAGATCAGAGACACGATGATCTTGGGTTAAAAGGTTGGGGAATATAACTCACCGTGTTACCCCAAAAACTGGTGACATGTCCCTGGGTCATGGGTGATCCGTACAGAGATTTGTCCAGGCCTTTCAGCGGCCGGAGTGTGAGAGATGTCAAGGTTTGAGTGAACTTGTGAACTGCATCAAAACTGCACGACGTCCACAGCCCTCACGAACAGCATTAAATAAGTGAGACCGATAGCAGATGTTCCGTAGGAGAAATTGGCCAGAGACGTTCTGTGTTGGATACAGCATCGGACCGTGTGGCTGAGGCATTTTCAGAAATGTTCACTGCAGTTGGATATCTAGAGAGATGTGGTGTGCTCAGGAGGCTGATTTTATGTCTCAGTTGGTTGCAGAATTGAATTGTAGCAAGGGTCAAATAAAAGAACTTCGATCCAGCCCAGATCATCCGCAAATAGGTTCCATGTTCGCAATCGTTCCCAAGGTCCATGGTTAAAAATTCCGATGTTTGATGTTGTTTACAGGGAAGATTGTCACCGAGCGCATGGTCCGATAACCGTTCACAGAGACGTGGTGCAGGCTAGGGCACACACACACACACATTTAGATCAGTGGAACAATTAACTAGCTTGGTCGAAGTTACAGTTTGGCTCAGTGGTTGTCAATTTAAAACTCAGCCATTGTGCAGGGAGTTTATCTATCAGCCGGAGTTTTGCACTGAACCGTTTACTTAGCCTCCATGGTAACAGGCGGGGCTGGAGTCGAGTGCACAATTTTGAAACGTGTAGATTCGCTGATATGTTCAGTTTGTATTTAACTGAACACTCTCAATCCCGCTTCAGAGGTTTGTAGGGGTTGAGATGCCAGGCTGGCAGTCCAGGGCACTATGCTGGCTCATCGCTGAACTTTTCAGGATATCGTGCTTTGAAGAGATGTTTAAAATGTCTGCCTATTTCTAGTTGTTCAGGAGGATGTTAAGATCCCATTCTAACGTTCGAAGAAGAGCACGAAGTTCTCCTCAGTGAACCTCACCAAAATGGTATTGTCTGCTTAATCACCCCTTTGCCATTTGTGGCACTTTGCTGGCGTGGAAAGGCTGCTCGCATAGCAAACATCACTTCATTTCAAAGTATTGTGTGAAGAGTTTTGAGACATTTATTATATCATAGGATCTTATTTGCATTTAACTACTGCTGACAACCTGCTGACTCATCCGAAGAGTGGGATGTGTCACTTTAAAAACATTTGCAGCTCCACGTGTTCAATGGGGTTAGAATCAATGTCAACAAGGGATTGTGATCTGTCAAGAAAAGCGGATAGTAAACGTCATTTACAACATTTCCCTGAAGTTGACAGCACTGTATAAGGGCAATTCTGCTTGAATGACATTTTATTGAAAATCAGGATTTGACGGGTTCGAGGGCACATAAAGTTGAAGAATTTGGCCCATTCAAGTGCATCCATTCAGAAAGAACCTACACATCTATCATATGCAACGGTTTGCCGTCACTGTGCGGCCTAAAGGTCAACCATCAAGACTATTTCGAAAGCGTCTTTCATGTTCTCAGCTCAGGGCATCGCACAGCGCTTCACAGCCAATGACGTCTAGTCACTGTTGTCATGTAGGGAATTCTTAATATGAAGAGCTTCTTTGCATCGGTCCTAAATTTGGCATCAGTTTGAATATGTGCTCTCTTACTGGTTTGACTTACAAAGAGGCATAGGGCGACATGGTGGTGTCCTGGTAATGTCACTGGCCTAGTAATTCAAAGGGTTTAGGGACATAGGTTCAAATCCTATCATGATAACTGCAGGAGTTTAAAGTTCAATGATTAAAAATCTGGAATTGAAAGTGACCATTGTGAATTATCATAAAAACCACTCCATCCTTACCTGGTCTCGCTTCTCGTGGTGAGTCCCAATAAATCAAAATCCCTTAAAATTATTAAAACTGCCATTCAGTGGTGTACGAAGCACCCCTCCATATGAAATGAAAAGAGGGGTATGCAAATCTGGAATTCTCCCCCACAAAGGAACATTTAAAAACTGAGATTGGTAGGTTTGATCAACGGGTAGGTGGCAGAACTGGTCTAATTGCGCGATGTAACCAAGTCCGAGGGGCTGCATTGACACCTCCTGTTTCTGTGTATTGTCTGATCTCTCTATAAGAAAATTCTGGGATCTCTGTAACACCCGGACTCAGCCCAGCGAACTGTGTGTGGGACTTTGCAGGTTGTGCGGATCAGCTACAACCACATGTCCCTGGACCAACATTTGAAACATCCCGCCAATTACCCAGCGTGCTTCGCGGCGCGCACGCGCAGTCCATTGTTTTGACTAAAAATGCCGTCGGTTTCGAAAGCTGCGACGAGCGCTTCTCCTCAGACGGAGAAACCGTCTCATTACACGTAAGTACCGATCTCGCCTGCAGCAGTTCCACCGCAACTGCATCTAGCGCACGCCAGGACCTACCCGCCGCCAAAAAGATAACGGGAAAAAGTGCATCAAAGATCCCCCCCCGCACCACCTAATTTAGCCCTGGAGCAGCGACCCTCCCCCGCACGGAGCGGAGCCCAGGCCCTGGGCCCGTCAGGCCCAGCCCCCCTCCCCCCCTGCCCGGCCCCATTACCAGCCGCTCATCTCAGGGCTTTTTGTTGCAGGTACCTGAAGGAGTTTCGGACGGAGCAATGCCCGCTCTTCCTGCAGCACAAGTGCGCCCAGCACAGGCCCTTCACCTGCTTCCACTGGCATTTCCTCAATCAACGGCGGAGGAGGCCCATCAGGAGGCGGGACGGTACCTTCAACTACAGCCCGGACGTCTATTGCACCAAATACGACGAGACGACAGGGATCTGCCCGGACGGAGATGAGTGAGTGGATCGGGCGCGGGTTTTTGGCGGGGTCTCGGGTGGTGTTTTCGGGGAGAGGGATGAGTCCGCCTTGCTCGGTTGTTGTGTTCCTGTCGTGGGCTGTGGGTGTTTGTGTTGGCGGGTAATGTTTGTAGTTGAAGCTCGCTCACTCCTGTCACGGCTGTTTACAGTGGACCACGGGCTGCTGTGTTTGAGCGGGAGACTCGCTGTGTTGTACATTTGTGTTGAATGTTGACTCCTGTGGCGGCTGGACTTCACATCCACTGCCTGAAGTGCTCATGTTCTTCGTGTTGTATTGAGATGTAAGAGTTATGGGAAAATGGGTTACTATATTTCTGAAATGTATTTCCTTTTAAACTGTACGGTACTTACAGACACTGAACTAAAATACTATGTTTGAAATAATTTCGCATTCATTGACAGCGATCTTAGTTTGAATGGAAGGTAACTCATAAAGTAGCAAACTTTTAAGGCTAAGCGTGAGCTGTGGGACTTGTGTTTTTTCTCCACGTGTGGTTTTTCTCCACTTGTTATCGAATTTGATGTTGTTTGGTAAGATGCTGTTTAGCATAGGTGTAATTTTTTATGTTGCTCACATGGGTTAAACTGAACTATGGAATATTTGTAGTTTTGGTTTCAGTATTTTTTGTTTGTATGTCTGCCTGGTATCAAGTTGATATTTCAGAAGTTAAGTATGTAGTTTTGAAAGGAGCCCTTATTTGTAAATGATTTGTGGTTGAAAGTTTATATTGTTTCTTAGGACTTCTTTAAACTTTGGACTTATGTAACATCTTGTATTCAAATTTACATCTCTCCTATATGTCACTATCTTTCAAAGCAATTTGTTGTATGTCATGTGGTTAGAGACTTGAGAGGTGATAAAGCCAGATTTTCTTTCCCTGGGCAATATTGGCACAGGGAACTGCAGTAGTTTTTCTTCTACATAGGTCGTTCTGTTTTTTGTATTTGGCCACCCCACGTAATCTCTTCTTTTGCTCTTTTTTCCTTCATATACCTGTAAAAAGCCTCAGGTTTTCTACATCAAAATGCAATATAAATGTATGCTGCTTGAATTATTTTTAATGTTGAATAATGAACTTGGCTTCCCGACGGTCACTCGATGCTTGATAAAGTTGTAGCATTTAATTGTATTTTTATAGTTAATAATTTTTAAAGTGGGAGCTGCATCCTAGCTCTAAATTAGAAATTGATTCTTTTCTGAAGTTCAAGCTCTCAACAATCATGGAGTCTGAAAGATAATTCATTAATCAAATATGAATCAGTAAATAGATGGAAACTTTGAAGTATTTCTTTTGTGGTGAGGTGCAGTTAGTTTTTTTACTTACATAGTGCTTCAAAGCTTGACTTTTATCTGGAAATGTAAAGAAGGAAATTTATGTAGTTCTTTTCACAATTTCAGGGTGTCCTAAATTGCTTCACAGCCAATTCGGTACTTTTGAAGAGTCATCACTATTGTAATTGTGTGGTTTGTTTTCACTCTTTGTGGCAAACCACAGGTAAATATTGCTTGAAATTATGTTGTTTGAATAATTATGTATTAACATACTGGTGCAGTTTGTTAAATTTTGCTGACTGTTTTCTGTAAAAAAAAGATGAAGCTAGACTGTCTCAATGGAAGGCTAGTTTAATGGTCGGAGTAAATCTTTGAAGATGTTACACTTAAAGTTTCATGAAAATTAACTGGAAATTTTATGTGGTAATGTTTAAAATTGCATCGGGAATTCATAGTGAGCAGCATATAATAAACTGCTTGTCTGCAAAATATTTTATAAAATATTTATGTTCAAGTAAAGCAAACTTTATAACTTTGATACTGATTTAAGTTTTATTTATTAGCTTCCTGAACCCATTGCAAATTAATTTTACAGAACATTAAATTTTAAAAAAGGATGTGACATTCATAAGTTTATTACCATTAATTTTTGTGCTTGACATGGGCCACCACCAACAAAACTTGTATTTATATAATATTTTTGATGTAATAAAATTTTCAAGGTACTTCACTGGAGCTTTTTAAAGAAAAATTTGACACAGAGCTACATAGGAGATATTAGGGCAAATGGTTGAAAGTTTGGACAAATAAATAGGTTTTTAAGGAATGTCTTGAGGGGGAAGAAGAAGTGGAGAGAGAGAATTCCAGAGCTTAGAGCTTTGGCAGCTGAAGGCACAGCTGTCAAATGAAGGAACATTTAAAATTGGGGTTGCTGAAGAGGCCAGAATTAGAGGAGCAGGGGTATTTCTGAGGGTTGTGGGACTGGAGGAGTTTACAGAGATAGGGAAAGGTGTGGCCATGGAGCGGTTTGAAAAACCCGAATGAGAATTTTAAAATTGAATTGCTTAACTTAGAATTTTAAAATTGAGGAGTTGGTTAACTGGGGACCAATCATTGGGTGAAGGGGGCTTGGTGCAAGTCAAGGCACGGGCAGCAGAGTTCTGGATGACCTCAAGCTTACAAAAGATAAAATATGGGAGGCCCACATTTTTATCAATTTATAATGAAATCTGAGCAAATACTTAACTTGCTCAAATGTAATACTTTGTTAATGAATTAATAACTTGCTGTGGCTGATAAAATGATTGCACCGGGCATTTTGTCATGATGCTAAAGTTCCCTTCCTTTAGATGATTGCTTTTATGGTGACACAATAGTGAATTTATTTGGGTTAGGCTGTTTATTGATAGGACTGTTAATACTTTTGATAGCTAAAATATTGAGATGAGAATTCTGTGTGAAGTCAAAATATTGTGTGCCATGGAACTTGTGCTTTGGTCTAAAATTACAGTATTTCATTTTTTATGATTGACTAATAGAAGCTTTTTAAAATAACAGACAAGAAGTACATAATTCTGCTTTAATTTGTAAACGCAATGCATAAGTTTCCCCTCTTTGGACTAATATTTTAGTACACTACTCATTACATTTTTTGTGAAATAATGGTCCTTTTAAAGTTTACCATTTGTATGAATTTATGGACTATCATTGCACTTTAATAGATATACATAGAAGGGAATTTCAGAGCTCAGCTCTTTGGCAGCTGAAGGATGGCCACCAATGGAGGAGCAATTAAAATCAGGCCACTCAGCCCAAACTGTGTGTTTACCCTCCACTTGAAAGCACTTCTAATCACATTTATCTGCCATGTCCTTGCACACACCTATCCAAACTAACATGAATATTGACAGTTTCTACCTTAAACACTCACTCTGGAAGTGAATTCCAGCCTTTCAACTCTGTGTCTCTCCTGCCCTTTGTTCTGAATTTCTTGCATTTAATCTTGTATCTATAATGTCATGAACACAACTTTACAAGATGATTATGTTTTAAAATGTTCTTTTAACTTAGTGAAACAGAATGTTCTGAAGAAGGGGTGGTGAATTCCTGATAATCTCCTCAGTTTGGAGAAATGTCCGTGAGATCTCAGGCCTCAAGAGAAACTCAGATAGAAAATAATAACTCATTGAGGTGTTCATTGGCAGTTTTAGCATCTTTCCCACAAAGCATAGAACAGCTGCTGCTTAGACACAGGCAGGAGAAGAATTGGAATTTTCCCAGGAACAGGTCCCTGCTTCCTGTAAGAAAATATGGGGAGTAGTAGTCAAGCTCTCTATGGGGGAAGCTGTTTTACCAGAGCCAAGTAAACTGTTCAAAGGGGCTGGACACAGTTTCCTCTGGAATTCTGATTGTCAGGACTATTAAAACCTGTGGATGAGGGGGATTTGCTGAGGTGTAACTTGCTGGCGATAATTGTATCCAGGAATACCCAGACGGAGCAGAATAATTGTCAAAGAATAGTAGAAGTTTCAATCTGACGTGACGGGAAGAGGTGAACATCTGTTGGTGAGTGACTTTGTGACTGTTCCTTTAATGCCACATATCTGCCAGAAGCATGGCAAATGTAAAAACATTTCCTAAGCCCTAATTCAGCTATGTTTGTTAGTTCATGCAAAACTTACTTTTATCTTTAGTTTGATGTATCAGCTGCCTGTTGATTTAATGTTTCAACTGTATTGATTTTAGTTTGTTTGTCACAATAAAGATATTAAAAAATGTTCATCAATTTATTTCCCTTGGTTGTTTTGGAAACTCATCTCTTTTTAAAAGTTGTTGGTCTCTACAGGGGTGGAACAATAGTCCCTCATCCTGACCCTTCTACAATGAGACTAGTCTGCTTCTATATACTTTGATCCAACCCTACATAATTGTAAATACTTCTATAACATTACCCCCAATTTAATTTTTTAACAGAAAAAATTCCCTTTTTTTTATATGTCTTCCTAGTTGTATTTCCTGATATCAGGCAGCATCTCAATTGCACGCTCCAGCGTCTCAACATCCTTTCCATGGTGCAGCCAGATACAGCATACATTACTCTCACTGTGGTCTTATACAGGCTCATCATTACTACTTGACTCATTTTATATTTCCTGGGATAAAACCTAGAATTAGAATTTAATAGAATCATTTGACTTTAATGACCTTATTAATCTGAGGTGCCACCTTTAATGTCCTGTGAAACTAGACATCTAAGTCAAGAGCTGAATACTGAAAGAAGCTAAGACCCACTTGCAACCACACTTTTTAAAAAAAAAACTGCTCTTAATTCTTTCTCCCTTCTAACCAATTTCCTACTCTTCCTAAATTTCACTTCATTGTCAAGTAATCTCCCATGCACCTTCTCAAAGGCGATCCAAATGTTCATGTATGTATGTTATCCATTGCATTTCTCTCCCATCTACCATGTCTGTTACATCCTCAAAAAATGCCCTCTATCCAATATGAGTTGCTGCATAGTGGTAACTTTGGCTGATACTTTTCCTTTTCTACATCTCTCCTCTCCTTTGGCTTCCACAGTTCAAGGATATGAAGGTCAGTTATTGTTATTAATAGTGAAGATCAACTGGTACCACCAGCAGTGTTGGCATCAGTTTTATTATCTTGGTCTGGCTGCAGGTGTGCTGTGTTCACTTTTTGCGTGTGCCTGCCAGTAGTTTACTTTGTCCATTGCTGGCCTCTGCATCTTCCTCAGAATTATATTTTTGTTTTTTTAACCAATTGCCCAATCTACAGCTGCTGTAAATGTGCATTAGTGATCGTAACTAATTGTACACATAGAGGTCTTTGGCAGTTGTGTAGTTTTAATGCTGAATCTGCCCCTCAATATAAACAGGACAATTTAACTATTAGTTTAGTATATAAGAGGCATTTTCTTTTGCTTTATCTCAGCTTGGGCTTAGACCTCAATTTTTAAAAAATGAATCCTCGGAGATCCATTCAGGATTTACAATGGATTGGTTGAAGTCATCTGGTTTGTTTGCCTGGAGCTGCATATAATGCAAGAAGTGTCTCAAATTCTTTATTTTTTTGCATTTATTGATTTTCCAAGCACAATACAGTATTATTGTTGCCAATGTTAATAAAACATTACAAATAATAGTACAGCATATGACTGGGGCCCTTCAGTGTTAATATTTGCAGGTGCTGATCTTTATTTATACCTTTATTTGAAGTGGGTAATTTATGCAGAAAAATTTGCAAAATGAACTAGTGATGGTGATCTGTCTGCCGCACTGTTGTGTAATATCATAAATCATGAATTAGGATTTAAATTCTTTAAAGATCAGAAGAACTAAACTTAGTTGCTTTCTCAGACTCCCTTTCCCCAGTTTCAGGTCTGGAAGGTATAGGCAGTAAATTCTGGAACAAAAACTAAAATTGCTGGAAAAACTCAGCGGCACTGACAGCATCTGTGGAAAGAGAAAAACATAGTTAACGTTTCGAGTCCATATGACCCTTCTTCAGAACGGAGGTCTGAGCGGCAATAAGTTATGGCTTTGCCAGTGATGCCCACATCCCATGATTGCATAAAATAGTAAGGTAGATCTTGCTTTGATTTTAATTTTTAAAACTGAAAATGTGTTGAATAAAAAATTATTAAATAAATAGTAGCTCCAATCCTGTTTGTAGCTGTAGAGGAAGTTTGTGACTGGTAATTTGATATTTATGTATGTTGAGTAGGTGGAAAAAGTGAAGTTTAAGCAGTTTCAGCTGCATGAGTAAAATAGGGAAATTGATTCTTGATTTTTTTTGTTTTCTGCCAGCTGAAATGAAAAGACTGGAATGGTTTGTAGATTTGACTGACAGATGTAGTGTGACTCAAACTACTGTCTAAAGCAGTTGACATCATGGTCATTGTACTTCAGTTATTGGAATTTTGAAGTAGCAATATTTAGTAAAAGTTAAAACTTTTGTTATTTTAGTACACCTTGCCAATTTTATTTTGCTCCCTCATTTTTTAGAAGCTTGGGTTTTTTAGTGTACATTTCATGAGCATTGGCTGCTTTTCAGTACACCATCCAAGTGCTGGCGTTCTCGGTGTTGACAGTCTGCTTTACTGCAGGGTGCATCTCAGTTGAACTGGATGCTGTCCTTGTAAGCACTTTTCAGTGAGGGTCACCTGGCCGGTGGTCAAGAGCTGGAGTCTTGGCTGATTTTTTTTCTCCATAACCCAAAGTTGCTGAGACATTTCAGAAAGAAAAAACTTGCATTTGTATGGTGCCTTTCAGAACCTCAATGTCCCAAAGCACTTTACAAGCAATAGAGTACTTTTGAAGTTGAGCCACTGTTGTCATATAAGGAATGTGGCAGCTTGTGTATGCAGAACAAGGTTCTTCACACAGCAAATAACAGTGTGACAATGAACAAATCATCTGTTTTAGCATTATTGGTTGAGGGATAAAGATTGGTCAGGACAGTGGGGAGAGTTTGTCTGCTCTTCAAAGGAGTAGCATGAAATCTTTTCCTCCATCTGAATGGGCAGGTGGGGCCATGGTTTAACATCTTAGAAGAAAGGTGGCAACTCTGAATATACCATACTCACTCATTACTGCACTGAATTGCCAGCTTAGATTATGTGCTCAAGTCTCTGAAGTGGGACTCAACACAAACTGACTCCGAGGCAAGAGTGCTATTATTAAGTCAAAGCTGGTCTATCTTTGTCTCTGAAAAGATCTGTGGGGAGTGGAGGATGTCAAGCAGTCAAGGGGAAAAGAGAGGAATAGTGAGTGGAGAATCTTAGTGTAAGTATGCTATGACTAAAACAGCACAGGCTTGAGATGAGACCTGGGATGCTTGTCTGTGTGGCTTAGCTGTTCTGTATTGGGATAGCTGCCAATGCTGCCAAGTTGACATAACAATGGATACTGTTTCCTAAGGAGGGGAAAAAGGTCTAAACTTTTGTGCAATGATTATTTAGCACAACCTAGAGATGAATACTTTTACAGCTTTGTATTTGACCTCCCAATCTTGACTTTGTGTGACTAACCTCCTCACTAAACCCCTCTTCCCGATAATTCTACCCAAACTTCGAGAACATTGCGTTGAGATTGATGATGAACAAAATCCACGCATAATGTGTTCAACTACTCCTGTTGCTTTTTCTCTTCCCCTATTGCCCTAGTATTAGCAATCTGCCATCTCTGCCCAGTTGGCCTTATCTCTCTACCCCGCACCCTCTCCATATCACCTCCAAATGCCCAGAAAGATCCATCTTTGAGTCCTTCTTCACTTTCTTGCAATGATGTCATCTGTGAACATCAGGTCATCTGTGCCAGAAACACCCAGCTTTACCTTTCAACAGTGCCTGTAAATTACTGCAGTGTAATTTACGCTTGGATGACATGTATCCTCCCCCTACTCCACCACAAGCTCTACTCCTTGGCCACTGACCTGAAGCTGAAACAGACTGTTTGCAACCCGGACTTTTGGTTCTCACCTATATCACCTCCATCCCAAAGACTTCTTAGTTCCATTTCCACTCTCCATGAACTCCAGATTGTCCAAAGCTTAGCTGCTTACATCCTGTCCAGTTTGCCTTTCATCCTGTTCTAGCTGACTCATGTACACGACCTTCAATGTCTTAAATTTTAATTCTTCATTCTCATCTTTAAATCTTTCTAAAGCCTTTCTCCCAACCCTATTTTTCCAGCTTCCTCCAGCCGCTACATTCCATCCCCAGAACTGCTGCTTGGACCCTTCAACTTTTGCTTTCCCCACCACCGACCTTTGTCTCGTCATGGGTGACAGCTCAGCTTCTGAAAAATCGCAGCCCTTGCCCTTATCATGCCACCTGCTGATGGGCTGATCAGTTTATTCTTGTTGCTGTTGTCTGTAAACCATGAGCTCCATTCGGTGTATTATGAAGTTCATCTTTACTCAAAGCTCATCCCCCGACATGTTCCACTCTTAACAGGGTCATTCTGATCCTCCTCAGACAGGTCCAAGTGTTGACTCTATGCAACCCCTCATTTCCTATGGTTACCTTTATTTTCACCGTTTGTTTATTTGGTTCTGTGATGGATAAATCTGGGAAGCATAATTCCATCTTTTGTTTAAAAGGTCTGAGTTTGGATAAGACATCTGTGGCCTTACAATTCATGCTGGGGAATTTGGTGGTCATCTTCCTGAGGTTTCCAGTCTTCTACGGGGATTTGTAACCTCTGTACTCGATAGAGAGACTCAGCAATATAGCTGCTGTTTTTTGTTCTCTCCCCTCTTTTTTTTATTTTTTTTATTTTTTTATTTTTTTTGTGGCTGCAGTTCAGGTTTTTACCACATTCATACTAGTGGCGCTATTTTCCCATTTCACACACTGCCTGACTTCTGCTCAGGAATGGCACTTGAGGATGCCTCAAAGGCCCTGCAATTTTTCTGCCTGATTCAAAGCTGACTGCACAGCATGACCCTGAACCGACTCATTGCTTCCATTCACTATCGATCTGGCAATCCCACAAATCAGGTACTTGCTGTTCTGCAAATTACTGCCTGCCTGCCTAGGTTTCAGTGCACATACAGCCTCTATATTGCAACAAATCTTGTCTGTGGCTCTTCTTGTGGTCTTCAAATTCACAACGCTACCACCATGTTGCATTTCTGGCTCCTTTACACAAGCTTGTCAATCTCCCACAAAGGACTGGTAAACTATAAGTGGGTTCAGATTATTTGAAGACTCCAACTGATATATACACACACTACAGGATACCTCAACAGACAGGTCTACTCCAGGCATTCAGCAACAGCTTGTAATCACTCTCATGCACCATGAACTGGCTGCTGCTCATAAGCTGCTTTGCATCCTGGTTCCTTGAACATTTGCATATTCTCTTAAAGTTATATCATAACACCTGAGTTGCTTAACTCTAATTTTAAAGTTGTGCCCTCTTGTTCTGGATTCCTCCACTGGAGAAACTAATTTCTCTATTCTATTGAATCCCTTTAATAATTTTTAACAACTATGTTGGGATCATCTCTCAATCTTCTAAACTCAAGGGAATGCAACCCATCATTCAACCTGGCTTTAATTTAAACCTTTGAACTTCACTATCATTCTGGCAAATGTCTGCTCTTCTTTCTTCAGCCTTGGCTCAGTTGCTAGCACTTTTGCCACTGAATCACAAGGTTGTGGGTTCAAGTCCCACTCCAGACACTTGAGCACAAAAAGCTAGGCTGACAATACAGTGCAATACTGAGGGAGTTGCTACACTGTAGAGAGGTGCTTTTTTTTGGATAAGCTATCAAGCAGTGGCCCTCTCAGCTTTTTAAATTGGTCGTAAAAGATCTCAAGGCATTGTTTTGAAGAAGAGCAGGTGTTCTGGTTAATATGCATGTCAGCATCACAAGCACAGCAGATTATCTGATCATTTATAGAATCATACAATGGTTGCTGCGCAGAAAATGGGGTCAAGTCCACAATCAGATCATCAAAGATCTTATTGAATGGTGGAGCAGGCTCAAGGGATCAGATGGCCGACTGCTGCTCCCATTTCTTGTGCCCTTATGTCCATTTGGTCCATTGTGTCTGTGCCAGCTCTCTGCAGGAGCAACTCAGCTAGTCCCACTCTCCTGCCTTTTCCCACTTTTGCATTGCTGTTTCTGGGAGCTTGCTGTGCTCAAATTGAATGCTGCATTTCCTACCATACTACAATGTCTACGCTTCAAAAATGTTTCATTGGTTGTAAAGAGTTTTGACATGCCCTGAGGTCATGAGAGATGCTATATAAACACAAGCCCACCTTTTTTTCTCCCCAAGGCCAGTACATCCTTTTTTTGAGGTGCAGCACCCAACTGAACACAGTTTTCTAGATGGGATTTGATAGATAAGTACAGATTCCTCTCTTGTATTCCAGCACACTTAAGTAAAAGAGCAACATACCGTTAGCTTTTTGCTAAATATTTGTACTTGTGCACTAGCATTTGGTGAGTTTTGTACTTGGACATCCAAATCTCTTTGCTCCTTCACAGTTTCTCGTCTCCCCATTTAGAAAGTATTGCAATTTGTCTGTCTTGGATCTGAAATTGATGACCTTGCATTTTTCCACATTGACCTCAATCTAATGCATTATTTACCACTGACTTAACCTGCCTAAGTCCCTTTGTAACTTTCTGCTCCCATTTATACAACCTATTATGCATTCAAATTTAGTGTAATCTGCAAATTTGGATGTTCAATTCTTCTCTATCAATGACTTGGATGAATGAAATGGTGAAGAGCTAATACCCTGTACAAATGCTAATACCCTGTACAAATGCTTGGGGAACACCACTTGCCACATCGTGCAAATTTGGGTACTTTTTTTTATTCCTACTTTATCAATTTCTTTTGTCTAATTACACTCCAGTGAAGCGACTTGGGACCTTTTACAACATTAGAGATGCTTTATAATTGCAAGTTGTTGACCCTGTCTCCTAACCAATTATCAATCGAGGTCCCAAAGCTGCCAGCTGTTTTTGAAATTTGTCCTCTTAGCTTTCTTCAAATATAATTTTGGGAACTAGCTGGCCAGAAACTGAAAAAGTGAAGAAAAATGTCCTCAATACAGGTGATTGGTATTGTATCCTGAGAAATTAGGTAAGCTGCACATGCACACAAGACACAATTTACGTTTAGCTCAGCGTTACAGCTTTTGACAAAAATAAATCAAAACCTGAGTTTTTGGCAGAGGCTGAAGCCTTGAAGTAATAATGAAGCCATTAAAAACACTTGAATACACACATTTAATTGCATTTGTGAAATATGGAATTTTTCACACCTAATTTTTATTTAAACCCTTGCTTTGGGCATCAGAAGTTGCATTTGCTGAGGAAGTAAAATTTTTCAAACATTCTGAATGAATTATGTGGAAAAGTCTCTTGACCAGATTATGTAATTATACGATGACTAGTTACATAGGTGATTTCCATTATAAATATGGACAGAGGAATTCATAATGGTGGGGGTCGGGGGAAACTAACATAAAAATGTGAGGAAAACTGAAAGTAAGTGGGGCTTAATAGAATTCATATGTGTTCAAGGCAAGATGTTTAATACACTATAGATAGCTTCTTCTTGCCTGCTAGATTTTTAAGTCTCCAGACTGTGCTGAATGATTGCCTTAGTGCAGCAAAGATGGGAATTACATGGGTAGTTCTTTCCAAAGTTCTTGTTTTACCTTTTGTGAGACATGTAATTAATTGCTCAATTCCATCTAGTTAATGTAGTTAAACAGTGAAAAAATATAGATGTGCTGGGAAAAGCTCTGTAGTACTGGACCCTTTTTAACTTGTGGAACTGGTGGATTGAATTGTTTTGACTGAGGGTTTTAAGTCAAATCAGTTGGGCGAACTCAGCCCATTTTTAGATATAGACGGTAACAGGAAAAAAAGACTATCTACCTGAAAAGACAGAAGTATCATGTAAAATAAACTTGTAATGCCCCATGGTTGAACTTGCTTCATTTACAGGCAGGAGTTCTAGAAGACTATTGATTTTTGCATGAATTTTAAATATCTGTAAATGTGCCCCTTCTGCGTTTGTTGCTAATCTCCAGGTTTGTCACTTATTATCTATCCTTGCCCCCTTTCTCTTTCTCATCTGCATGCTGCCCCTTAAAACAACATCTGAAGGCACAGCAATTGTTTTTGCATGTACACTGATGACACCTGGCTTTACAACACCACTTCTCTCTACTCCTCCACATTTGTGACATTATCAGACAGCTTATCTGACATCTTGTACTGGATGAGCACAAATTTCCTCTGATTAAAGATTAGGAAGGCTGAAGCCATTGTTTTTGGCCTCCACTACAAACTCCACTCCCCACCCACTGAATCCAGCCCTTTCCCTGGCAACGGCTTGAGATTTGCAACCTTGCTGTCACATTTGGTCCTAAAATGAGCTACTGACTTCATATTCATGCCATGATTTGTATCACACATTTTGACCCCCGTAACATTGCCTGACTTCGGCCCTTTCCCAGCACCTCTGCTGCTGAAACTCTGGTTCGTGCGTTCATTATCTAGACTTGAGGCTGGTCTCCCACAGCATACTCTTTTTCAACTTGACGTCATCCAGTGCCTTAACTCACAACAAGTCCCAACCCATGTCACCACTGTACTAACTGCACTTGGCCAGGCAACATCTTTATTTTAAAATGCTCATCCTTGTTCTCAAATCCTTCCATGGCTTTGCTCCTCCTTGTCTCTGTAGTCTCTTTCAGCCCCACAGCCCTCCAAGCTACCTGCGCTCCTCTCAATCATCACCAATTTTAATTGTTTCCCACCATTGGTGGCCATCCTTTAAGTTGCCTCAGCTGCAAGCTTTGGAAAACCCTCCCTACGCTTCTCTGCCTCTTTAGCTCACTTTCCTCCTTTAAGACGCTCCTTTAAAACCCATCGCTTTGCCCAATCTATTGGTCATCTAACCTAATATTGGCTTAGGTGGATCGTTGTCATAATTTGCTTTTTAAGTGCTTTGAAATGTTTCATTACATTAAATGTATTAAATAAGTGTAAGTAATTGTTCTTGGTATCTGACAACTAGGAAAGGAATAAATAAATGTGAAGATCTGGGTCAGCATCCTAATACATAAAGCTGCTTATGTGCTTCATACATATCCCCACAGGCGACAACAAAATTGTGAAACTGCTTTTACGTGGGGTTAATGTTGCTGGCTTCCGATGTATGCCTCACCTCAGTCAACTTGCTGCATTTGCTAAGGCTCATACCTATGTATACTCTTGGCTTTTTAACAGACTCCCTAACCATCAGTTGATGTGAGCCTGATGAATTGAATTCTCTGCTGGTTGTGCAAGATTTGCATATTGGGAATCAGTGAAAGTGGTGTCAGTGTTCACAATATAAAATCAGTTTAGGCTTGGATTAAACGAAGGAAGGAATGCATTCTGAACAAGATGTAAGTTCTACTGAAAGGGGAAAAGATTGTCTATGCACACTCATTAACTTCTGAATCAGCCCAGCTAGCTGATCATGGAATGTAGATGACATTCAGCAATTCAAGTATCAAATAAGTGTGTCTCTCAAAACTAGCAGCACGATAGTTTTAAATCCACTGCCATATATGGCTGGCCCATATCAAACGTTATAATGTTACCTTCTTGAGGGTTGACCCTCCTATTGCTCAGCGATGATCTGGACAATGGTGACAGTTGACAATCCGTTTTATATTCAAATCAAAAAGTTGAGATTGTCGAAGCAAATGTTTTCTTATTTCCTCTCCAACTACTCAACTATTGATCATCTGTCAATTCCTCACTAAACTTAACTTATCCTTCTGCCACTTTTTTAGATTGTGTCCCATTTTTTCACCCATCTCCAAGCTCCTGCCTTCTATTAGACAACCTTTCCTTTCACTGCTTCTTCTGTCAATGGTTCTTTCTGTCCTAAGCACCAGCTGATTGCTTCCTTCTGTTTCTCTTTTTCACTCCCTTTGTGTTTTGCTTCACGCCAGCCTCGTGCTCCTCCACACCTCACCTCGGATTCTCTACCTTAGAGAGCAGTGGAGGCTGGGTCTTTGAATATATCCAAGGCTGAGTTAGACAGATTTTTGATATACAGGAGAATCCAGGGATATGGGAAGCAAGTACGAAAGTGGAGTTGAGGCCACAATCAAATGAGCCATGCTCTTATTGAATGGCAAAGCAGGGCTAAGAGGCCGAATAGCCTGCTCCTCTGAATTTTTATATATGACCTCTCCTCCACCTGGCCTTTCTCTGTCTTCCCCCCACACCCCTTTCACCAGCTGCCCATCTCTTTAAAAAAAAGTGTAATTGAAGAAACTGGTTTTGACTCCTAACTCTGCCCCTTGTCCACTTTCCTGGATCACACACATGAGCATCTCTGTGGCTGTTTATTCATACTGTTGTGTTCTATTCAACTCAGAGTTAAACTATAAACATCTCATGCCCATGACCTCAGTTCCCCAGCAAGTCTGTATAGAAATTGAAGAATTGTTTTTTATTTTTTTAAAAAAAGCTCCTGTACAATGGATGGTTCAATTTGTAATGTCAGAATGGGGTTGAATTGTAAAGACATAAAGTTCCAGAGATGTGTATTGAGCTTGCTGATCTCACCCATGCGTGGTGCCTACAGAACTTCAAATAGGCTGTTGACCCAAGGATAGAGAAAGGAAAAATCAGACAGTTGTTATTGGGTAATCACTGCATATATGTGGACATATTGAGCTTGGTTTTATTGCACTATTTGATCCAATAGACTGCTTACACTTATTGTCGAGACTTCCCACATGCAGAATGGCCATGTGAGTGAGTGTCACTCGAACATACCCTAGCCAAGAGCCAGCCTTTGGGTTGAGAGTAAATGGAATGCAGTTGGAAAAAATCTGAAATGATTGAACTCTTTTTAATTTTTCTTTCATTATTCATTCATGGGATGTATGATTGCTAAATCTGCTCATGACACAGAGATTGACAGGAAAGTAAGCTATCAAGAGGAGGTAAAGAGTCTGTAAAGGGATATTGACAGGTTAAGTGAGTGGGTAAAAATTTGGCAGATGGAGTATAATGTGGGAAAATATGAGCATGTCCGCTTTGGCAGAAAGACTTGAAAAGCAACAGACTGTTTAGATGGAGAGATCACAGAATTACATTGTGCAGAAGAGACCCTTCGGCCCATCGAGTCTGCACCAACATGTGAGAAACACCTGACCTATCTACCTAACCCCATTTACCAGCACTTGGCCCATAGCCTTGAATGTTATGACGTGCCAAGTGCTCATCCAGGTATTTTTTAAAGGATGTGAGGCAACCCGCCTCCACCACCCTCCCAGGCAGCGCATTCCAGACCGTCACCACCCTCTGGGTAAAAAAAGTTTTTTCCTCACATCCCCCCAAAACTTCCTGCCCCTCACCTTGAACTTGTGTCCCCTCGTGATTGACCCTTCAACTAAGGGGAACAGCTGCTCCCTATCCACCCTGTCCATGCTCCTCATAATTTTGTACATCTCGATCAGGTTGCCCCTCAGTCTTCTCTGCTGTAACGAAAACAACCCAAGCCTATCCAACCTCTCTTCGTAACTTAAATGTTTCATCCCAGGCAACATCCAGTGCAATCACATCCTTCCTACAATGTGGCGATCAGAACTGCACACAGTACTCCAGTTGTGGCCTCACCAAGGTTCTATACAACTCCAACATGACCTCCCTACTTTTGTAATCTATGCCTCGATTGATAAAGGCAAGTGTCCCATATGCCTTTTCCACCACCACCCTAACATGCCCCTCCACCTTCAGAGACCTATGGACACACATGCCAAGGTCCCTTTGTTCCTCAGAACTTCCTAGTGTCATGCCATTCATTGAATACTTCCTTGTCAAATTACTCCTTCCAAAGTGTATCACCTCTCACTTTTCAGGGTTAAATTCCATCTGCCACTTATCTGCCTATTTGACCATATTGCAGAACTCGGTGATACAGAGGGATCTAGGTGTCCTGGTACATGAATCGCATAGATTTAGTATGCAGGTATAACAAGTGGTTAGAGAGGCAAATGGAATGTTGTAGTTTATTGCAAGGGGAATGGAATATAAAAGTAGGGAAGTTTTGCTTCAGATGAACAGGGCGTTGGTGGGATCACATCTATAGTACTGTGTACAGTTTTGGTGGTCTTATTTGAGAAAGGACATAGCTGCATTAGAAGCAGTTCAGAGAAGTTTTACTCGACTGATTTCTAGGGTGAAGGAGTTATCTTATGAGAAAGGTTGGTCTTATATCCTTTGGAGTTTAGAGAGGTAATCTTACTGAAACACATGAGATTCTGAGGAGTCTGAACAGATGCTGAGAAGATATCTCCTCTTGTGGGAGAGACTAGGACTAGGGGACACAGCTTAAAAATAAGGGATCTCCCATTTAAGATGAAGATGAGGAGAAATTTAATTTCTGAGGGTCGTGAGTCTTCCCCAGAGATCAAGGTGGAGGCAGGGCCATGAATATTGTAAAGACAGACTTCTTGGCTGACAAGGGAGTCAAAGGGTATAGTGGGCAGGCAGAAAGTGTAGTTGAGGTCACAGTCAAATCAACCATGATCTTATCAAATCGCAGAGCAGGCTTGAGGGGCTGAATAGCCTACATCTCCTAATTCATATGTTCATATGATGTGAGTGTTGCTGGCTAGGCCGGCATTTACCGCCCATCTCTAATTGCCCTTGAGACCTTCTTGAACCGCTGCAGTCCATGTGGTGTAGTAATACCCACAGGGTGTTGGGGAGGAAGTTCCAGGATTTTGACCCAGCGACAGTAAAGGAACAACAGTATGCTTCCAAGTCAGGGTGGTAAGTGGCTTGGAATGGAACCTCCAGGTGGTGATGTTCCCATGTGCCTGCTGTACTTGTCCTTTTAGATGATAGCAGTCTTGGGTTTGGAAGGTGCTGTCTAAGGAGCTTTGGTGAATTTCTGCAGTGCATCTTGTAGATGGTACACGCTGCTGCCACTGTGTGTCGATGGTGGAGGGAGTGAATGTTTGTGGATGTGGAGCCAATCAAGTGGGCTGCTTTATCCAAGATGGTGACAAGTTTCTTGTGTTGTTGGAACTGCAGGTTGAGAGTATTCCATCACATTCCTGACTTGTGCCCTGTAGATGGTGGACAGGCTTTGGGGAGTCAGGAGGTGAGTTACTCGCTACAGAATTCCTAGCCTCTGATCTGCTCTTGTAGCCACAGTATTTATATGGCTAGCCCAGTTCAGTTTTAGGTCAGTGGTAACCCCCAGGATGTTAATGGTGGGGATTCAGCAATGGTAATGCTGTTGAATGTCATGGGGCAATGGTTAGATTTTCTCTTGCTGGAGATGGTCATTCTCTGGCACTTGTGTGGCATGAATGTTACTTGCCACTTGTTAGCCAAAGCTTGGATATTGTTCAGGTCTTGCTGCATTTGGACATGGGCTGTTTCGGCATCTAAGGGGTCGCAAATGGTGTTGAACATTGTGCAGTCGTCAGCGAACATCCCCACTCCTGACCTTATGGTGGAAGGAAGGTCAATGATGAAGCAGCTGAAGATGGTTGGGCCTAGGACATTGCCCTGAGGAACTCCTGCAGTGATGTTCTGGAACTGAGATGATTGACCGCCATCAAACACAACCATCTTCCTTTTTGCTAGGAGTGACTTCAACCAGTGGAGTGTTTTCCCCCTGATTCCTATTGACTCCAGTTTTGCTTGGGCACCTTGATGCCACATTCAGTCAAATGCTGCGTTGATGTTGAGGTCAGCCACTCTCACCGCAACTCTGGAGTTCAGCTCTTTTGTCCATGTTTGAACCAAGGCTATAATGAGATCAGGAACTGAGTGAACCTGACAGAACCCAAACTGAGGGTCAATTTAATAGTTTTGTCAGCAAATACCTGTGAAATTTCTTTGCAGTAGGATGTTGATGCTCTTTTCAAACTATAAGCTTGTGCCTTATTCTACAGTTAGTTGCCTTCTGTGCTATGAAGTCGTGCAGGGTATTTTCTTGTAATTATCACTGATTCCAAATGTGGGACCAATTGGAAAATGATAGCAATCCAGTTGGCTGGAGAAGTTACATTTTTATTTAGTTGGTTTGCTAAGTACAATATTGAATATTTAAGTCAAAATATGTGGGGTCTATTTTATATCGCATCCCATTTGTTGTGCATTGCCAGCTCAATATAGAACAATCCGCCACAGTATTGTACTTAGAATAGTAATTTAGAATGTAACCATGATAATTTGTCCTTACTCTTCTCACAACGCCTAGAAAGTGAAATAAGAGATTGACAATATTCATGACTCACATCCTTAATCATTTATCCCCCTTTGACTTTTGCGCCATTTTATTTTATATTGTCATTAAGTAAAACTGAACATGCACATAAACTGTGATTCAACAAGGCAAATGGAAATGTTATGCAGTGAATATATGTTAAAATAATACAAAGCCAGACTCAAGTTTGAATGCCTTAATTGCCCAGGAACTTGATGCAGATGAAATATAATATGAATAAGTGTGAAGTTATTCACTTTGGTAGAAAAAACAGAAAGGGAGAACATTTCCTCAAAGGTGAGAATTTGGAAAGTGCAGGTGTCCAAATGGACCTGGGTGTCTTTGTTCATGAATCACTAAAAGTTTGCATGCAAATGCAGCAAGCAATTAGGAAGGCAAATGGTATGCTGACAAAGGCGATTTGAGTACAGGGAGTAAAGATGTCTTGTTGCAGTTGAATAGAGCCTTGGTGGGAATTCACCTGGAGTATTGTGTACAGTTTTGCTCCTCTTATCTAAGGATGGATATACTTGCCATAGAGGGAGTGCAACAGAGGTTCATCAGATTAATCCCTGGGATGGCAGGATTGTCTTATGAAGAGAGACTGGGGAGACTGGGTCTGTATTCCCTAGAGTTTCGAAAAAGGGGTAGTCTCATTGAAACTAAATTCTTACAGGGTGTGGCAGGTCGATGTGGTTAAAATGTTTCCCCTGGCTGGTGAGTTTAAAACCAGGGAACATCATCTCAGGATAAGGGGTAGGCCATTTAAGACTGACATGTGGAGGAATTTCTTCACTCAGAGATTGGGGAATCTTTGGAACTCTCTACCCCAGAGGACTGTGGAAGCTCAATCATTGAGCATGTTCAAAACAGAAATTGATGGAATTTTGGAAACTAATGACATCAAGGGATATGGGAAAGTGGTGTTGAGGTAGATGATCAGCCATGACCTAATTGAATGGTGGAACAGGCTCGACAGGCTGAATGGCCTACTCCTTTTCCTATATTCCTGTGTGTTAATTTTCTTAAAAAGAGGATTGTTAACGTGAGAAGATAACACACAAGAGTAATTGTTGGAATCCCTGTAGCAATTTTGCAATACCCAGTGCAGGCATTTCCTTCTTTAAAAATTGGTTCAGAAGAGGGAAATGGAGCTGTATGCATCTGCTGTTTAATAGCTTTGACCAAAAGTTGTGTTCGTGTTTGTTTAAAGCATGAGAAGTTAGCTCAGTGTATTCTTCTCCATGCAAATTCTGTTGTTTTCAACTATATCAAACTCATTAAAGCAATACACCTTACTAATAAATAGTCAAGGTGTAATTTACGCCAATCTCAGTTAGCTCAGTTGGTCCTTCCCTTGTGGTGAAAGTTCCTGTTCTTGCGTACACAGCCTGTTGCCATATTTACATTAAAGGCATTTTTGAATTGCTAGAATTCCATGACAGTAATTATACAGCCAATGTTTTACTTTGATTCTGAATATTTGTTGGAGTGGTTTTTTAATAATTTTTAAATTAAGGTGCCGCACAAAAGATTAATAAGCAAGATAGGGTTCATGGAGTTGTGAGTGATATTTTGGCATGGATGGTGGACTGGTTCATAGACTGGAAGCAGAGACTAGTGACAAACAAGGCTTTTTCAAGTTGGCAGGTTGTAATGAGCAGAGTGCCACAAGGATCAGTTCTGGGGCCTCAGTTATTTACAATTTACAATAATGACTTAGACAAAGAGATCAAGAATAACATCCAAGTTTGTTGATGATACACAATTAAGTGGGGATATAAGTTGTGTGGAGGACAGAAAGAGGCTGCAAAAAGATAGGTACAAGTGAATGGGAACAAGGTGGCAGATAGAGTATCATGTGTGGAAGTGTGAGGTTATTCACCTTTTGTAGTAAGAATAGAAAAGCAGAATAATTTTTAAAAGGCATGAAACCTCTGAATGTTGATGTTTGGAGGAACTTGGCTGCACTCATTCAAGAAACACAAAGTTAGCATGCAGGTATAGCAAGAGATTAGGAAGGTAAATGGCATGTTGACTTATATTGCAAGGGGATTGGAGTAGGAGTATAAGCAAGTCTTGCTACAATTGTGTAGGATTTTGGTGAGACCATGCAATTTGGCTCTACATATCTAAGCAAGTATATAGTCACCCTGGAAGCAGTACAGTGAAGGTTCACTAGATTGGTTCCTGGACTGAGAGGGTTTGTCCAATTGTTGAGAAGCCAAATAAATTGGGCCTATATTCTTTGGATTTTGGAAGAATGAGAGGTGATCTCTTTGAAAAGTGGAAGGTTCTGAAGGGGCTTGACCGGGTAGATACTGAGAAGTTGTTTCCTCCTGACTGGGGAATCTGAGCACAGTCTCAGGAAAAGATCACTTCAGACTGAGAAGAGGAGAAATTTCTTCACTCAGACGATCGAGAATCTTTGGAATTGTCTATCCAGTGGATGCTCCATTATTGAATATATTTTGAGGATGAGATAGAGCAAACATTATCTGTCTATCAGGGAATTGAGGGACATGGTAAGCGGGTGGAAAAGTGGAGTTGAGTCAGAAGATCAGCTATGAAGATATTGAATGGCGGAACAGGCTGGAAGGGCCATATAGTGTCATCTCCACCTATTTCTTATGTTCATAGTTCTCAGCTATAATGTAAGTTTTTTGGTTTGAGGACAACTTGCAAATATACATATGCCCCAGATTGAACTGGATCTAGCTTTTGGAAATTAAAAGATTGATCTGATCAATTTACAAAAATCTTAAAAACATGTATGGTACTGCTTCTAAGATCAGTTTAAAAAAAAGAGCTTCGCCAATGGCGATAGGGAATGTATTGATATACAATAAGCCCCCGTTTAATGTTGCCCTGTTCTACATTGTTTCACCTTAACATGGGTCAGTTAATGGGGCCTGTATTCTTGTTTAGCATCGCGAGTTTTGTTTTAAAGTCATTTCACGCCGGTTGAACGTAGGGTCACATGACCTGATAGGCGACATTTTGAAGCAAGCTCTGCCATTCCCTGACCCTTTCTTCTTGCTGCTGACCCTTCGACTTGTGATCTTTCCCACTCCCTAACGCACCCTCTTGCAGCCGACCCTCTGACTTGCAGCTTCTGTGCTCCCTGACTCACCCTCTTGTGTTACCTTGTGCCATGTGTTTCAAACGGGTAATATTTTAGGCTACATTTTTTTGCAACTGTATGCATTTTGTTTGTCTGGGTGTTATTCAAAGGAATGCATTTGAGTACTTTGCACTGAAGTTGCATTTGAAAGTTGAGAGTGTGATCGTGTGATATTAGTTAATTTCACTCTAAGCGTCGTAGCAGCTGCAAGTGACCAGGATTTCACTATTGATTTGCTTGATCTGTGCAAAGTTGAAACTTTTCATTCATTGAAGTTGATTCCCTCTGTTCCATCTTGATTTTCAAAGCAACTCCAGCAATCCTAAATTTCACAATTGGCTCAGTTACCCTAGTGTAGTTGTTAAATGAGCAGAACATAATTTTTGAATATGCTAAGATGTATGGATGAAATATGAAGAACACGAAGAGGTGAAAATAACTGCAGAAATCTGTTGGCTGATTGTAAGCTTCAAGTTTCTTGATGTTTGTTAACTAGTACGTTCTCCTGCTTATCAAGACAATTTTGAGTAGTATCAGAAGTAGTTTCAGTGATACAGTAATCTTGCCATTTGGGGGTCCATCTTTCTTTTGATCCATTTACTTGATGTGAACAACTGCAGAGGAGTCTAATGATTTTAAAGGTAACAAGCTGTGGAGTTGGTCTCTTGGCTGGTTCCTTCAAGAGCCCAGCAAAAGTGCAATATGCTCAGTGGTATGCTATACTTAAAATGTTTTCCTTCAGAGTACAATCTTCACAACTGTCACATGGAGCATTCTTCTGTACCTGGTGTTCCAAAGCTTGTGTCCTCGCTGGTAATGAAATGTTTAATTGTTTTGGACCTCTAGGATTAGGACTGATGCAGCTCTCTGCTCATGGAGAAAGTTGGCTTCAAGAATGCTGCAGCAACATGCTACTTGACTTGGACTCTCTGTGTGGGGCAAGAGGGGTGGACATGGATATGGCCAGAGCAGCTTTTTCAACGTAAAAGATAGCTATTTGGTAGTACAGGCTGAAAAAAGAGACATGCTATCAAAGCTTTTTGTCTTGCACTCATCAGGAGAGCTCGCAAGGAATTACCAACATTAACGGGGGAACAACAATTTATACTGCATGAGAAGAGAGTTGACCTGCCCAGTTTGAATTTGAACAAAACTGATCACAGGAATGAAAGGCTTAACATATGAGGAACTTGATGGAGTTTAGAAGGATGAGGGGGGTTCTGATTGAAACTTACAGAATACTGAAAGGCCTGGATAGAGTGGATATGGGGAAGATGTTTCCATTAGTAGGAGAGACTAGGACCCGAGGGCACAGCCTCAGAGTAAAGGGAAGACCTTTTAGAACAGAGATGAGGAGAAACTTCTTTAGCCAGAGAGTGGTGAATCTTTGGAATTCATTGCCACAGAAGGCTGTGGAGGCCAGATCATTGAGTGTATTTAAGACTGAGATAGATAGGTTCTTGATTGGTAAGGGGATCAAAGGTTACGGGGAGAAGGCGGGAGAATGGGGCTGAGAAACTTATCAGCCATGATCGAATGGCGGAGCAGACTCAAGGGCTGAATGGCCTAATTTCTGCTCCTATGTCTTATGGTCTAAAACTGGGCAATTAACTGTTCTATGCTGCATTCGCCATGGCAACACCTCCACCAATCAGAGTCCACTAACTAACCTTCTTCTCATGCAGTATAAATTGTTGTTTCCCTGTAACTTGGATTTTTCTCAAGAGACAGAAAAGTTGTACTGACTGGAGAATACCTCTTATTTAAGGTAATTTATGTCTCCCCCTTAAAAGTTATAGACAGAAGATCTGACTGCACTTAGCCTGAATAAAAATGGTTCATTATGAACTGGGAAGTGGGGATGGAAGAGGACAAGATTTGGCTATTGTTGTTTGAACTGTTGATTTTGAAGAACTTAGTATAGCTACTTATATTTGCCATGAGTTGAAAAAATATTTTTCCCTTTGGCTGCTGGATTGTATTATGTTTACAAACAAGATTTCAAGTATCTGTGTTATTTTGCGGTTAGATTACTTCAAGTAATGTGTTTTGATTGGTAACATTACACTTCCATTTTCCCTCCTGTGCATTGCAAATCCTCTGGTACAGATGTTAGTGGAAGTGTTAACCTTATCCTATTCATGTCCAGCAGGCACTTTCAGCTGTGGTCACTGAAGAGCAGGTGTGAATCACCCTCTATGTCGAGGCCATTAGATGTCAACCGTTGGCTGTTTGAGATAAGCTAACCCAGCACAGAATGAGAATTGAGCTACAGTCATGTCCATCATGGCCTGTGTGTGGTTTTTCTTAATTAGCTGAGCCAACTTAGCCAGCAGGGAAGTTCTTCTGTACTGTATTCTTTTTGGTTTTTGACCATTTATTGACACTGCTCAGCTGAGCACCAACTCCCAGTGCAAAAGAATATTACGTAATTCCACCGTTGTACTCGTTGTCTAATAGTTAATTGTAGGTGACTAATCTTTAGTTTGATGTGGTTTTACTGCTCCACCAGCATGAAATGCCACTGCAACCAAAAGCATAATTTAGTGAGATGCCCTTCTGTAGTAAGAACATTTTGCAGCTTTGTAATCACTCATGTTTCTAACATCATGTCATATCTTATGGTTTATGTTCAGTTCAGTTTGATCCCTAACCTATGATTGAAATCACAGCAAATGGTGATCAAGTTGCTGTGCTGCAACAGAAAGCAACGATGGCCTGTACTCTCCAGAAAGATTCACGAGTTTGAGCATATTACTTAACAGAATGGCATTGCTGTGCTTTTTACGTTGCACCCAGGGGAGTTATATGAGCAGCTGTTACCCTGCACTGATGGAAAACTTATTTTTGTGGGCTGGTAGGGGGACTGCTGGAGTATAGGGGGAGGGGAAGTGGGTAGAGAGGGAAGGGGCCATGTGTAAGGGGCATGACAGAAATGTGATTTGACAGAAATGTTTATGAAGAGGGCCCCCTCACTCTGCTCAATCAACAGGTCTTAGTTCATAGCAATATTGAATTAATTCTTCAAAAATTACATCTTGAAATCCCAGTTTCATTTGGGAGTTGAGAAAGCGAGGCATACAAGCTAGGTAGGATTTGCTCATGCGGGTAATCAACTGTTGCTATATGACTTCTAAACCTATCCAGCAGTGATCTATCACATTTGGCAGTCCATTTTTGTATTATGAAAATGACAAGGTTGAGCTCAATTAGCTCAATGTGTAAGGGTACAGCTGTATATGTAGAGAGGAAAACCCTGGGTTTAATACTTGCTTTGTGCTGATTTAATGATTTTCAATTAAGATAACTTGTTGGATAGGATCAGAAGTGGTGTTTTGAGATTTTCTCCTTTTCAAAGTGACCCTAGGTGGTGTATATCATCTAGCTGTTAGATCATGAGAGGGTTTGCCCTCCACTACCTCCATATGCTTTGAAGCAAATATCCATAGATTAGGAACATGAGAAAATAAACTAGGTTCTTTCTCTTTTTCCCTTTAATAACCCCTGCTCGAAAATGCAGATTCATGGAATATGGGTGAAATCATGGCTAAATTGGGAAGTTTCCACATGTCCAGTCTAACCGATGTCTTGTAATTGATACCAGAAATAATGAAGAACTGCCTTTGCAGCTGTACCTCAGTGTGAATTGCTACCTTTTAAGAAATCTGAGAATTTGGGGGGAGGGGAAGAGGTTAGGTTTAACTGCAGCAGAAGGAGATGCAAACCAACTATTTAAACTTGACTGTGTACTATAGAATTTAAGTGGTGAGGAAGAAAAAGAACAAAGAGAAAATGTGCATGTGAAGCAAACCAGAATAGAAGTTGTGTAGTAGAGTTAACTTGAGCTTGTAATGTGGTTGACCACTGACATTTGAGATCATGGCTCCTCAAAATGCTCCTCAAGGTACTCGGCTCATATTTAAAGAAGTACACTGCATATTCTTCTGCAGTTAAATCTAATGACTTATGATGACCTAACACCATTCAGTCATGTCAAGTAGCAACCTAGATGGAATTATTGCTTACTTTTTCTCAGTCCCCCCACCCCCAAAAAAAATCATGTTTACCTAGCAAGCATCTTAGCTGTACAGACCCAAATGGTCCTATGTTTTATCCCACTGTATGCTGATCCTTAGCTGGAGCTTTGGTCAGGACACCATAATTGACATGAGCATTCCTTGGTTATTTGAAGTAAAACTTCTCTGATGGAAGTCTGGCTATGTGGTGAGGTCAGGACCAGGCTTATCTTTGATCGAATACAATGCTTGCTGTCCAGACTCTTGCATGAATGATAACTGCTTGGATGATATACCAGAAGGTTATGCTGATCTTAGGTAGTCAGTTTCTAAAGTTTGTTCAGCTAAAGTTTCCCTGTACTTCATTGTTTCATGAGGAGGTCTTGTGTCGTAGTGGTAGTGTCTCTACCTCAAGGCCAGAAACTCTAGGTTCAGGTCCTATGCCAGGACCTGGTGGTCATGGTAGGGGCATTCATAGCACAGTTTAACATGCTAATAATCAGCTGTTAGATCCTTCCATCACCAGAGGGAAAAAAGTGTGTGTGAAGGTACGCTAAAATAAATTGTTCTATTTTAGCACTGATCTCATCCTTTAATTGAAACATCCTTTTCCTGTTGACCCTATCTATGCCCCTCATAATTTTATACACCTCAATCATGTCCCCCCTCAATCTCCTCTGCTCCAAGGCAAATAACCCCAGTCTATCCAATCTCTTCTCATAACTAAAACTCTCCAGCCCAGGCAACATCCTGGTAAATCTCCTCCACACTCTCTCTAGTGCAATCACGTCCTTCCTATAATGTGGATTCCAGAACTGCATGCAATACTCCAGCTGTGGCCTGACCAGCGTTTTATACAGTTCTAGCATAACCTCCCTGCTCTTATATTCTATGCCTCAGCTAATAAAGGCAAATATCCCATATGCCTTCTTAACCACCTTATCTACCTGTCCCGCTACCTTAAGGGACCAGTAGACATGCACACCAAGGCCCCTCTGATCCTTGGTACTTCCCAGGGTCCTACCATTCATCATGTATTCCCATGCCTTGTTTGTCCTGCCCCAGTGCATCACCTCACACTTATCCGGATTAAATTCCAATTGCCACTGATCAACCCATCTGACCAGCCCGTTTATATCCTCATGTAATCTAAGGCTATCCTCCTCACTATTTACCACCCCACCAATTTTCGTGCCATTCACAAACTTACTGATCAGCCCTCCTACGTTCAAGTCTAAATCGTTTATATATATCACAAACAGCAAGGGACCCAACACCGATCCCTGTGGACACAGGCATCCAGTCACAAAAACACTCCTCAACCATCATCCTCTGCTTCCTGCCACTCATCCAATTCTGGATCCAATTTGCCAAATTGCCTTGGATCCGATGGGCTCTTACCTTTGTTGTCATCTCCCATGTGGGATCTTATCAAAAGCCTTGCTGAAATCCAAGTGGACTACGTCAAATGTCCTCATCTACACACCCGGTCACCTCTTCGAAAAATTCAATCAAATTGGTCAGACATGACCTCCCCTTAACAAAACCATGCTGACCGTCCTTGATTAACCCCTGCCTTTCCAAATGTAGATTAATTCTGTCCCTCAGAATTGCTTCCAATAGTTTGCCCACCACTGAGGTTAGACTGACTGGCCTGTAGTTCCCTGGTTTATCCTTTCCTCCCTTCTTGAATAATGGTACCACATTAGCTGTCTTCCAGTCCTCTGGCACCTTTCCTGTGGCCAGAGAGGTATTGAAAATTATTGCCAGTGCCCCTGCTATTTCCTCCCTTGCCTCACTCAACAGTCTGGGATGCATTTCATCCTGGCCTGGAGATTTACCTACTTTTAAGCCTGCCAGACCACTTAGAGCCTCCTTCCTTCCTACCCTAATTTCTTTATTATATCACAGTTCTTCTGCCTGATTTCCATACCCTCGTCGTCCCTCTCACTTGTGAACACCGACACAAAGTATTCATTTAGAACCCTACCTACATCTTCCGGCTCCACACACACATTACCACTATGGTCCTTAATGGGCCCTACTCTTTCCCTAGTTATCCTCTTACTCTTAATGTACTTGTAACATAATTTGGATTTTTCTTTATTTTATCTGTCAATGTTTTTTCATGCCCCCTTTTTGCTCTCCTAATTTCCTTTTTATGTTCCCCCCTACATATTCTATACTCCTCTGGGGCTTCCGCTGTTTTGAGCCCTCGGTATCTGCCATAAGCCTCCCCTTTTCTCTTTTTCCAATCCTGTATATCCCTCGACATCCAGGGTTCCCTGGATTTGTTGGTCCCACCCTTTGTCTTTACTGGAATATGTTGACCCCATACTCTCCCTATTTCTTTCTTGAATGTGTCCCACTGCTCTGACGTGGATTTACCCAAAGTATGCTGCTCCCAGTTCATTCTGGCCAAATCATATCTGATCTTATTAAAATCTGCCTTTCCCCTATTTAGAACTCTGATTTGTGGCCCATCCTTGTACTTTTCCACAACAACCTTGAATCTAATGGAGTTATGATCACTATCTGCAAAATGCTCTCCCCATACCTCTACCACTGGCCCGGCTTCGTTCCCGAAAATTAAATCCAGCACTGCCCCCTCTCTTGTAGGGCCTTCTATTTCCTGACTTAAAAAGCTCTCCTGGACGCATTTTAAGAATTCTGCTCCCTCGAAACCTATCACACTATGACTAACCCAGTTAATTTTGGGGAAGTTGAAATTCCCCACTATTACTACCCTATTATTTTTACACTTCTCTGAACTTTGCCTACATATCTGCTCTTCTATTTCTCCCTGACTTTTTGGGGCCTATAGTACACTCCCAGCAATGTGATTGCTCCTTTTTTCTCTTTCAGTTCTACCCATATGGCTTTATTTGAAGAGCCTTCTAAGATGTCATCCCTCCTTACTGCTGTAATTGATTCCTTGATCAATATTGCGATTCCTCCCCCTTTTACCTCCCTCCTTGTCTCACCTGAAGGCCCTATATCCTGGAATATTGAGCTGCCAATCCTGCCCCTCTCTCAACCATGTCTCTGTGACAGCAGTGAAATCATACTTCCATGTGTTAATTTGTGCCCTCAACTCATCTCCCTTATTCATCAGACTCCTTGCATTAAAATAAATATCATCCAACCTTGCCAAACTCCCTTGTGCCTTAACTGACCAATAACTTCTATGCCTTCCAGACCCACTTGCTCTCTCTTCTAATTTTGGATATGCATCTCCCCCTGCTGACCCTCCCCTCAGGATCTCATCCCTTGCTAAGTTAGTTTAAACCCTCCCCAACAGCACTAGCAAACCTCCCTGCAAGGATGTTGGTCCCATTCCGGTTCAGGTGCAAGCCATCTGTCTTGTACAGGTCCCACCGCCCCCCAAAACAGTGCCAATGTCCCAGAAATCTAAAGCCCTCTCTCCTGCACCATCTCTCCAGCCACACATTCACCTAGACTGATCTCCTATTTCTATACTCACTAGCGCGTGGCACCAGACGTAATCCAGAGATTACTACCTTTTGAGGTCCTGTTTTTTAATCTGCTTCCTAGCTCCCTAAATTCTGCTTGCAGGACCTCATCCCCCTTTCTACCTTTGTCACTGGTACCAATATGTACCACGATCTCTGTCTGTTTGCCCTCCCTCTTTAGAATACCCTGTAGTCATTCAGTGATATCCTTGACCCTGGCACCAAGGAGGCAACATTCCAATCTGGAGTCACATCTACGGCTGCAGAAACGCCTCTCTGTTCCCCTTACTATCAAGTTTTCTACCACTATTGCTCTCCCCTCTTTTTCTTCCTCCTCCACCCCCCCCCCCCCAACAACATGCTGCTGACCCACTCACAGTGCCAAGAGCTTGGCTGCATTCCCCAGAGGAACTGTCACTCGGCGTTTTCCAACACACCTCGAGCGAGATACACCCTGGGAATTTCCTGACTACCTGCCTGACACCTTTCTTCTGACTGATGGTCACCCATTCCCTTTCTCTCTGCACTTCCGTAAGCTGTGGGGTAACCACACCTAAAAACGTGCTATCCACGAAACACTTAGCCTCGTGGATGCACCTCAGTGCCTCCAGCTGCAGCTCAAGCTCCGAAACCTGGAGCTCAAGTAACTGCAGCTGGCAGCACTTCCTGCACTTGTGGTCGGTCAGAGCGCAAGGAGAGACTAGGACTTCCCACATATTGCAGGTGGTACATAACATAGGACTGAGCTGCCCTGCCATGCTTCCAGTTGGAAAAAAACCCTTACTTTAAGTTTAATACAGTAAAAAAAAGTTAAATTATTTATGTACTTTAAATAAAAAACTAGAACTCTTACCTTTCCTTAGCTGAATTTATCTTAAACTGGAAAAAAACACTTACCCACTATTCACCAATCAGCTCTCACCTTTGTGCGGATGTCACTTTTTGAAGCTTCCCCGCACTCGCTCTGGTTCTGATCTCTCCACCGCTCTCTAGTTATTTCCAACAAGAACTGACTGCAGGACACACTTCCCAGACTGCTTCACCGCAATGCTGACTGCAGGACACTTTTCCTCACTTATAGGGTGGAGTGTGAGGAATTAAGTATGAATGAAATAAATTGAAAACCAGGTTACTCATAAATTTTTATGCTTAATAATTTTGAAGCAGCAAGCTTTGAGAATATGGCATTCCCCTTGTACGTCACAATTTGGTTCATGAGAGTGAAGTGTCTTTGACCAGTTTTTGTAGTTAAATGAACTGTTGTCTATCCATCATTCCTGTACTAACCTGAATATGTTCTACACAAAAGCATTCCTGTTTGTTCCCACTTTGTGTTCTATTATACGCTCACTGAATTAAGACAGCTCCCTATATCTACAGGACAGTTGAGCTAGTTTTCAGGCGGTAGAAATCCAGGGAAACTTGGTCACCAACATAGCGAACTCAGCCTGATCATTGGCAGTAAACTGCACAACAATAGCCCTGGAGTTTTATTCTTTCTGCAAGCCATTGTTTCAATTGCGAGTTGTAGTTCCCAAGTCTTTGGATTTCCATTTTATTGATAGTTTTAACGCTGGTACATTTTATTACTTAATGTGGGAGGAGGAAGAGAAGGTAACCTGTGTATTTTGACTTCTGTTTGTACTTTATGGTAACACTTATTGATTCATTTGGATGAAAAAACTGTTTACTGTCCTGTAAAGTTTATTGCCCTATTTTCAGGACAATCACCTCTCCTTTCAATAATTAATGAAAATACAGCTATGCGATGAGTAATGGATCAAGATGACCTGATGAAACATCCGATTGCAACTCAAGTAGTTGAGGGGGTTGTATTAATAGCCTGGATTTTCTGTAATCCTCCCCTACATTGAAACCACTACTGTACATTGTTAATTCATATATTACACGGAGTGCCGTTTTCTGGAAATCAAATAAATATCGACCCACTTCTGTTCACTTTTTGTTTATATTTAAAATGTCAGTTGGAGAATTTTACAATTGTTTGGCATGACTGATGTGTACTTTTTGTTTTGGTTGTGGCTGAGCTCAGGTTAGGCCTTCAAATGCTGCTTTGACTGCGATTAACACACTTATTTCGGACCATAATTAAACTTGCCATACACGTACCAATGATATTGTTATGCATTGAGTCATTGATTTCGATGGGGATATTTGCTTCCTTAACTTTTTAAATTTCATGTTGCAGAAACCTCATACTTCTGTGTAACAATGTGCTATTTGTGTGCACGTTGCAGGATACACAAGCTTGGAGTAAAGAAAAATACCAGTGAGTTGTAATACCATATGTCTCCTGACTGGAGATATTTATTGAGTCACATTATTAACCATGATGTATTTTTTAAGCATTATAAGTAATGCAGTGAGCTCTGATGTGTGCAAATGTTGACTCCATTCATCCCAGATCACAAAATACATTAAAATGTCATCTTGTCTTTTTTGTTTCAGTGTAATTTAGAAGCTGTAAGGTCATGCAAAGATATCTATTTTAGATTTCAAAATATGAAATATTGCAGCAAATGGATTAACTTACATTACCAAATGATTTAAGATGGAAATTCTAGGAAACATTGGCAGCCAAGGTGGTGGTAGTTGTGGAATTGCAAAAATACCAGCTAGAACCACTGAATCCGCATATTACAGACCCATAAATAGATTTTCTTCAAGAGACTTGCATCATTTAGTGTTGCTGTTGAAAAGGAATTTCTGATGAGGATAAGATGATGAGTATGAAGGTTATGCATTAACTTGCTTTGCCAAACAAACATCTAAATTCTGAAAATATGTGGATTTATACTTCTCTAAGAAGTGCTAAAGTAATCAGTAAAATGGAAAAGTCACCTTCTTAATCTGCGATATGGAAAAGTCACCTTGTTACAGTTTCTTGGATAACCTGTTTGATCTTAAGTACCCTTAATATCGCAATCAGAAATCACAACTGATTCTGTTTCTCATAATTTTGTTCAAACTGGTGTAACTATAAAAATGCACAAATTACCAAATCAGCCACAAACAAATTACTTTACAGGGATTTCAGGTTCCTGTTTCACAGTTATTTGAGGTGTTAGAGAATTTTATCTTGAAATTTATTGACCAACAAGTTCAACAGTGTTTGATGTTTTAGTTTTGCTTTCACAATAACTGTGCATGTAAGAATTCTAATACTCTTTACATGGTGCTTGCTTGGTTTGGATTCTGGGATATCAATGCCCTTAGACCATCTCGTCGTGTTTGCACTTTTAAACCCTGCTCTCTTGTTCTGGTGCAGAATCATAGATCAATTTTTATGATTCAACTGCTGGATGTAGCAGTGTAAACACAGACTGACTTGAAGGGTTCCTGGATCTTTGAAACAAAGTTGTGATATCTTGGGAATTAATAATGGGAAATAAGGAAATGGCAAAAGTATTAAACAGATATTTTGCATCTGTCTTCACTGTCGAAGACACAAATAACATCCCAGAAATATTTGTAAATCAAGAGGTGAAAGGGAGGGAGGAACTTAAAACAATTACAATCACCAAGCAAAAGGTACTGAGAAGACTATTAGAACTAAAGGCTGATAAGATCCCAGGACCAGATGGTCTGCACCCGAGGGTCTTAAAATAAGTGGCTGCGGAGATAGTAGATGTGTTGATTGTAATTTTCCAAAATTCCTTAGATTTTGGAAAGGTCCTAACAGGTTAGAAAATAGCAAATGTAATTCCTCTATTCAAGAAAGGAGGAGGCGGAAAGCAGGAAACTACAGGCCAGTTAACCTAACATCTATCATAGGGAAAATACTCGAATCTGTTATTAAGAAGGTTACAGCAGGGCACTGAGAAAATCTTAGTGCAATCATGCAGAGCCAACATGGTTTTGAATAAGATAAATCATGTTTGACTGATTTATTAAAATTCTTTTAGGAAGTAACAAACAACATGGATAAAAGAGAACCAGTAGATTTGATGTACTTGGATTTCCAAAAGAAGTTTGACATGGTGTCACATCAAAGGTTACTACACAAAACAAAAATTCATAGTGTAAGGGGTAACACATTAGCATATAAAGAGGATTGGTTAGCGAACAGGAAGTAGAGAGAAGGGATAAATGGATCATTTTCAGGTTGGCAAGCTATAACAAGTGGAGTACCACAGGGATTAGTGCTGGGGCCTCAACTATTTACAATTTATATTGATGATTTGGGTAAAGGGACTGAATGTATGGTTGCTAAATTTGCTGATGACACAAAGATAGGTAGGAAAGTAAATTGTGAGTCTGCAAAGGGATTTAGATTGATTAAGTGAGTGGGCAAAAATTTGACAGATGGAGTATAATGTGGGAAAATGTGAACTTGTCCACTTTGGCAGGAAGACTATAAAAGCAGTATGTTATTTAAATGGAGAGAGATCGCAGAACTTTGTGGTACAGAGGGATCTAGTTATCCTGATATATGAATCACAGGAAGTTACTATGCAGTTACAGCAAGTGATTAGGAAGGCATTTAGGAGTGTTGTCATTTATTGCAAGGGAAGTGGAATATAAAAGTAGGGAGGTTTTGCAGCATTTGTACAGGGCATTGGTGAGACCACATCTGGAGTACTGTGTGCAGTTTTTCTCTCCTTACTTAAGAAAGGATGTGAGAAGCAGTTCACAACACTGATTCCTGGGATGGAGGGGGTTATCTTATGAGGAAAGGTTGGGCCTGTATCCATTGGAGTTTAGAAGAATAACAGTTGATCTTTTTGAAATATAAAACCCTGCGTGGACTTGACAGGGTGGATGCTGAGAGGATGTTTCCCTCTTCTAAGAGAAACTGGAACTGGGGAACACAATTTGAAAATAGGGGGTCTCCCATTTAAGAAGATGAGAATTTGATGAGCACTTGAAATGCCATAGTGTACAGGGCTAGGGCCAAGTACTGGAAAATGGGTTTAGTGTACATAGATGCTTGATGGCCGGCACAGACACGATGTGCCGAAGGGTCTGCTTCGGTGTTGTATAACTATATGATTCTATGAATTGTTTTTCTCCGAGGGGTCATTAGTCTGTGGATTTTTCTTCCCCAAAGAGCAGTAGAGGCAAGGCCAATGAATAGTATTAAAACTGAGTTAGATAGGTTCATGATTGACAAGGGAGTCAAAGGGTATAGGGGTAGACAAGAAAGTAAATTTGAGGCCACAATCAGATCAGTCACGATCTTATCAAACAGTGGAACAGGCTCAAGGGGCTGAATGGCCTACTCCTCCTATTTCATATGTTCATATGTAAATTGGCTGCATTCATGCCTTGATAAATATTATAATAATTTTATTATATTTTTAATTTTGGTTACTCCAAGTATTTTGCTAATAGATACAATTGTCTTTTTCCTGCGTGTTGAGACTATTAACTGACTCAATAGAGTAGTGAGAGCTAAAGACAAAAAACTGCGGTTGCTGGAAATCCAAAACAAAAACAGAATTACCTGGAAAAACTCAGCAGGTCTGGCAGCATCGGCGGAGAAGAAAAGAGTTGACATTTCGAGTCCTCATGACCCTTCAACAGAACAGTAGTGAGAGCTGTTCCTTTAGGGTCTACTGTTCTTCACAGGAAATTCTGAGCAAGTGAAAGAAAAATGCATATCAGAAACTAGGAAGGAGACAAAAGCTGTATGATGGGGAAAATTGATGGGAAGAATTAACTGGGAGAGTGTGAAGTTAATAGTGAGCAACTGCTTGAGAATAAGATAAGCAAAGACTTCTATATTCACAAAGAAACTAATGTTGTTGTTGTCCTTCTTTCAGTTAAAGGAAAGGCGTAGCAAGAAAGTGAGGAGAGATGAAAGCAGTTCAAAATATACGAGAAAGAAAGAAGAATCACAAAGATATGCAGAGAAAGCTGAAACCAGGTAGTGCAGTTTTCAGCCTGTTGCTTCTGTCAAGCCATTATTCCAAATTCCTCTTATCAGACTAAACTGTTGAAACAATGGCTGGAGTAACTGCTGACATCATAGAACTTGAGCATAAGTTAAAAAGTTGAAGTAGAGCAATAATGAGAAGAGCTTTTATGAAGATTTTATGAGCCAGACTGCCATGGCAGTTGGAGGTTGACTCCTGACAAATGTTAGCTGTTGCAGAAAATTATTCAGTTTCCTTTTTGCGACAAGGACGTGAGCTATTATCTGCAGTCTTTTCGTCTGAAAAAGTCTAAAAGAAGGCTTTGAGTGTAATTTGTATCAAATATTGGGCCCTTCAGAAGCTACAAAAGGATGCAGAGGTTGAATAAACATATTAGAAAATGTGTTTGGACCATGTATTCAAATTTTAATCTTTCAAAGAGAACACATTTCTCCAGTCATGAAATTTAAAATATCCAGTTTCAAAATAGTTTGTTTTTTGCTTTTTGTCCCATTGCAGCTTCTGTAAATACCCTGGCCCACTTCAACCTGCATTGTGATGAAGGGAGAAAAACTGATGTAGCACTTAGACTTGTCAACTTGTTAAATTTAGAATTTAAAGTAGGAAAACACATTATCTAACTTCAGAACAAATGAAGTTAAGTTTCAAACCAGATCTATCATTTTTCTTTCAGATCTGGATCAATGTGCTGTGTAAAAATTAAATTACTCCTGTAATATATATATTTCTGTAAAACGAATGGGGTGGGGTGGGGGTGGGGGGAGAGCACAAAAGCTGCATATTTAGTTTGTATTCATTTTGTTATGATGAGAGAGAGCTGAGGTTACCACTGGACAAGGATGGAACCCAGCTCAATAGATCCTAACTTTTATTTATTTGTTTAGATACGTGGAGAATAGTTACTGAACAGACTCACAGGAGTCAGTTGATGGACTTTTAACAGAAGAATAAAACATTTATTAAATAAGAAAAGATGAACTATATTATGATACTTCTTCACCCACAATTATATATTTACAGGCATATACTGATTTGTAAGGATAACATGTTACAAAAGCTGTCTTATGCTCTAAAGTTCACAGTAAGTACAGTCCATGTAAACCAGTTGGCAACCTGTGGTCAGACACACCATACTCTGAAACCAAGTGACAGGTATCACCCCAAACAGATGCAGTGGCTCTCTCCTCAACTCCCCCAGACGCTTATTACACCACATGAGCCAACCAGTCTCACTGAACTCTGTCCTTCACATGAGGGTTTCCAATTTCCACTCTCCAAGACCTTGCCTTGGAATCTTCTCCCAAACTGGAGCTTTCTCTCAGACACCTTCCACAAGGGTTCACCTTCAGGGTTTCGAACTCTCCTTCAGATGTTCCTCTCCCCTGGGTCACTGCATGCATTCAAGCTGTCTTCTAAGCACTCTCTCTCACTGACTGAACTGTTAACAGTACACCGCTGTTTCACATGCCCACAGCAAAGAGTTACAGACCTTCAGCTGTCTCTTTGGACCTCCTTGCCTCTTGTAAGCTGTTCTCGCTTTAAATCTGCTTTCTGCAGCGTTTGTCTCTTTAAATCTGAAGCTTGGAGCCTTTCTCTCTGCCCTTCACTCTTAACTTCACTTAACAGGATCTTTCCAGGTTCCCGACCTTCCTGTGACAAGAAGGTCTGCTTGGGATATTCTCCCGTTCCACTCCCCTGGATATTCGGGCCTTTTCTTTAGATTGGGAATTGCTATCTGTCCCTTTTTCCAGCCTGTCTCTGGCAGCTACTTTCAATCAATTTTAGCTTGGGACCAGCTCTTTGTCCCTTCTAGGTGACTTCTGTTTGGCAGCAGTCTTCAAAACCTGAACTCAAAACTGCTGTTTCTTTAGTTTTCCTGTGTGTCTGTAGGAGGGACCTGCCTTTCTGGACCCCTGTTGCTAGGCAACAGCCCAGTTTCTCTACCCTTGTTTGTTTAACTAAAACTTATTAGAAATGCAGGCAACTTTTAAAGTGAAACTAGAACTCAATTTGACCTTTCTTAATACAGATACAGAAATACAAATCAAACTTAAACTTTAAAGCTAAAACTCATTCCTAACACCCACAAATACAAGTATAACTCACTTAAACTATCTCTATTTCCTAACAATTTTGAATGTTTTCCTGTAGAATGAAATGAAAAAGTTAACAGTTTCAACAGTAGCAATTTGCATTGATGTGTGTTTGCTGTTTTTGTAAAAAAAAAGTCCAAGGTACACTAGAGAAAAGACATGAGTGAGGAAATGGATGCTGAGTCTCAATTTGTTCTAACTTCATCCCTCATCACAATATTTATTTCCATAATGCACTTTTTGTGCCAAGGGGCAGTTATTAGCCAGGAATAATATAGGAATGGTTCATTGATTTGATAAGAACTAACCATGCCATACTTCATTGGGATCACAGGTTTTCCTTTGCTTTCTCTGTTCTCTCTCTGCCCCTGTCTCATTCAAAAAAATCATTGTAAATAATGCAACAGCAATTTTGCAGGAAAGCTAGAAATTCTCCAACTCTAAAGGAGACTTAGAGTGAAGATGTTTTAACCAGAATGACAGACATCTGGACATAGCCTTATTGGCACATGCAAGTTGAGAAAAAGTGTGTTTCGGAAGCACTTAGACACAAATTGATATGAAGAACTACAAGTATGTAACATTTTGTTTTTGGTCTTTTGATATGCTGGTAGAATGTATATTAAGGTCTGTTGGAGGCCTGTAGAACTGCCATTTTGGAGCTTTATTTTCTTCATCTTTCCCCTCCCACACCACCACCAGCATATGTTAGCTTGTGTTCTCTCTCTCTGTGTTTCCAACCAGCTCTGTCCACTTAAGGCAGAGAATCTTGGGTAAGATGTCACCTCCTGTACATATGTCAAACATAAACTTAAGATAGGGAGGGATATACAGAAGATTATTTTCCACACAGTACTCTAGAAAAGCATCTTATATTGTTTTGGTAATTGTCTCTCATGTTAAAATGTATAGGCTCAGCAGTTTTAAAAAGAATATTGCAGGTTTGTTTCTGAAAAGTGTTGAACCAGTCCAAAGTTATATTGCATAATTTGCAGTGTTGACCTGGCACAAATGACTCCACATGCACCAGATCAAAGCATTTTTCTTATCCAGGTATAAATTCAGGACTTTTATCTTCACTCCTATTTCAAAAGGGAAAGGCTTGCTTGACTAACCTCCTTGAGCACTTTGTCTAATCTCTGCTATTTCTTCAATGGTAATGGAATAAATGTTTAGATTTCCAAAAGGCCTTTGATAAGGAACTACATAATAGACTGATGGATAAGGTCAAAGCATGTGGGGAATGAGGCATAAGTAGAATGGTTAGCTAGCTAGCTGCAAGGCAGAAAACAGAGTAATAGTAAAAGAAAGCTATTGAAATGGTCAAAGGTGGGAAGTGAGGTCCTAGAAGAATTAGTGTTGGAATCACAATTAAGAACTTGTATTACCTTTAGAATCAAAAAGAAATTTTTAAAATTTGCTGATGGATCTAAATTGGGGAGGGATGGTCAACACTGAGGAAGACTGCAACATATTATAAGAAGACAGTAAACTTGCAGAATGGACAAATGATTGGCAAATGAATTTAAGCTTGGATAAATGTAAGGCATATAAGGGCACAAAAGCAAGGAAGACCTGGTGGATCTTTCATAAAGGACTAGTTCGATCTCAGTTGGAGTTTAGTATTCAATTCTGAGCACCACACTTCACGAAGGATGTGAAGGCATTAGAGAGGATAAAGAAAAGATTTACATGAACGGTTCCAGGGATAAGGGACTTGGAATTACATGGATAGTTTACAGAAGTCTCAATTGTTCTCCTTGGAGAAGAGAAGGTTGAGAGGAGATTTGATGCAGGTGCTCAAAATTATGAGTGGTTTGAACACATTCATGAGCGGAAGGGTCACAAACCAGAGGACACTGATTTGAGGTGAATGCTAAAAGAACCAAAGGTGACATGAGCAAAAGCTTTTTTTATGCAGCAAATGATTAAGATTGGAAATACACTGCCTGAGAGTGGTGGAGGCAGATTCAATCGTGGCTTTCAAAAGAGAATCAAATGATTATCTGAAGAATGGGGAGGTGGAACTAGCTGAGTTGATCACGGAGAGAGTCAACATGGATGTGATGGGCCGAATGGTCTCCTGTGTTGTAACCATTCTTATGATTCTATTACATTTTGGTAAGAATAATGAAGTCATATTATCTGGAAAATAAGAAGCTAAATGGGATAGAGGAACAAAGGGATCTGATAATAGAAGGGGAACGATAGCATAGTGCTAATGTTACCAGACTGGTAAGCCAGAGGCCTAGATGTGGAGGACCACTGCCGCTGATGGAATTTACATTCAATTAGTTAATAAAACTTGGAATAAAAAGCTAGTGGCGGTTAACCTGACCATGAAATTACTGGATTGTTGTAAAACCCCATCTTATTCATTCATGTCCTTTAGGAAAGGAAATCTGCAGTTCTTGCTCAAACTGGCCTGTATGTGAGTCCAGACCCACAGCAACATGGCTGACTCTTAAATGCCCTCTGAAGTTTCCTGCCAAGCCACCTAGTTGTATTAAAACACAACAGAAAAGTTGAATAAGAATAAACTGGATGGACCTCCTGGCATTGGCCTAGATACTGGAAATGAAAAGGGCACAACTTGCTCTGCCGACCCTGCTCAGTCCTCCTTATTAACATCTGGGGATTTGTGCCAAAATTGAGACAGCTGTCCTAAACTAGTCAAGTGACAGCCTGACATAGTCATACTCACCGAATAATGCCTTCAATGTCTCAAATGACTCCTCCTCCATAACCGAGTATATCCTTTCACCCCAATGAAGTAGTGGCACAGTAGTATACAATCAGGAGTGAGTGGTCCTGGGAGTTCTTAGCATTGTCTTTAGATCCCTTGAAATCTCATGGCATCAAGGCAAACATGGACTGCCATCTATTGCTCTCCTTTGGCTGATGAATCAATGCTCCTCCATGTGGAACATCACTTGGAGGAAGCACTGACCGTAGCAAGAAAACAGAATGTACACCGGGTGAGGAATTTCAGTGCTCATCACTAAGGGTGGCTTGATCGCACCACAACTAATGGAGTGGCCAAGTCCTGAAGGGCATATCTGCCACACTGGATGTGTGTCAGGTGGGGAGAGAACCAACAAGAGGGAAGAACCTTCTTGACCTCATCCTCATCAACCTATCTGTCTCAGATGCAGAGGTGACCACTGTACAGTCCTTGTGGAGACTGAGGACATGCTCCATTGTATTGTATGGTACTACCACCGTGCTAAATGGAATAGATTCAGAACAGATCTAGCACTTTAAAACTACATCCCTGAGACATTGTGGACCATCAGCAGCAGCAGAATTGTATTCAGTCATAATTTGTAGCCTCATGGCCTGGTATATACATCCCTCTTTATTACCATCAAGCCAGGGGATAAACCCTAGTTCAATGAAGAGTACAGGAGGGCATCCCAGGAGCAGCACCAGACATATCCAAAGATGAGATGCCAACTTGATGAAACTGCAATACAGGATAATATGCATGTTAAATAGTGGAAACTGATTGCGATGGACAGAGCAAAGCCATCCCACAGCCAAAGCTCTGCAGTTCTCTCACACTCCATCGTGAATGGTGGTGGACAATTAAATAACTAACTGGAGGAGGCTCCACAAGCATCCCCATCCTCAATAATGGGGAAGCCCAGCACATCAGTGCAAAAGGCAAGGCTCGAAGCATTTGCAACTATTTTCAGCTGGAAGTGCCAAGTGAATAATCCATCTTTGCCTCCTCCTGAGGTCCCCAGCATCACAGATTACAGTCTTTAGCCAGTGCGATTCACTCGATGAGATATCAAGAAATGGCTGAAGGCACTGGATACAACCAAGGCTATGGGCTCTGACATCATCATAGCTGTAGTACTGAAGACTTGTGCTCCAGAACTAGCTGCCTCCTGAGCCAAGGCATTCCTAAACAGCTGCAATATTGGGATCTACCCAACAATGTGGAAAACTCCCCATGTATGTCCTGACCACAAAAAAGGACACATCCAATCCAGTCAATTACTACCTCTTCAGTCTACTCTTAATCATAAGCAAAGTGATGGAAGGTGTTGTTGACAGTACAATTAAACAGCACTTACTCAGCAATGATATGTTCACCAGTCCTCAGTTTGTGTTCCTCCAGGGACACTCGGCTGCATGTTTCATTAAAGACTTAGTCCAAGTGTGAACAAAAGAGCTGAATTCAGGAGTTGGTGTAAGAGTGACTGCCCTTGACATCATCAAGGCAACATTTGATTGTGTGCAGCATCAAGGAGCCCTAGATAAATTGAAATGGGAATGGGGGAAAACGATTCCATATGCAGCAAGACTGGGATAATGTTTTGGCTTGGGCTGATAAAATGGCAGCCAAGATTTTGTACCACAGAAGTGACAAGCAATGACCATCCCCAACAGGAACAAATCTAACCACCTCCCCATGCCATTCAACAGCATTACCATTGCTGAATCTTCCATCATCAGCAACTGGGCTTACTATTGACCAGAAACTTAACTGGGCCAGCCATATAAATACTGTGAATGCAAGAGCAGATTAGAGGCTGGAATTCTGCAGCGTGTAACTCACCTTCTGACTTCCCAGGTCCTGTTTGCTATCAACAATGTACGTCAGGGGTGTGATGGAATACCCTCCACTTGACTGGATGAGTGCTCCACCTACGACACTCGAGAAGCTTGTCACCATTCAGGATCATGATCGGCACCCGAACGATCACCTTAAACATTCATCCCTCCACTGTCGGCACATGGTGGCAGCAGTGCCTACCATTTACAAGATGTACTGCAGCAACTCGCCAATCCTCCTTCAAAAGCACCTTCCAAACCATGACCTCTACCAGCCAGAACAAGGGCAACAGACACATGGAAACACCAGCAAGTTTCTCCCAAATCATACACCATGCCAACTTGGAACTACATTGCTCTTCCTTCCCCATTGTTGGATCAAAAACCTGGAGCTCCCTTCCCAACAGCACTGTCAGTTTGCCTTAACCAGATGATTGCAGCGTTCAAGAAATCTCATGTAACCACTTTCTCAAGAGCAGTGAGGAATAGCTGGAATGCTGTTCTTGCCGGCAACGATTATCCTTTGAATGAATAAAAGAAATACACAAATTATTAAAAATCGCAATGTAGGTCAATATTGTCATAATAAAAACATACCAGGCAATAGAATTTATTTTTAGAGGGATAAAAATGAAAAGTAGAGAAGTTATGCTGAACTTGTATCGCTCCTTGCTTGATATAGTTATGGAAAAGGACAAAGATTTACTCTTGGTCTAAGTTTTAAATTGGGGAAAATCTAATTTTACAAAGAATCATTGAACATTTGTAATACAAAAGGAGACCCTTCAGCCCACTGTGTTCATGTCAGTCGATGAAGAGCTGCTAAGCCCAATCCCACCTTCCTGCACTAAGTCATAGTCCTGCAGTTCATAGCTCTTCATGTTGCCTCTGCTATTTTTACCAATCACTTTAAGTCAGTGTCCTCTGGTTCTCGACCCTTCCTACCATGGGACTCTGTCCAAATCCCTCATGATATTGAATAAGTGTATCAAATCTCCTCTCTTCCTATCTTGAAGGAGAACAACCCCAGCTTCTCCAAAACAAAAACAGAATTACCTGGAAAAACTCAGCAGGTCTGGCAGCATCGACGGAGAAGAAAAGAGTTGACGTTTCGAGTCCTCATGACCCTTCAACAGAACTGCCAGGGTCATGAGGACTCGAAACGTCAACTCTTTTCTTCTCCACCGATGCTGCCAGACCTGCTGAGTTTTTCCAGGTAATTTTGTTTTTGTTTTGGATTTCCAGCATTCGCGGTTTTTTGTTTTTATCCCAGCTTCTCCAATCTATCTACATAACTGAAGAGTCTTATCCCAGGGTTCACTCTCATGAATCTTTTCTGTACTCTCTCTAATGCCTTCACATTCTTCCAAAAGTGGACACAATACTCCAGTTGAAGAAGAATAAGTGCTTTATAAATGTTCACCATCACTTCCTTGCTTTTGTCCTCTATGCCTCTATTTATAAAGCCCAGAATCCTGCATGTCGTCTTAACTACTTTCTCACCCTGTCCTGCCATATTCAATGACATGGACACATACACCCTCAGGTCCCTCTACTCTTGCAACCCATTTAGAAATATATCCTTTATTTCATATTGTCTTTCCTTATTCTTGCTACAAAAACTTGTTACTTTGCACTTCTCTGCATTAAATTTTGCCACATTTCCATCCATTCCACCAGCTTGTACATGCTATCACTATGTCTATCACTACGGTCCTCACAGTTCACAGAACTTTCAAGTTTTGTGTCATAGTCAAATTTTGAAGTTGTGTCATATACAACTGCATCTAGATGATTAATATAGATCAAGAAAAGCAGTGGCTCTAATACAGAATCCTGAGAACCCCTTTTGTTATGATTGCAGCTGATGTTACTATTGGACAAGCCAAATCCCAGGGTAGAGCCCAGCTTGATAGATCCTAACTTTTATTTTTTGTTTAAAAACATGGAGGGTGACTATTGAACAGTCACAGGAGTCAGCTGATGAACTTTTAACAAAAGAATAAAACATATATTAAACAAGGAAAGATGAACTATATTGCAATACTCCTTCACTCACAACTACACCCTTGCAGATATATTCAGATTTGTAAGGATAACACAAGACACAAAAGCTATCTTATACTCTAATGTTTACAATAAGTACACCATCCCTGTAAACCAATAGGTGACCTGTGGTCAGGCACACCACACTCTGGAACCAAGTGACTGATGCCACCCCAAACAGATGCTATGGATATCTCAACACCCCATAGACGTTTGTCACACCGTGAACCAACCAGCCTCATTGAGCTCCAACTTTCACATGAGCATTTCCAAACTCCAGTGCCAAAGAACCCACTTTGGAATCTTCTCCCAAATGACGCTTTTTCTCAGACACTTTCCATCAGGGTCTGCCTCCGGAGTTTTGACCTCTCCTTCTGATGTTCCTCCCCTTTGGATCGCCACGTGCATTTAAACTTTGCCTTCCACTCACTCTTGCTCAAATTCTCAGCCATGCCAACAAGACACCACTGCTTCATATGCCCCTATTAAAGATTTACAGATCTTCGACTGTCTCCTTGCATCTTCTGGTTTCTCATAAACCTATTTTGCTTTAAGCCTGTGTGCTGCAGCTTTCTCCCTTTAAGCTTGGAGCCTTTCTCTACTCCTTACTCTTAACTTCACTTAACAGGCTCTTTGTGGATTCTTGCCTTTGACTTAACTTAAAGGACTTCTCGGGCCTTTCTCTTCTTTCCTTTAGCACCTATTCCCTGCAGTTCCCCCTACCAGTAGACTGCTGATGACTTGGTATCTCCTTTGAGCTCCAGAACTCACTTGACATTCACTGTTACTTTAACTTTAGAGCAACTCATCTAAGATTCTTAGACTTATTTTCCTCAGCAGTTTGATAGTATGCCAGCTAGAGAGAGACTTAAACTGCTTTCTTCACGTTCAAGCAGGATGACCAACTGAGCTCAAATTGCTTTCGATTTCTTTGTCTGTGTGGGACCTCTCTCTCAACCCCCATGGCAATAGCGCAGTTTTTTCCACCTTGTTTGTTTTAACTCCCCTTCAAGAGTCAAACCTCATTAAAATGCAGTCATCTTTTAAAGCTTTTTTTAAATGAATTCACGAGATGTGGGCTTCGCTGGCTGGTCCAATCACTCATTGCCCATCCCTAGTTGCCCTTGAGAAGGTGGTGGTGAGCTGCCTTCCTGAACCTCTGCAGTCCATGTGTTGTGGGTATAGCCACAGTGCTGTTAGAAAGGGAGCTACCGTGCGACGATGATGGAGGGAGTGAGTGTTTGTGGATATGGTGCCAATCAAGTGGGTTGTTTTATCCTGGATGGTTTCAAGCTTCTTGAGTGTTGTGGGAGCTGCCCTCATCCAGGCAAGTGGGGAGTATTCCATGACGCTCCTGACTTGTACCTTTGTCGATGGTGGACAGACTTTGGGGAGTCAGGAGGTGAGTTTATTGACACAGGATTCCTAGCCTCTGACCTGCTTTTGTAGCCACAGCATCTATATAGCTAGTCCATTTCAGTTTCTGGTCAATGGCGACCCCCCAGGGTGTTGATAGTGGAGGATTCAGTGTTGATATGCCATTAAATGTCAAGGGGCGATGGTTAGTTTCTCGTTTGTTGGAGATGGTCATTGCCCGGCACTTGTGTGGCATGAATGTTACTTGTCACTTGTCAGCCCAAGCCTGGATATTGTCCAGGTCTTCCTGCATTTGGACATGGAGTGCTTCTGTATCTGAGGAGTTGTGAATGGTGCTGATCATTGTGCAATCATTAGCGAACATCCCTACTTCTGACCCTATGATGGAAGGAAGGTCATTGATGAAGCAGCTGAAGATGGTTGGGCCAAAAGTGAGGAACACCTGCAGCGATATCCTGGAACTGAGATAATTGACTTCCAACAACCACAACCACCTTCCTTTGTGCTAGGTATGACTCCAACCAGCGGAGAGTTTTCCCCCAATTCCCATTGACTCCAGTTTTGCCAGAGCTCTTGGCGCCACACTCGGTTAAATGCAGCCTTGATGTCAAGGGCAGTCACTCTCACCTCACCTTGGGAATTCAGCTCTTTTGTCCATGTTTGAACCAAGGCTGTAATGAGGTCAAGACCTTAGTGACCCTGGCGGAACCCAAATTGGGCATCAGTGAGCAGTTTATTGCAAAGCAAGTGCCGCTTGGTAGCACTGTTGATGACCCCTTCCATTACTTTACTGATGATGGAGAGTAAACTAATGGGGTGGTATTTGGCCTAGTTGGATTTGTCTGCTTTCTGTATACAAGACATACCTGGGCAATTTTCCACACATCAGGGTAGGAGCCAGTGTTGTAGCTGTACTGAAACAGCTTGGCTAGGGGCGGGGCAAGTTCTGGAGCACGTCTCCAGTACTATTGCTGGAATACTGTCAGGGCCCATAGCCTTTGCACTATCCAGTGCCTTCAGCTGTTTCTTGATAGCATGTGGAGTGAATTGAATTGGTTGACGACTGGCATCTGTGATGCTGGGGACCTCTGGAGGAGGCCGAGATAGATGATTCACTTGGCACTTCCAGCTGAAAATAGTTGCAAATGCTTTGAGCCTTGTCTTGCACGGATGTGCTGGACTCCTCCATCATTTAGGATGGGAATATTTGTGGACCCTCCTCCTCCAGTGAGAAGTTTAATTGTACACCACATTTCAAGACTGGATGTGGCAGGACTGCAGAGCTTAGATCTGATCTGTTGGTTGTGGGATTGCTTAGCTCTGTCTATCACTTGCTTCGTTTGCTGTTTGGCATGCAAGTAGTCCTGTGTTGTAGCTTTGCCATGTTGACACCTTGTTTTTAGTCTTGTCTGGTTTTGCTCCTTGCATGCCCTCCTCCACTCTTCTTTGAGCCAGGGTTGATCCCCTAGCTTGATGGTAATGGTAGAGTCGGGGAAATGCTGGGCCATGAGGTTACAGATTGTGTTCGAGTACAATTCTGCTTCTGCTGATGGCCCATATTGCCTCATGGGTGCCTAGTCTTGAGTTGATAGTTATGTCGTAATCTATCCCATTTAGTAGGCGGTCACACCACACGTGGAGGCTATCCTCGTTTTGAAGGCGGGACTTCGTCTCCACAGTGACTATGTAGTGTCACTCCTACCAATACTGTCATGGACAGATGCATCTGTGGCAGGCAAGTTGGTGAGGATGAGGTCAAGTATGTTTCTCCTTCTTGTAGGTTCCCTCACTATCTGCCACAGACCCAGTCCAGCAGCTATGACCTCGGCCAGCTCGGTTTGTTATGGTGCTACCGAACCACTCTTGGTGATGGACATTGAAGTCTCCCACCCAGAGTACGTTCTGCGTCCTTGCCACCCTCAGTGCTTTCCACCAAGTGGTGTTCAACAGGAGCACTGATTCATCAGCGGCACTGGGGAGTAGCAGTATCTGGTAATCAGCAGGTGGCTTCCTTGCCCATGTTTGACCTGATGCCATGAGACTCCATGGGGTCTGGAATAGATGTTGAGGACTCCCAGAGCAACTCCGTCCTGACTGTATACCACTGAGTTGTAACATCAAGTTCTCTCTTTCTTAACACACATACAGAACCACTAATTAAATTTTAGCTTAAAGATATACCTTATTCTTAATACACACATACAACTTAGTTAAACTATTTCTAGTTCCTAACATTTTACAGACCTTTCTCCAGTCCAGAATAACAACCATTCACCACTACTCTGTTTCATGCTGCCACTGGCCTTTTGATTCCATGGGCTTTAACTTTGCTCACAAGAAGTCTGTTATGTGGCACTTTATCAAACAGCTTTTGGAAGTCTATGTACACCATCAACCACATTACCCACATCAACTCTCTCTGTTTCTTCATTGAAAAACTCAGTCAAGTTAGTTAAACTTGATATGCCCTTAATAAATCTGTGCTGGTTTCCCTTAAGTAATCCACACTTGTCCAAGTGACTTGGGCTAACAAGCACCAAGTAACATTCGTGCCACACAAATGCTAGCCAACGACCATCTCCAACATGAGAGAATCTAACCATTGTTCCATGACACTCAATGGCATTACTATCGCTGAATCACCCACTATCAAAATCCTGGGGGTTTTCATTGACCAGAAACTGAACTGGACTAACCATATAAATACTGTGGCTACAAGAGGAGGTCAGAGGCTTGGAAACCTGCAGCGAGTAACTCACCACCTGACTCCCCAAAGCCTGACCACCATCCACAAGGCACAAGTCAGGAGTGTGATGGAATACTCTCCCCTTGCCTGGGTGAGTGTAGCCCTTACAACACTCAAGTAGCTTGACACTATTCAGGACAAAGCAGCCCACTTGATTGACATCCCATCCACAAATATTCATTCTCTCCACCACCCCGACATACCTAGCAGCAGTGTGTACCATCTACAAGATGCACTTTGCAAACTCACCATGGCTCTTTAGACAGCCCCTTCCAAACCCATGACCTCTCCCACCTAGAAGGACAAGGGCAGCAGACACATGGGAGCACCATCCCCTGACAATTCCCCTCCAACCCACTCACTATTCTGACTTGGAAATATATTGCCACTCCTTCACTGTCACCGGGTCAAAATCCTGGAACTCCCTTCCTAATAGCACTATGGGTGTACCCACATCACATGGACTACAGGGGTTCAAGAAGGCAGCTCATCACCACCTTCTCAGGGGCAAGTAGGGATGGGCAATAAATGCTGGCCGAGCCAGCAACGCGCCCACCACCCAGATTAAACTGACCAATCTGTAGTTGCTGGGTTTATCCTTACACACTTTTTTGAACAAGGATGTAACGTGGGGAGGTGGTGGCCTAGTGGTATTGTCACTGGGCTAATAACCCAGAGATCCAGGGTAATGCTCTGGGCACTGTGGTCCCAATCCCACCACGGCAGATGGTGAAATTTGAATTCGGTTATTGGAATTAAAAGTCTAATGATGACCACAAAACCATTGTTCACTAATGTCATTCAAGGAAGGAAATCTGCCATGAAACCATTATTCACTAATGTCCTTTAGAGAAGGAAGTCTGCCATCCTTACCTGGTCTGGCCTACATGTGACTCCAGACCCACAGCAATATGGTTGACTCTCAAATGCCCTCTGAAATGGCCTAACAAGCCACTCAGTTCTCAAGGGCAATTGGGGACGGGCAATAAATGCTGGCCTAACCAGTGACACCCACATTCCACTGAATAAAGAAAAATATCTGCAATTTTCTAGTCCTGGCACCTCTCGCTATCTAACGAGAATTGGAAAATTACTTCCTCTGCATCTCGGATGCACCTGTTCAGGTCCTGGTGACTTATCAACTTTAAGTACCAGTAACCTTTATCGGTTTTTATCCCTTCCAGTGACTCAATTAACCCCTGTTTCACTATGACTTGGACAACATCTTCTGCCTTGATAAAGACAGATGCAAAGTACTCATTTAGTACCTCAGGCATGCCCTCTGCCTCCATGTGTGGATCCCTTTTTTGGTCCTTAATTGGCCCTAGCCTTTTTACCACCTTTAGGATTTTCTTTTACGTTGGCTGCCAGCCTATTCTCATACTGTGTCTTTGCTTCTCCTGTTTCTTTTTTCACTTCCCCTCTGAACTTGAGGTGTTTAAGATGATCAAGAACTCAACAGAGCAGGCACCAGAACAACCTCCCTTGCTTGGCTCTCACTTATATTGTGAACCTGATATCTCTCATATATGCGCCTGCTTTTCTTGCTTCACCTTACCCTCTAACACCAGGGAGCTCTAGCTTTGTTTGCCATACCTTTACCCCCCATTTAGGAATGTACCTCTTCTGTACCCAAACTATCTCCCTTTTAAAGGCAGGCCATTGTTCAGGTACAAGTATTGTTTGCCAGTTTATCTGGGCAAGATCCTTTTTCACCCTCTTGAAATTGACCACCTCCTTGCCCCCACCCTCAGTTATTTACTTTTACTCTGGATTGCACCTTGCCCTTTTCCATAGCTAACCTAAACCTTTTGACAATTTGATCTCTGTCCCCTAAATGCTCTCCAACTGACATTTGATCCATGGGTCTTTCCTCATTCCCCAGGACCAGATCCAGCAATGCCTCCTCCTTATTTGGGAGTATTATGTTTAGTTTGAGTTTTTCTTTTAAGAAAGCCACAAACTATTCCTGAGATGTGATTTGGCAAAAGTGAACTGGAAACAGCTAGTTGGCGGTGAATGAGTGTCAGAGCCTTGGGAGGCATCAAGGAGGAAATAGGGTTCAGAACAAAGATGATCCTGCAAAGAAAAAGAGTTGAACTCCCAAATGTCGACAGATAAGGCAAAAGAGTGCACAGTGAATGGTAAGATTTTGAGATGTGCAGAGGAACAGAGAGAGCTTGGAATTCATGTGCACAGATGCCTGAAGGTAGCAGGGCAGGTAAATAAGAAGGCATTTGGGATACTTGGCTTACTGAGGCTTGGAATATAAGAGCAAGGATGTTATACTAGAACTATATAAGACACTAGTTAGGATACAGCTAGAATGTGGCATACAGTTTGGGTCAACACATTTCAGGGAGGATGTGATAGCACTAAAGAGGAGGAGATTGATGAGGATCAGTCTTCCTCTCACAGCTTCCAACCTGATAGTCTCCCAACCTCGGACGGCTCGCTTCTACCTCCTACCCAAAATCCACAAACAGGACTGTCCCGGCAGACCGATCGTGTCAGCTTGTTCCTGCCCCATGGAACTCATTTCTTGCTATCTTGACTCCATTCTCTCTCCCCTTGTCCAGTCTCTTCCCACCTACATCGTGATTCCTCTGACACCCTGCATCATATCAACAATTTCCAGTTCCCTGGCCCTGATCGCCTCCTCTTCACCATGGAGGTCCAATCCATCCACACCTCCATCCCCCACCGGGATGGTCTGATGGCTCTCCGCTTCTTCCTCGAACAGAGGCCTGAACAATCCCCATCCACCACTACTCTCTTCCGTCTGGCTGAACTTGTTCTCACGCTGAACAATTTCTCCTTCAACTCCTCTCACTTCCTCCAAATAAAAGGTGTGGCTATGGGTACCCGCATGGGCCCCAGCTATGCCTATCTCTTTATGGGGTATGTGGAACATTCCTTGTTCCAGTCCTACTCCGGCCCCCTTCCACAACTCTTTCTCTGGTACATCGATGATTACTTCGGTGCTGCTTCATGCTCTCGTCGGGACCTGGAAAAATTTACTAATTTTGCTTCCAATTTCCACCCCTCTATCGTTTTCACATGGTCCATCTCTGACACTTTCCTTCCCTTCCTTGACCTCTGTCTCAATTTCTGGTGATAGACTGTCCACCAATATCCATTACAAGCCTACTGACTCCCGCAGCTACCTCGACTACAGCTCCTCACACCCCATTACCTGTAAGGACTCCATCCCATTCCCTCAGTTCCTTCGCCTCCGTCGCATCTGTTCTAGTGATGCCATTTTAAAAACAGTTCCTCTGACATGTCCTCCTTCTTCCTTAACCGAGGTTTTCCACCCACGGTGGTTGACAGGGCCCTTAACCGTGTCTGGCCCATCTCCCGCGCATCTGCCCTCACGCCTTCTCCTCCCTCCCAGAAACATGATAGGGTCCCCCTTGTCCTCACTTATCACCCTACCAGCCTCCGCATTCAAAGGATCATTTTCTGTCAACTCCAGCTTGATGCCACCACCAAACACATCTTCCCTTCACACGCACACACACACACACACCCCTCCCCCGGCGGCGTTCCGCAGGGATCGTTCCCTCCATGATACCCTGCTGGTTAATCCTCCATCGCCCCCTACACCTCAACCCCCTCCCACGGCACCTTCCCATGCAACCGCAGAAGATGCAACACCTGCCCCTTCACTTCCTCTCTCCTCACCGTCCAAGGACCCAACACTCATTTCAAGTGAAGCAACATCTCACTTGCACTTCCCTCAACTTAGTCTACTGCATTCGTTGCTCCCAATGCGCTTTCCTCTACATTGGAGAGACCAAAGGCTGGGTAACCGCTTTGCAGTACTCCTTCGGTCTGTCTGCAAGTGTTACCCAGACCTCCCTGTCGCTTGCCATTTCAACACTCCACCCTGCTCTCATGCCCACATGTCCGTCCTTGGCTTGCTGCATTGTTCCAGTGAAACTCAATGCAAACTGGAATAACAGCACCTCATCTTCCGACTAGGCACTTTACAGCCTTCCAGACTAAATATTGAGTTCAACAACTTTAAATCATGAACTCTCTCCTTTATCCCCACCCCCTTTCCGATTTTCCCCCTCTTTTTGTTTATTCCAATAACTTATATAGATTTTTCTTTTCCCACCTATTTCCATTATTTTTAAATGTATTTCCATCCATTGTTTTATTTCTACCTTTTAGCCTTTTTCGATTCCTTTCTCCCCACCTCACCCCCATTAGGGCTATCTGTACCTTGCTTGTCCTGCTTACTACCCTTAATTAGCACATTCCTTTAGATAATATCACCACCTTCAACACCTCTTTGTCCTTTTGTCTGTGACATCTTTTGGTTATCTCCACCTATCACTGGCCCTCTACCTAGCTCTTCTTGTCCCAAATCCCCCACCCCCCCCAACCCCTTAAACCTGCTTATATTTCACCCCTTCTCTATTTTTAATTAGTTCTGTTGAAGAGTCATGCGGACTCGAAATATCAACTGTGCTTCTCTCCACCGATGCTGCCAGACCTGCTGAGTTTTTCCAGGTATTTTTGTTTTTGTTTTTGTTTTGAATTTCCAGCATCCGCAGTTCTTTGCTTTTATATTATTATTGATGACGATCATGTCAGGAATGGTGAATTCTGGCAAAGAGGAATTTTTGGGCAGGCTGTAGTTTATTGTTATGAACAAAGGAAGCTGAAGGGAGATTTAATTGAGATGTAGAAAATTATGAAGACTCGAAATAGAGTGGATAAGAAAGACCTATTTCCCTTAGCAGAGTTCAATAACCAGGGGGCAGAGATTTAAAGTATTTCGCAGCAGATTAAAGGAACATTGAGAAATCTTTTCATCCAGAGGGGTGCGGAGTCTGGAACCCATTGCCTGAAAAGGGTTTTGGCGGAAACCCTCATTGCATTTTTAAAAAATCAGGATATGTACTTTGTTACAATCTTTGGCCAGACCCCAGGATGTGGGGGGAGATCCAATTAGGGACCAATAACGTTTTGTTTAAAGTAGTTAAAGGTTGAGATTCTTTTGGAATAAGGCCACAAGATTCCACGGGTTTTGAACAAACAAAAACAAAATTTACTATACAAGTTCAGAAAGATAAAACAATGTACAGTATGTATCCTATGCTCTAACATTCAGGGTAAGTATGAGGTACAGGTGAATTAACAAGCAAATTGTGGTTGAACACACCATACAATAGAGTAAATGACAAGATGCAACCAAAAACAGGTTCTGTGGATTTCTCAAGAAATCACCCAGATGTTAGCCCCACTGTAAGTCAACAATCTCACTGAAACTTCGTCTTTCTCACGTGGGTTTCCTGTCTCAACCTTTGAAGACCCTGCCTTGGAACTCTCTGCAACCATCTCTTCCACTTGGATGGCTTTAACAACCCACCTTGCAGGGTTTTGATCTCGCCTTGTAGGATTCCTTCTCCCTGGATTCCTGAGCGACTCAACATTAGTTCACAAGCACTCTTTCAGACCTATAGTCGTGCCAAGCGGAACACCGCTGCTCCAAAGGAATACATCTGCCCCAGTGATCCACAGTATGGAGTCAGTCTGCTAACTACAGCTCTTTCTTTAATTTGGAACCCATTTCTTTGCTCCTTTCTTTCAACTTACTTAACAGGACCTATTCCTTTTCTTGTATTTGTGACACTTCTTGGCTGGTGGACTACCTCAAACTGACTGACTGAAGAGTTGTTTACTGAACAAAAACGAAAATACCTGGAAAAACTCAGCAGGTCTGGCAGCATCTGCGGAGAGGAGCACAGTTAACGTTTCGAGTCCGAATGACCCTTCAGCAGAACTAAGTAAAAATAAATGAAAGGTCATTCGGACTCGAAATGTTAACTGTGCTCCTCTCCACAGATGCTGCCAGACCTGCTGAGTTTTTCCAGGTATTTTTGTTTTTGTTTTGGATTTCCAGCATCCGCAGTTTTTTACTTTTGTCTTAGTTGTTCATTGACCTTTGAACTGATCAAAATACTCCCAAATGTCCCAACCTTATTACTCGGCAGGAACCACTGTAACAGCATTGGAATGTCCTGTACCTTAAAAGTTACAATGTCCATAGACTGTGAATGTAACATAGCACACACAGACATAAGGAATTGAATTTGTAGCAATTTGATGAAGTTCATGATGGCCTGCCTGTTTACCTTGACCCACACTTGATGTGGAGTGGCACCCCTCAATCTATATAACCAGCTGTGTCTCCCAAATGGAGAGAATGCTTATGTTCATTCATGGTCAATGGCTAATTAGCAACCTATAGGGCTCTGGACCAAAAGCTCGAAAGGGGAATGAGGTGAGATAGTTCTTTTTTGGCCAATGCAGATATGATGGGCTGAATGCCCCCCTGTGTTATAACTCTTCTATGTTTATGACCTTGGTTAGACCACACTTGGGGTACTGTGAAGAGTTCTGGTTACCATATTATTTAAAGAATACAGAGGCACTGGTGAGGGTGCAAAAAAAGCTGAGGTTATATCTATCAGGATCGGATAAACTAATTGGGTATCTGTTCTCTTGAAAGGAGAAAGGCGAGAGGTGACCTGTTAGAGATTTTTGAAATGGTGAAGGGTTTTGATAATAGTAAAGATAGTTTTTCTACTTATGGACAAGAGCAAAACTAGAGGCTATCAAATAAAGATAGTCACCAAAAAATCAAATTAAGGAATTCAGAAGAAACTTTTCTTTCCTTAGAAAGTGGTGAGAATTTGTAATTTGCTACCACATGGATTAGTTGAGGTGAATAATATATAGGTGTATTTATGAGGAAGCTAGGTAAGCATATGAGGGAAAAGGGAATAGTTAAACTAATAGAAGAGGAAACAAAAGAAGGAGACTCGAGTGGAACATAAACATCGCCTGGAGTGATTGGGCCGAATGGGCTGTTTCTGTGCTGCTTATTCTTTGTTCTGTCAAATTCCTCATCCAACTTTAACACAGCTTTCTAAATTACTTGTTTGCCTTTTAATGGCTGATGCGCCAAATGCCAGACCATGATATTTTATCCAGAGGACATTACAATTTAGAGGTTTAATTAATGTGTTGTAAATTCCCTACTGCTTTTGTTTTTATATTGAATTCCTGAATGAATTATTAATTTAATAGGTTTTTTGCTAAACCAAGAATTGTAAATTGAATTAGACTTTCCTAGAAGCAAGTTGTCAATGGAATTAGTATTTGTTCTGATGGATTAAGGACAGGTATGTAACACATTATTAACTTAGAGCTCTTGATCTTTTTTGTTAAGGAAATCTCATTTTGGCATGTATGTGTGCAAAGGTAGGTTTGTAGTGAGAGCAGGCACTGTAATGGGCAGTAGCAGAGAAGGAACTTGAAATTATATGGTGCCTTTCATGACCTCAGATGACCCAAAGTACATGATAATTAATGAATTACTTTTGAAATGCAGTCACTTGTTATGTTGGCAAAATCAGCAGTCAGTTTGCATAAAGGAAAATCTCATAAAATCAAATGAATGAATAGCCAATTAATTTGTTTTTGCCGGTTGGGATTCAGGGAGGAATCTTGCCCAAGTCGTCTTCCTCTTTGAATCATGTCACTGGACAGTTAAGCTGATGTCTTATTGAAATTTGGGGACTCTGAATGCAGCACTCCTTCAGCACTACACTGAAGGGCTAGCCTAGGTTTTGTGCTCTAATCCTGAAGTTGGTCTTCAGATGTATATGAAGAACTGACTTGAAATTGAAAGGAGGGAACATTTCCAGGATTTCCCTAGCATTCTTCCTTTTCAATAACATAGTTAACGTGTGAAACCCAAGAAATGAATCGCCTTCAAACCTAACTGGTTAGCTGTTTTTTAATTCATCATGGGATTTGTATGTCGCTGGCTAGGCCAGCATTTATTGCTCATCCCTAATTGCCCTTGAGAAGGTGCTGGTGAGCTGCCTTCTTGAACCACTGCAGTCCATATGGTGTAGGTACACCCACAGTGCTGTTAGGGAGGAAGTTCCAAGATTTTACTGCTCCCTGGCTCTGGTCACTTCATACAAATGCTAACACAATAAACATAGAGGTGGGAGAAGGCTACAAGCAATTCAGTTCCTTGGTGATAACATTAAATAATTGTCAAGCTTATTGTTTTCATTACATTTCCTTTTTCAGAATAATTTGTAGTTAGCTGAAATACTACATTATGTCAGAGCCAGGTGAAAGTATCAGTTGTGGCTCATGTCTTGTTAGTGCTCGCATCTATGAGGTAAAATGTTGTGGGTTCAAGTCGCACTCAAGGACTTGAGTACAAAAATCAAAGGTGACACTCCAATGCGGTATTGAGGGAGTATCGCACTGTTGAAGGTGTTGGCTTTCGGATGAGATACTAAACCATTTGCCCTCCCAGCTTGACATTGAAATTACACCGTGAGATCTTCTAAGAAACGTAGGGGAATTATTCTTGGTATCTTGGTCAATATTTACCCCTCAATCAGCATCCCAAAAACAGATTATCTGGTCATTATCACATTGCAGTTTGTGGGAGCTTGCTGTGTACAAATTGGCTGCCCCATTTCTTACTTTTGAAGTGTAGTCACTATTGTAATGTATTTTGTTGGCTGTAAAGAGATTGAGGATGACCAGTGGTCATGAACAGCACTAGATAAATGAAAGTCTACTTTTTTAAAAAGAAGAGCAAGAAAAATGAGGGTTGTGTGGGCCTAATGCGTTTTAGGTTGGAAAAATCAATTGTGGTGGGGGACTTGGCAACACAGTGAGTTAGTACCCTTTTCTTTTGTCTCATATAACCTTTGATACAGAATTACTCCCATTAGAAGGGTTCTCAATGCTGCTGTTTGCCCTTTTTATATAGTGGGAAATTTAGCAACAGTGGATAACTGCATCTACAAATTTGGTATTTTCAGTTCTGCTACTGTGCCTGGCACAAGGAAGCAGTGATAACAGCAAATGTAAGCGTGAACTCATCTGTCAGTCTACCTACCAGCTTTCGGAGTGGGAGCTCTCTCACATCGGAACAGCAAGAAGCGATTTAGTTAACAGGACCAAACTGTATCTTGACTTAAGTTATCTGCTTTGATATTGTAACAAAATAACTTGATATAGATGGGGCAGCAGTGTAAATGGAAGTCTAAAATTGTAAAGAGATATTAAAAGATTAAATTAGTGGGCTTAACTCTGGCGAATGGATGGGGAGGGGTATTCACCATTGACCTGAAGCTGAACTGGATCAGTCATATAAATACTGTGGCGACAAGAGCAGGTCAGAGGTTGGGGATTCTGCGGCAAATAGCTCACCTCCTGACTCCCCAAAGCCTGTCCACAATCTATAAGGCACAAACCGGGTGTCTGATGGAAACCCCTGACTAGCTTGGATGAGTGCAGCTCCAAAGACAATCAAGAAACTCAATACCACTGACGACAAAGCAGCATGCTTGATTGGCACCCCATCTACGACCTTAAACAGTCAGTCCTTCTACCACCAGCACAACAAAGCCACAGCATGTGTAATTTATAAGATATACTTCAGCAACTTGCCAAGGCTTCTTTCACAGCGCCATCAAAATCCAAGATCTCAACTGCCCAAAAGATTGAGGGCAGCAGATGTGTGGCAGCCATCTGCAACCTCCCCTCCAAAACACACAGCATCCTTACTTGGAAATATATAACCTTCCTTCACTGTCATTGGGTCAAAACCCTGGACCTCCCTACCTAAAAACAATCTGGGTATACCTACTCCAGACAGACTGCAGCAATTCAAGAAGAGAGCTCACTGTTATCTTCTCAAGGGCAATTAGGTTTGGGTAATGATGCTATCCTTGTGATGCCCACATCACATGAACAATTTTAAAAAAGTTTCTGTTTGGCATTTCCCAGTTTTTGGGCTCATGATACGTGAGTGTTGGCATTGATGCTTTAAAGGTGCAATGACACATTGTTTTAAAAGTATTCACCTGGCATGTTTAGCTAATTTTATTCAGTTTATCTTGTAAGCTCTCTGCATTGGAATATAATTGTGATGGAAATTAACTACTGCCAATTGGTGATGCTGTTGTAACTGAGTAACGTTTGAATGTTTGTTTAGTACTGAAGTGCCAGGAAGCTTCTGGCGATCGGCTTGCATGGCTGATGACTCTTCTAAGTAAAATCTTGATAATTGCACACTGCATACATGATTGTCTGGACAAGTATATCTCCTGACATCAGAAGCTAAATACAGTATCACCATGTTGATAATGTGATGTTGTTTCTGTGTTGATTGAAAGCCAATTTGAGGCATAAACCCCAACTTTTAGGGTTCCAGAATTATTTGTAGCAGAATCTCTAGAATGATTCTTAAAGGTACCAGAAAAATACATAAAGTATATGTTGGGAATTTTTATTATATTCTTGGAAAGTTTTGTTTTTGCCTTAGAATTTGGTTTCTTAGATTGACTGTATGGAATTTTTTGTTCAGAACAAGCTGTTGAGATATTTTGTTGTGATATTCCAGAGAAGGTCATAAGCGAGATCTTTTGTCAATTGTGTTTTTGATGAGCTGACAGGTTGATGAGGATAATGTGGTTGATGGTGCACGTAGACTTCCAAAGGTGTTTGATAAAGTGCCACATAACAGGCTTATCAATAAAGTTAAAGCCCATGGATTAAAGGGGCAGTGGCAGCATGGATACAAAGTTGGCTGAGTGACATGAAACAGTAGCTCAAGCAGCTGTTTTTCTGGAATGGCAGAAGATATGGGATGTTTTAATGGAGCTTGCAATGGCAGGAAACATGGTATATGGGGTGACTTAATTAGGCGGTTTGGAAAATTTTGATTTCTTAGTGGCGGGTTGAGATGCAAAGATAAAGTCAGCAGTGTGTTTGTGGCGTGTTGAGCAGAAGGGCAACCTCTGGCGAGTTCATATTTGTGATACATTTGCATGCCATGAATACTCTTTTAATCAAGTCCTATCCTTGAAATAAAGTTAATGACGCACGAGAATTTTGTGGCACCTGGTTCATGATCGTTTAAAGGTGGTGTGCACCCGTATGACTAAGGTAAGAAGTTCTTTGTGTTGAACTTTGGCACAAGGCGGTGGGTGTCGACAGGTTGGTGTTTGGGTGAGGTGGAGGGAAGGGGAGGGTGGACAGAGGTTGGTGTTCAGGTTCAGAGAGGTGCAGTGAGGGAAAGGACAGTTGACAAGAGGTTGGTGTTCAGGTGCAGGGAAGTATGGAGGGAAGGGAGAGAGACAGAGGTCGGTGTTTGTGAGATGATGGGCACTGATGTGCCAATGCATCCAGAGGGCAAGAACAAACTACCTCCAGATGTCAAAGAGGTGATGCCAGAGATATCTGAGGATATCCTGGGAAATGATCACCAAGATATGTTGGATTGTTCATCAAAACCTGCAGCTACCTGGATTTGATGGGAACCCCATGCCAGTGGCCCTCAAGGTTACAGCAGTGCTTAATTTCTATGCCAGCAGTGGCTTCCAGGGTGCAACGGGTGACACATGTGGGATCTCACAAGCTGCCATACATTGATGCATATAAAGGAGGTGACCAATACCCTATTTTGTTGTGCCAATGATTTTGTCCACTTCATCACCAGTGAAGACAGGCAGACGCTTTTGGTGTAATTGCTGGGTTTCCTTGAAAGCTGTCAATGACACTTTGCACTCGTGGTCATAAACGCTCCCTGGGAACATTTGTAAATCTTAAATAGTTTCACTCCATGAATGTATAATTGGTGCATGACCACAGGAGAATAATAATATGCGTCTCTACTCTTTTCCTAGGGAGCTGTAATGACGCATATATCTTGTGCAACTCAAGGCTCCCAGAACTTTTTCAAGCCCCAGCTTCAAAATGGATGATGGATGGATCTTCTGTGACGAGGGCAGTCCCCTGCGCGCGTGGCTGATGACGTCGATGAGGAATCCTGAGAGCGAGGTAGAGGAGCGCTACAATCAAGCTCATGTATCTACCAGAGCCATCATTGAGCACACCATCTTTACATCTGATGCTTTGACAGGCCCTGACAAATCTCAGGAAGTACAAGCGATTACAGAAAACAAATTATATTGTGTGTATTTTAACAAGTGAGACAGACGTGGAAAAATCAACGGTGTCATCTTAGTGCTCATACCTTTTCAATTTTCTTTTTTCTACCACTACTCTGGGTGCAACCCCAACATCACCAACTGAGGTGGAGGTAGTCTGCTCAATGTCATGCCCCATTGCTATGGATAATTGTGGCAGACGTCCTATGGAAGCCATCCATAGGACATCTATGAAGAGGGCTGCAACCTACTGGGGGTCACTTGCACTGTTGCAGGGATGCCCCCTCTGCCTCACATGCTGGAGCTGTTAGGGTCAGTGATGGAGGGGATGAGGAGATGCACTAACCCTGGGGGTGTACTGAGATGAAGACCTTGGGGCAGCTGGCACATGCTCCTCCTCTATCTGGGTGTGCGAAGACGCCACCCTCTCTCCCTGAGGGGAAGAGGCTCCTGGAGGGTGGTCCAAGGGTCTTGTTCCCCTCTTGCCTTGCCATTGCTGCTCTGGGCCCATGGCTAGAGCAGTGGAAAGTAGATCAGAGTGCATGTGGCTCGAATGCTCAACCTGGCTTTTGCCATCATCTCCATGGATCAAGCCGTGCTCTCAAATGCCTGAGAAATGGCAAATCTTATGGCTTACGCGGACTCCTCCATGTCTTGTGCAGAGCTCCCCACAATCCCTGGCATTTCTATGATATTCTCCTCTAGCCTATGCTGCATGTCCGGCAGGCTTCTTGTTGCCACAACCTGATGCCCGCCATCAGTGTGGGGCTCAGCAGGAGCCTGATCCCAAGCAGTCCTTGGATCATCCGTGGACACAACTGTTGCGACCTCCCACAGCTGTTTGGACCTGTCCGTAATGTACTCATCAGATTGTGCTATTGAATCTGTATGCGACCATTCTGCAAATCTTGTGAATGTAACAGTATTGGTGGAGATTGATGATGAGGCAGATGATATTGCATCCTCTTAGGGCACTGGCTTCTTTGTCCCGAGAAGTGGAGTCTTCAGGCTCCTGCCTTGGCTGCGGCTGGTTCTTGAATGGTGATGACTTGCAGTGGAGAACAAAAAGATTCACATTAAGAATCATCACAGTTTGAGGGCTTCACATTTCATCGCATCCATCCTATGTGCCCACATGCCACCACCAGGTTGCTTCTTTCTCCTTACTCCTGGCCAGCCTGGCTTTGCCATCTGCCACTGATTGTGCTCTGTCCTCACCAGCGATCTCCATCACCACCTCATTGGCTGCTGTCAGGCCTTAGGTCAGGAACAACTCCTGTGCATCTTCTCTCCCTGTCATTGTGGGTCTGCTTGCCCTGCATGATAAAGTGCAGAGTTAGTGACATGTCAGGTGGCTCCCAACCCCCTTGCCTGCATAAATCCCCATCTCACACAGCCTTGTCATTCACACACTGCATCCAAGCACACACAAAAGGCAAACTTTCACACGCTTTGATCTTAATTGCTTGTGGCACTAAGGCTCGTCACATTTTCACTCTTCTGGCACAGCTGTCCACTCACACGTATACATTATTGATGACCACAAGAGAAACTCCTGTTGAGATGCTACACTGTCACTTATCCTTGCGGATTGGAGCAGGCTGTTGACCCATTTCTTGTGCTGGACCCAAGTTCGGCACATGACCCCGTAGTTGCTCACCTCTTCTGACACATACGTCCAGGGCACTTTGCTCTGATAGGAGGGTCTTTTTATGCCATCTTCAGGATGAAGAACCTCCTGCCTTTCCCCAATGGCCTGGAGGAGAATGTGCAGGGAGGCATTGCTGAACAGTGGGGCTGGTCTGCTTCAGTGGTCAAACATTTCTTCAAATAATGTGGCGCTCAATCCGTGGAGCATCCTAGCAGTGATGCACGGCCTCCCTGTTTGAACATGAGGCTCTTTAATAGGCCCGTAGAAGCAGCTTGTCAGCTGACAGCGGGTTTCACCAATAGGAAACTTCCCTGTCACTAAGTCGCACATGTTTTTTATGCATGCTGCTGGCATTTAAAATTTTAATTATAATTGCAAGGGAAAAAGTAAAAATAAAGCGTAAGTGGCGAACAGTTCCGGTTATGACAAGTGGTTGAAAAAATCCCGGCCATATGGTGGGATTCCCCAGGGGTCGGTTTTAGGGCCACTTCTTGATTTATATTAATGACTTAGACTCGAGTGTTCGGGGCACAATTTAGAAATTTGCAGACGACACAAGTTTTATGAACTTCGAGGAGCATAGACAGGCTGGTGGAATGAGTGGACGTGTGGCAGATGAAATTTAATGCAGAGAATGTGAAATGATACATTTTTGTAACAAGAATGAGGAAAGGTAATATAAAATAAAGGGGACAATTCTGAAGGAGTTGCAGGAGTCAAGGGAACAGGAGGTATGTGGGCAGGGCAGGTTGAGAAAGTAGTTCATAAGCCACATCGGATTCTGGCTTTAATAATAGAGGCCTAGAGTACATAAGCAAGCAAAAGTTGCTCGATAGATCAGAACTTAAATACTGCGGCAACGAGACACATATTGCAGAGGCTTTTTGCCTTGCACTCATCAGGACAAATGCAAGAATGCTAAATTTCAAATGATCACAACAATTTCTTCCATGGGAGAAAACAGTGCTGATTGGCTAAGACATTGCCAAGGAGAAGCAGCAGGGAACTATAGGCTCCCTAAGCTTCCAGGTAATTCAAAAAAAGCACAAGGCTTAAACACGCTCCTTTTGTTCCTTGTATTTGCAGGGAGCTGATCCCTATGTATAAATGTATGTCGCTTCTAGCAAATGTGCCATGTTACGAGCTTGACTGATTAACAAATTGGTTGTTAGTGTAGCTATTAGCACACTCAGGACTGTTCAGCAAGTGTTGCACAATCATGGAATTAAATATAACAGCTTTTGGGTTTTGCTTGCCTGGATTGGTTGAGTACAGCCTTTTACGAGCACCCAAAGGAACATGCTGTTTGATTTGATCAGGCCTTTGTACCTGGCATCACACTGGCACTGAAATTCTTACACTAAGTTGCTCAATTGTGTTTTAGACAGAATGTCTTTCTGGACTGATGACAGCGTCCTGTTAGTGGAAGGTACCACTCGTGGGACAAACCCAGCAGAGGTGGCGGCACAGCGGTATACAGTCGGGATGGAGTTGCCTTGGAGACCTCAACATCAACTCCGGAGTCCATGAATTCCCATGGCATCAGGTTAAACATAGGCAATGAAACCACCTGCTGATTGCCACGGACCAACGCTAACCCCCTGCCTCCCCAGCGGCTGATGAATCATTGTTCCTCCATGTTGAGCACCACTCAGAGGAAGTACTAAGGGTGGCAAGGGCACAGAATATACTCTGGATGGGGGACTTTAATGTCCACCGCCAAGAGTGGCTTGGTAGCACCACTACTGACTGAGCTGACCGAGTCCTAAAGGACATATCTGCTGGATTGGGTTTGTGGCAGGTGGTGTGGGAACCAACAAGAGGGAAAAAAATATACTTGAACTCTTCCTCACCAACCTGTCTGATGCAGATTCACCTGTCCATGACCATATTGGTTGGAGTGTCCACTGCACAATCCTTATGGAGACGAAGTCCTGTCTTTCACATTGAGAGTACCCTCCATCGTGTTGTGTAGCACTACCACCGTGCTAAATGGAATAGATTTCGAACATTTCTAGCAACTGAAGCCTGTGCATCTATGAGGGGCAGTGGGCCATCAGCAGCATCAGAAATATACTCAACCACAATCTGTAATCTCATGGCCTGACATATACCCCATTCTACCACAACCACCAAACCAGGGGATCAACCATGTTTCAATGAAAAGGGCAGGAGGGCTTGCCAGGAGCAGCGACACGCATACCTAAAAATGAGGTGTCAACCTGGTGAAACTACAATACAGGACTGCTTGTGTGCCAAACAACATAAGCAGCAAGCGAAAGACAGAGCTAAGTGATTCCACAACCAACGGATCAGATCTAAGCTCTGCAGTCCTGCCAAATCCAGTCATGAATGGTGGTGGACAACTACAAAACTCGTTGAAGGAGGAGGCTCCACAAATATGTCTATCCTCAATGATGAGGAGCCCAGCACAGCAGTGCAAAGCATTAGACTGAAGCATTTGCAGCAATCTTCAGCCAGAAGTGCTGAGTCGATGATCCATCTCAGCCTCTTCCGGAAGTCCCCGGCATCACAGAAACCAGTCCTTAGCCAATTCAACTCACTCCACGTGATATAAAGAGACGTCAGAAGGTACTGGGTAGTGCAAAGACTAGGGTCCCTGACAATGTTCCGGCAATAGTATTGAAGACTTATGTTCCAGAGCTTGCTGCGCCCTTTGCAAGCTGTTCCAATACAGCTACAACACTGGCATCTATCTGTCAATGTGGAAAATTGCCCAGCTATATCCTGTATACAAAAAGCAGGACAAATCCAACCCGGCAAATTACTGCCCATCAATCTACTCTCGACCATCAGTAAAGTGATAGCACTATCAAGCGGCACTTGTATAGTAATAACTTGCTCATTGATGCTTGGTTTGGGTTCTGTCAGGGCCGCGCGGCTCCTGACCTCATTACAGCCTTGGTTCAAACATGGACAAAAGAGCTGAACTCCAGAGGTGAGGTGAGAGTGACTGCCCTTGACAATAAAGCAGTATTTGACCGATTTTGCATCAAGGAGCCCTAGCAAAACAGGAGTCAATGGGAATCGGGGAAAACTCTCTGTAGGTTGGAGTCATACCTAGCACAAAGGAAGGAGGCTGTGGTTGTTGGAGGTCAGTCATTTCTGTTCCAGGACATCACTGTAGCAGTTCCTCAGGGTAGTGTCCGCGGCCCAACCATGTTTAGCTGCTTCATCAATGACCTTCCTTCCATCATAAGGTCAGAAGTGATGATTGCACAATGTCCCATATAATTCCTGACTCCTCAGATACTGAAGCAGCTAATGTTCAAATGCAGCAGGACCTGGACAATATCCAGGCTTGGGCGAACAATGGCAAGTAACATTTGTGCTACACAAGTGCCAGGCAATGACCATCTCCAACAAGAGAGAAGCTAACTATTATCCCTTGATATACAATGGCTTTACCATTGCTGAATCCCCCACTATCAACATCCTGGGCATTACCATTGACCAGAAACCTAACTGGAATTGCCATATAAATAAATACTGTGGCTACAAGAACAGATCAGAGGCTGGGAATCCTGTGGTGAGTAACTCACCACCTGACTCCCCAAAGCCTGTCCACCATCTATGTAGCAGAAGTCAGGAGTGTGATGGAATATTCTCCACTTGCCTGGATGAGTGCAGTTCCAACAACACTCAAAGCTTGACACCATGCAGGACAAAGCAGCCCACTTGATTGGCACCCTATCCACAAACATTCACTCTCTCCACCACTGATGCTCTGTGGCAGCAGTGTGTACAGTGTGTACAGTCTACAAGATACACCAAGCCTCCTTAGACAGTACCTTCCAAACCCACAACCACTACTGTCTAGAAGGACAAGGGCAGCAGACGTATGGGAATACCACCACCTGCTTGTTCCCCTCAAGTCACTTACCATCCTGACTTGGAAATATAGTGCCGTTCCTTCACTGTTCCTAGGTCAAAATCCTGGAGCTCCCTCCCGAACAACACTGTGGGTGTACCTACACCACAGGACTGCAGCGGTTCAAGAAGGCAGCTCACCACCACCTTCTCAAGGGCAATTAGGGGTGGGCAATACATGCTGGTGTAGCCAGAAACGTCCACATTCCATGAATGAATAAAAAATTGTTGTGATCATTTGAAATTTGACATTCTTGCATTTGTCCTGATGAGTGCACAATTTCCCATATAATTCCTGAGAAAAAGCTTTGTTAACATGTCCCTCTTTAAAATCAAGGAAGTGATGGTGAATCATTATAAAGTGCTGCTTCGTCCTCAATTGGACTAATTTTTTTAACTCTGGGCACCATACTTTGGAAAGAATGTACATTTATTAGAGAGAGTGCAGAACTGATTCACAAGAATGGGTCCGGGGATGCAGGACTACAGTTATGTGGATAGATCGGAGAAACTGGGGTTGTTGTCATTCAAGAAAAGAATATTGAGAGAAGTGTTCAAAATCATGAGGGTTCTGGACAGAGTAGATAGGGAGAAATTTCCCATTGCCATGGGGTCAAGAGCTAGAAGATACCGACTTAAGGTGATTGGCAAAAATAACAGAGGTGGCGTGTGGAGCTGTGACTTGCAGGATTTCAGACCTAGTGCTGGAAGGTAGGATTAGGCTGAGTAGCTCTTCGCCTGGCATGGAAACAATTGGTTGAAGGGTCTCTGGTGTCATAAATGTTCTATGATTTTTTATGACATAAAGCATTTTTACATAGCGAGGGATTAGGACCTGGAATGTAATGCCTGAGAATGTGGTGCTGGCAGATTCAATCATGGCTTTCAAATGAAATTGGATTGTTGTCTGTAGAGAAAAAAAATCTATGGGGAAAAGACAAAGGAGTGGGCAGCAGCTTGAGTTGATCTTACAGAGAGCCAGCATGGACCTGCCTCCTGTGCTGTAAGTTTCTATGGTTCTATAATCCATCTTGTAAAAATGTTTAAACCAGAAGTATTTGTTTCTAATTTGATGTACACTGTGTTGTAGTGGTGGTTGTTTGGTTTCAAAACTTGAGTTGGTGTCTGATAGGATACTTAAAGTATATAACAGATCACTGACTTTGTAGTATGTAACTGAGTGCTTCAAGACCTAAATACTCTGCTGAATGTCCTAATGAAAAATGTGTTTTTTTTTTCATACCCAATTGAGATCATAAGGTTCTGAAGCAGGCCTTTGATAGAGGACCTAACTCTCTGAATAGCTCTCATCCATTACACAGCAAAAGTTTCTTCTAAAGAGCAACTCCACTTTTAGATGTATGCATAATTGTATCAAAGTTTGGAAATACTGCCATTCCCCTGGCTGGGGATGTCATGAACCAGGGGACAGAGTCTCAGAATAAGAGGCAGTCCATTTAGGTCTGAGATGAGGTGGAATCTCTTCATCCAGAGGGTGGTGAAACTTTGGAATTCTCTACCCCAGAGGGTTTTGGAGGTTCAGTCACTGAGTTTGTTTCAGACAGAGATTGATAGAGAGAGTCCATAGCAGATTCTTTGAATGTTTTTAAGGCAGAGCTAGATAGATTATTGATAAACAATGGGGTGATAGGTTATTGGGCGATTATGGGAATATGGAGTTGACATAATCAGATCAGCCATGATCTTGTTGAATGGCAGAGCAGGCTCAAGGTGCTGAATGGCCTACTCCTGCTCCTAATTCGTATAATAGATTTCCAGATATTAAAGATATCAAGGGATATGGGGATAGTGCGGTGAAAATGGCCTTCAGGTAGAAGATCAGCCATAATCTAGTTAAATGACACTGCAGGCTTGAGGGGCTGAATGGCATCGTCTTGCTCCTATTTCCTCTATTCCATTCAACCAAATTGGGTGTGAGGAAGTG